>NC_090923.1:906230535-906533565 GCF_040938575.1 Ambystoma mexicanum | reverse complement strand
GAGCGTACCATCTCGGCTGAGCTACAGGCTTGCCGGGAGGTGCAGCGGTTGTCCAGCCAGGCCTTGCAGGAGGAACTCCGTGTTACATGTGCTACCTTGCAAGAGGAAGCACGTGTATCACGGGAGGTTCTGCATGCAGACCTACGTCACATCGCCACACAGAACCAGGCTCACCCGTCCGGCAGACTTGCTGCCGATGAGGGGCAAGCTGCGGCTAGGCGTGGCCAGGCTACTGTGCCACGTCCTCCTTTCCAGGATGAGCCAGACTCGGACGACCATCTATCTCCCACATAGGTCGTGCTGTGCAGGCGTTGAGCCCATGGGGGATTTTTTTTTGGCTCAGCATCATCGCATGTGGATGTTGAGCAGCACCCTGTACCTCCCCCTCCTGGGTGCCTCCCCTCCCCCCTGGGTCGTATGTGGCCATTTTTGATTTTTCTTTTAGTTTAGTTAGTTAAGTTTCTGTTTGATAGTTAGTTTAAATAGGTAATGTAGGTTTTCCATAGTTAGTGTAATTAGTTAATAGTTGATTTAGTTTAAAATTGCTAGTCTATTGTGCTTTCATGTGACGGTGCGGTGGTTTGTGGCTTTTGAAGGCATCCACTGTCTGTTCCAGCTGGGCCCTTCATGGTTGTCTTGTGTATGTGTTTGCTGCTTGGGTTCCTTGACTCACATATGCCACTCCTGCCTCCCTTATCCATGGGCTCGCAAGGATGGTTCAGTGTTACAGCATTTTACACAAGGGCCTTGGACTGTCATATCTGTGGCATGTCTGGTGCTGCGTGACTTGTGTTGACACCCCTTGTGGGGATGATTTATGTGTCATTGTCCACTGTTCAGCTTTTGCTAGATGGGGTGTGTCATGATTAATGTGGACATTGATTGCTATGTATTGTGTAGTATGTTTCATATCTTTCCTGTACATGTGCCTGTTGCAATTCATGCTGTAGATAGTGTTCCACACTTTGGAGGTGAAAGACGGACTGATGGTGTGATTTGTGATGTGACTCTCTGACATGGTCAAGTAATGAGATGCCTGATGAGACACACACAGATGACTTTGAAGCATTAATCATGTGTTTCATGCCCTTTCTGCAGGGGGATGAGCCTCCAGAGCACCTTTGCCAGCAGACATGGCCCATTGGACGACGGAATTCTGGGCCTGTTTGTTGGTGCCCACATGCACATGTGTGCAGAAGCAGAGGCACAGTGATTGCAGACCCACATCCTAGATCTGCTGACATGTTCCAAGGAACTCCAGGCAAGGTGAGCATCACAGGGGGGCCACGACACAGCAAAGCTTGCACCAGGCGAGTTGCACATGCAGGCTTAGTCACAGCACTGAGGGTGAGCTTAGACGAATATTGGTGTTGAAGCACACAATGCAGCTCAGATGTGTTTGTGGACTGATGGCTGCTGATAGTAGGGTTGTCTGGGACACATGCAGGGGCAGTGGCACATACCCTCCGGTACACCAAGGTCCATTGAGGCACTTGTATCAACCATGTAGCCTTCCGAGACATGGAAAGGGGCAGCTCACAGGGACATACAGCAAGGGACATACTTGGGTGCAGTGCATGTCTTTTCCACGTACTTCATGATAAATGCACTGCCAACTTTGTTTCGGTCATGGTGGTACGCAACTTGCTCTGTAGTCATGGCTTGCTATATGGGTCTGTCTGCTTACCCAGGGAACATTGCATGTTGTGTGAATTGTGACACATTGGTGTTCCATTTGCCACGCACCCAGCAGCGGCTGCCTTACTGCATTGACTGTGTATGACCCGTCACAGGGGTGATGTTATATATGGGTACGAAGCATCAACCACAGATTGTCTGTTTGTAGAGTAGTCTGTTGCTATGGGGCATGTTTGGTGTTGTGTTTTTGTGCAATTGGCACGTACAGGTTGTTGACTGTGTCCCTCTTTGCAGCATTGCAGTGCTCCTGTAACCGGACCTGAGAGTGCGCAGGCAGGAGGCCAGCACTCAAAACCAGAGCTAAGTGTCTTGTTGTTTTTCTTACGAACTGCTCTGCATAGGCTTGCTGGGGAGTGTACTGATGCATGGATGTATGTGTGGTTCAATTTGGTATGTTTTTTTCTCCCTAATCACCCGTGATCCTATGCAATTTTGAAACCTGTACCCTCTGCCCGGTGTTCCTGCTTCCCGTGCCTATCCAAGCAACGTTCCCTGACCCTCTTTCCCCACTGGGGTTGCGGATGCCTGTGTAAGCCCCGAACTTGCAGGCGCCAAAACCCTAGAGGGGGTGGTTGGTTCGTACCACTCGTGAGCCTGGACTACAGAAGGCCATGACAATGATGTCCAAGTCTGTTTGGATTGTGTATGTGTTCATGCAGGTTGTACATTTTCGTGCATGCCCTAGTTTCATGTGTCATTCCTCCTCCCCTCTCCTGCCGCTCATTCCAGTCATCCAGTGTGTCAACACCTGTCCCGACTGCATATCCCTGAACCTCCTCCCCACCAGGGTCTCAGGGGCCTGTGTGAGTCTGACCTTGCAGGCACCCGGGACATGGTGGGGGTGGTTGTTTCGTGACACTCCCGCACCTGTACAGGGGACCTGTGACAGTAGACATCCATTCATGGTGCATCATCCTATGTCATGTACCACACATGTCTCACATCCTGTCGTGACATTGTTTTGCTGTGCTACCTTGGTTGTTGCATCATTGTGGTAGTACTTGGCCTTTGTGAGGTACTGCTACGTCAAGTCATCTACTGGAGGGTGTTCGGGTTCGTTTTTATGCCTTGGATTTTGTGATTTTGGAAATGAGTGTGGATTCTGAGGGTTCAGGCATCTTTTTACACACAAGGTGGGAGATGGTGACGAAGGGTAAAGGTGATCCTGTGGCCAGGTGGAATTGAGGTTTGGAGGCTCCATGACCCAGGTGCAGTTGTTCAGTGGGTCATGGTCATTTGTGAGGGAGGGGGGGTTGTTGTTGATAGTTGCCTTGCCCTGCAGTGTGATGGGAACTCTGACATAGTAATGGTGGTATCCTATGTACATGTTGTGTTCTGCTGATCAATGCCTGTTCATGTGTTGTGTTTTCCTTTCAGGTGCGAGGGGATAGTTGTGGTTTGACATGCTGGGGTGTACACATGGTGGATGTTCACATGTGATGTGTAGGGAACACTGATGGTCACTTGAGTGCACATGCATATGTGGAGTGCATGTCCTTGCAGAACCACACACTTACACTCTGATGTACTACATGTACTCCCACCCTTGCATATCCACGTGTACACTGGTTGCCTTCTGGTGCCCACTGTGTCCCGGCAGCACATGTTCTGTGATTGATCATGGATCCAGTACATGCCTAATTTGATGTTTGACGTGGTCTGTCACTTAGATGTAATGCTCAGGGTGTGCATCACACACAATGGCTGTTCACTGTGCTGTGCGCTGAGCAGTGTGATGCAGGAGTAGGACACTGCACACATGAGCTGCAGTGTTGATTTTGCAATGCATAATGTGAATGTAGACAGGCATTCATTGTGATGTTACGTCTACGACTGTTGTAATGCATTTGGAAATGACTTATTTTGGGTGGGAGGTTGTTGGTCTGTCATTTCATCTGATTCCGGGTCAGGCAGAAGTGTCCGATGCCACTGTGCATTTAGGACATGGCAATGTGTACCTTATCGTTACTGCATTGGTGTATGGGTATTGCGTGCCATGTCATGTTGATGTTTGGGAGGGTTTGAGTGACATGACAGTGATGGCCATGGCCTGTTTTGCAGGTGTGTGTGATGCACACCTTGCATGTCCGTGTCATCCGCTTCTCAGAGCAACTAGCTGGGTGTAGATTTCTCTCCGCAGCAGGGCCCTCCCCCTGGAACAGACTTCCGGCCTGACTTGAACTTGAGGGGAATCATCTCCAGTTCTGGAAGCACCTCAAGACCTTCCTCTTTGCTTCTGCCTACTCTCTGCCTCTCCCTTGCAGAATTCTCCACTGGAACTGCACAGGAGCTGCAACTGGCCCACTGTCACCGACCTCGGTCCTTGGCCCAGCCACTCTCCACTTGCACTGCCTCCCTGGCAACCCCTGCACTGCAGTACTGTCTCTCTATCCCTACAGCCCTCCCTTCCCAGCACTTGTCTGCACTTACCTTTGTAGTTGCCACCAGGCGACCTATGTATTATTTTTTTGGGCTACTTCCCCTGTACTGGACTCCCCCCCACCCTTCCCCTTGCACTTTTCCCATTCCCCCTACCCCTGCACTTGCATTATCCCAATGACACCTGGCCTAGTAGTACCGTTCCCTGTGTTCCCTTGTTCCCCCCTCCCTGCCTCATTGCGCCTTGGAATACTTGTGTATGGCCCATATCATGTCATATGTCATATGTGTGCCTTTTGGTCACACAGGATAGCTTGTGTTTAAGTAGCTAGGGATGCAGACGATGTGGCACTTCCAATGCAATTTTCTCAGGGTGGTAGGGTTGTGACAGTTAACTGTCTCTTTGTCATCATCGATTGTGACCTGGTATGTGCCAGGCCTGTGTGCACTCCGCAGGGGTGGGAGTTTAGGTGAAAAATGTGGCCACAAGCTGGGTCCGGGCTTCCTCGCCACGTGCCCTGTCCCCTCCCATGGGCAGCGCCTGTGCCTGTGGTTGGGGATGTGGGGGCACCACCATGTCCACCGGGACGCCCTGCCGTGTTGCAACATTGTGCAGGACACATGCTGCCACAATGATCCTGCACACTACTGGTGGTGCATAGAGTAGTTGGCCACCAGAGCGGTCAAGGGAGCGGAAACGTGACTTGAGCACTCCGAATGTGCGCTCCACTATGCCCCTGGTTGCAATATGGGCGGCGTTGTATCTTACCTGGGGTGGTGTGGTGGGGTTCCGGATTGGCGTCATCATGTGGTTGCTCAGAGGGTAGGCACTGTCCCCTGGGGAGGTGATAATAGTTGAGATTATTAGGGTTTGTATATTTGTCTGTGTGTGACTTGCATGCATGTGCAAGGGCATTTGTACTGACCTAGGAGCCATGTGTCGCCATGCTGCCCAGCTTCCAGGGCCCGGCTCAGGGCGGACATTCTGTATATGAAACTGTCATGGGTGGAGCCAGGGTAGTTTGCATAGACAGAGGTGATGATTCCCTTTGCATCGCATACCACCTGTACATTGATGGAATGCCAGTGCTTGCGGTTTCGGTAGATGTGCTCAATGGCCCTAGGTGGACGTAGGGCCACATGGGTGCAATCTATGGCACCAAGCACTTTGGGGAAGTGTGCCACCCTGAAAAAATCCAGGACAACGGCCTGCCTTTCTGCGGGTGTTCTGGGCATGTATATGTGCCTGGTGACTGAGGGGCGCGCTGTCATGATTGCCAGTACCTGGTGTAGGCAGTGTGACTGCGTGGCCTGTGAGACCCCCCCCACTATGGCAGTGGTCCGCTGAAATGACCCAGTGGCCAAAAAATGCAGGACATTGAGCAGCTTCTCCAAGGGGCTCAATGCTTGGGAGCAAAGGGTGGGGGATGTGAGATCATCTTCCCACTCCCTGACCAGGTCTAGAATGATATGGGGTGGAAACCTATACCTGCCATAGACCTGGTCGTCAGGCATCCCAAAAAGGCTTGTCCGTGGTGCAAAAATGCGTGCCCTGGCTATTCTCCTCCTCCTGCGGTGTCCCACGATCAGTGCAGCGACAAATGGGACATTCATCGTAGAGGTATATACGCGTTTGTTGTTTGCGCGCACTTTTATGCTGTGCGCGGGGACGCTTCCGCCTGCCTTCGTGTGGCAGACGCGCTGACGCCTGTGCACGTCTTTTGCCGTGCACGGGTTTCCCGTATTCGGATACGGTCCGAGTGTCATCGCGTGTGATCGGAGGGGAGTGAGCGTACACGCAACTGGCCTGGGTATGTGTGTTTCGGGGTGCGTGGGAAGTTCCACACGCGATTAACCTGGGTATGTGTGTTCCGGGGTGCCGGGAACTTTCACACGCGATTGGTGGAAATCCACGTGTGTTCTGTCATCACGTGCAATGTGGGAAACACCTGCGCGCGTCACGTCACAGACGCGCTCACGCGCTAAGGGCCTTTGGTCCAATGAAATCGCATATGCGTGCTGCCGTGCATACGCGCATGGGCCCTTTCCTCGTATTACACACGGACGTGCAGTTTTTCACGCGCGCTGAAATGCGCATGCACGTCTGTACGCGTCACGTCACAGAGTCGCTTGCGCTTGAGGGGCCTTCTGTTCAATGAAAATGCGTATGCGTGAAGACGCGCTTACGCGCTGAGGGCCTTTCCTCGAATTACACGCTGACGTGCAGATTTTTCACGTGCCAAATCACTCCGTATCAAGCTGGCCACGCATAAGTACACGGAAGACCACGCTCCTGCCCAGAAGGCCGAACTACTGCTCCCCAGAGCCCCGAGCACGCTCCCACCTGCCATCTGCTGCTCCCTGACTGCCTGCTGCCCACGTGCCCTGCCATTTGCTGCCTGCACATCAGCCAGGGGTGCTGTTGCTGTGACCACCCCTGCTGGAACCGAAGACTCCCGACTGGGATTCCATCGCTCCAGAGCCCAGCCCCAGGACCCAGTTGCCCACCCACTCCTGCCTCTGGGGTTGTCATGTCGGGGCAAACACCATCTGTGACCACTGACAACCCGCGGCCAGAGAGGCAGAGGGGCACCAGCTTCAGTGCCACCGAAGTTGGTGTCCTGGTGGAGCAAGTCCTGGGGCAGTATGATGCCCTCTTCGGAAGTTCCCGCGCCGACAAGGAAGGACGGACTCGGATCTGGACTGACATCGTGACTGCCATCAACGCGGAGGGGGTTGCAGTCCGCGACTTACAACATGTCAGGAAGCGCTAGGAAGACTTCAGGTCCAGGACCCTGAACAAGGCCCGGTGCCTCTTGAAGGCAGCGGATGCCAAGGGGCGCCGGGGCCACTTGTCGGAAGAACAGATGAGGGTCCTGGAACGCATATCCCCAGCGCTCCACGTCCAGGTCCTTGAGAAGCAGACCCGTCTGGAGTCGAGCGGTGAGTGTACATGCATCCTGATTGTGAGCAGTGCGTGTGGTGATTATTCAGTAGTGTGCAGGTTGCACATCTGTTTGTATGGGGTCGAGTATGGGTGGGGGTGTACAGGGCCGTGGGGCTGACACATGCGAGGGCTGTAATGTGTGAGACATGGATGGTGCTTGTGTGTGTAGGCTTGCATGCCAAATGCAGTTGTGTGGGCACACATGTTTGGATGAATGTGTATGTAAGTAGACATGTCCGTGATGTCACGCATGTATGTTGTTTTCGGCTGCATGTATCAGCACTGTGTACATGTGCATGTGTGTGTATTTGACGAGGGTGCAACAGTGATGCAACATGGATGCATGTGACAGCGGTATGTGGAAGCCTGATTGGCAGATGTGACATGGATGCCCGTCTGAACCGTGCGACACTTGGCAGAGGTGTACACATGCATGCAAGTGTGGTGGTGTGTGTACATGTGTGGTGCACTTCCTGTGTTGCATGTGATGTCTGGCTCACCTTTGGCTGCTCATGCTGTTGTATGTGTATGGATGGTGGTGGCAGTTGCGATATGGCTGTGGTATGGCTCATGTGTGCAAGTTGTAATGAAATGTGTGTTGGGGATTGTGATGACATGTCTGAGGTTTGCCAATGCCACTCATGTACAACTGTCATGTGAGTATGTGTCCATTGTACAGTGCCCTGATGCCTGTGTTTTGTTTCTCCCTGTCTGCAGCGTCAACTGATGAAGAGGGCGGAGAAGGTGCTGTGGAGCACAGCGGCGGGGATCCGACCGCCAGCCGGAGACGCAAGGCCCGGCTCCCCTCCCAGGTTGTCATCTCGTCGGGGAGTGAGGAGTCCGGTGCCGCGTCCCAGGCCGCAGCTTCCGGGGGGAGGTCCAAGAGGCGGAGGTTGGAGTTGGACTCCTCGGCAGCAGAAGGGGCAGCTGGGACCCCACAGGGCCCAACAGGGGAAGATGGCACAGAGTCATCCAGGTTGGTGGGGGGTTTGGTGGAGGAGGAGGCCGTGCAAGCACCAGAGACGGGGTCTGGAGGTGGGGATCCCACTGGTGCTAGTGGTGCAGTGCAGGACCAGGGACAGGAGGCAGCACAGGCCGCCGCGGAGGTGCCTGTGTGCAATCCTGTCCCCGATCCTGTCCCTGCATCATCTTGCACCAGCAGGGATGCCTACGTCCAGACCCGTTTTCAGGCAGGGGATGAGCTCACGTCAACTGGCCTTCCTCTGCCTGCGGACGTGGTTATCCAGGTCCGGGTTGAGCCTGTCCTGGCTGGTGTGGCGTTGCGTCAACGGGCCATGCGAGGTGACCTGCAGTCTTTTCATGAAGAGACTGCGAGTCATCTCGAATGGCTCGTTGACCACGTCAGCCTGCTGGGACAGGTCACCCAGGCCGGATTCTTCCGTCTGATGGGGCTTGCTCCGACCCCCTCCTCAACTGGACCCCCTACGCGCCAGTCGTCCTCTGTGCCATCTTCCCACCCATCAGTCACCTGGGTGCCCTGTGGAGCTGCCTCTGACGGTGCGGCCAGGCTGGTGGAGGAGGCATCCCTGCCACAGTCGGGAGTCGGACGTCCAGCAGGGGTGGCCACATCAACAACTGCACCCCAGCCGGCGGAGGATGTGCAGGCAGCAGGAGGCAGTGCACGGGCACAGGCACAGCACAGCAGCTCGGGGCCTTCGACATCGGAGGGGCAGGTACCGGCCGGAGGGCAGGAGGACCTAGGACAGAGAGTGTCTTCCGTGTGGCAGCGGTTGGGCCACATCATAGATGCAGAGCGGCAGCGGGCGGAAGAGGCACGGCTCACAATAGTCAGGGCGGAGAACTCCATGCAGAGGGCCCTGAGGCGGGCCGAGTGCCTCGAGGCAATCCGCAGGGGTTTGGAGGTGGAGACGTCGGCGGCCCTGCGGACCCTCGGGGCCATGGAGGAGGACCGCCTCCGGGACATTGAGGAGGAGTTCGATGATGCCCTGGCCTGGAACATCCACAAGTGAGCCGTGAAACTAGCCCGCTGCCCTTGTACATAGTTTCTAGGTAGTGTTAGGTTTCATTTTTGTTTTTATTTTATTTGGACCTTTCGGACATTGGCCACATTTTTGTATATAGTTTATTTTATTAGTTAGTGTAGTTAGATAGGTTTCCTTTATTTTGTTGGGATAATGTATGTATGTATGTATGTATGTATGTATTTAGTTTTATATAGCGCCGGTAGCCCGCAGGCATCAGGGCGCTTGTACATAGAACATTGCTGCTACAAGACCAAAGACAAACAACACGTATGGGACGGACAAACGGTACAGCTAGCTAAAAAGCTTCACGAATTCTAACTAAGGACCTGCGTCCACGGGTTCTTATCTAAAGAGGTAGGTCTTCAGCCTCTTCCTGAAGATTGGGAGACTGGCTTCGGACCTAAGTGATTCAGGGACGCTGTTCCACAGTTTAGGAGCCAGCACGAGAAAAGATCTACCCAACCCTGTTTTTAGCTTAAACTTGGGCACAAGCAGAAGACATTTTCCACCCAAGCGAAGGTTTCTGGTGGGATTATAGGGCCTTAAGTGTGTTCTCAAATAGGAAGGTGCTGAGCCATACAGGCATTTATGAACCAGGCAGAGGGCTTTGAATTTAATGCGCTCCTCTACCCTGAGCCAATGCAGCGCTAGCCTCTCTTTAGTGACATGGTCTTTCCTTTTCAGATTTTTTACTATTCTGACCGCATTGTTCTGGATCACCTGACAACTAGATAGATCCTTGGATGTGGCCCCCAACAGCAGGGCGTTCCCATAGTCTAGCCGTGAGAGAATGATGGCTCTGGCTAACGTTTCCCTGTTTGTTTCATTAAGCAATGGTTTGATTGCTTTCATGAGCCTAAGATAGTAAGCTGAGTTTTTTTGGAGGAAGTTAGTTTGGGCATGAGAGTCAACAGCTGAATCTACCATCATGCCTAGGGTCTTCACCTTAGGGACCACTTGGATGGTGGCATTTTTAATTTGAAAAGAGCTGTACTCTGCTCCCAGATTCTCCAACTGACGACTGGAGCCAAACAACATCAATTCTGTTTTAGAGTCGTTCAGGCACATACAATTTGCCTGCATCCAGTCGTCAATTATCTTATAAACCTTGGCGAGCGTTTCACTATCTGTGGCATGGTTCTTACCCCCCAACTCCAATATGAGTTGGGTGTCATCTGCGTAGTTGGTAAATGACACTCCGGCATTCACCAGGAGGGTGCACAGAGTACGCATGTAAATGTTAAAGAGCATTGGGGATAGGCTAGCACCCTGGGGCACTCCAAATAGGATGTCGCAAGAATCGGAGAAACTATTGCCCCAGTGAACTCTCGCTTGGCGGTTGGAAAGAAAGGATAAGAGCCAGTCAATAGCTCCCTCCGAGCAACCAACGCTCTCCCTAAGCGCCTTGATAAGAAGACTATGATCCACTAGATCAAATGCTGCGCTGAGGTCCAAAAGCATCAGCATCCCCAGTTTGTTGTCGTCCAGCATCGTCAACATCTGGTTCTGCAAATCTAGCATAGCTGTTTCGGTGCTGTGAGATGCCCTAAAGCCGGATTGTTGTTGGTGTAGAATCTCGTGTTCTTCCACATAGTGTTGGAGCTGTTGTGTGGCTACCCTATCCAACAGTTTGAGAACAAAATTAGAATTAGTGATGGGGCGAAGATTAGCTGGATCCTTGGGATCTAGTCCCGCTTTTTTAACGAGAGGAGTGATGGTAACTCTCTTCAGATCTATAGGTACCATACCCTCCTGAAAAGACGCGTTCATTATTCTCCTGAGGATGGGAGCAAATAAGACCTTATGTTGTAAGATGATGCTGGGGGGCAGGACATTTTCAGCGCAGGTCGTAGGTTTCATGTTGTTCAATACCTCTAGCATATGTTCTTCTGAGATGGGGTCAAATTTAAAGAGTTGTTCCCTGACCGGTGCATTCCCTTCAGTGGGGCAGATCTCCTGATTGTAGGTAGAACTAGCTTTAATAATGTTTTGCCTTGCCTTTTCTATTTTGGCTTGAAAGGCACTAAGTACCATGTTGCAGTCCTCCTTGGATGGAGTGAAAGGGGGGGTGAGAGATGCGGGTTTTTCTATGCTTTTCAAAATGTTGAAGAGTTTGCTTGTGTTGTTATCAGCATGCTCAATTTCGGTGTTGAAGAAATTAGCCTTAACTGTCTTGATTTTCTCTTTATATTCCCTATCCTTCCTTTTCCAGCTTGCTTTACTATCAGCTGATTTATCTGATATCCATTTTCTTTCTAGGATCCGTTTTTCCTTCTTTAGTAGAAGAAGCTCAGGTGTGTACCATTTTTGGTTGTTGCTGTTCCCCCTGGTTAGTTTGGTGGTGAGAGGCGCCTCAGTTTCTACTAAATCAACTAAGTGTTTGTTATATTTCTCTAGTAATTCAGTACAAGTGTCCTGATCCTGAAAAGAGCGCCCAATTTTCTCCAAGCAAGGTTTGAGCTGAAGTTCATTTAAGTTTTTGAAATTTCTGATTTCTGCCTTAATATGGGGATTTTGCTTGTGTGTAAAGCATGGCAACTTGAGTTTGGCTAATATCAAATGATGATCACTCCATATACAGGGAGTAGTGCTGCAGTTTTGTAAGAGTATATTGTGACCACACAGCCAGTCTAGCTGGTTTCCCTGGGGGGTGGTAGGATCTTTATTAAGGACTTTAAAGTCAAGATTATTCAAAGCTTTCTCCAATGCTATGGCCCCTTTGTCTCTCTTGTTACCGCGCCAGAGGTTCCAGTCTCCCATGACGAGCGTGGACACATTAACCGATCTCAAGGGGTTTAAGTGGGAACAGAGTTCCAGTGAAAAATCTGAGACCAATGATGGTGGTCTATAGATAACTATAAGATTGAGACAATTGTTGGGGGAAAAAATTAGTTTAAGATGTAGTGCTTCGCAACCGCTAAAGCCTATAGATACTTTGAAGAGTTTGAGACTATTCTTGGCTATAATTGCTACTCCACCTCCCCTACCCCGTACTCTGTTGTCATAATAAATAGTGTAATCTGCTGGAACGGCCTGCTCGCATGTGGGCCCTACAGGGTCTTTGAGCCAAGTTTCTGTTATACAGAGTATGTCGAAATTATGGCAGGATATCATGTCTTTAATGTTGATGGCATGTTTGGTTAGGGAGCGTGTATTAAGCAGACCAATGTTCAGGCACGTCCATTTCTCCGTACCGTCCCTAAGGGTATCTCCAGGCGTGTTCCCCTCCCTATCATGACTGTTGGCCTCCTCCCCCTCCGCCCGGCTCCCCTGAGTGACTACGGCAGGTACATGCATGTCACAAGCCCCCACTTACCGAGGTACTAGGGCACCCGGTGAGTTTTGCAAGCCCGTAGGTCCGCTTGGAGAGATAGAGCTCCCAACGTGGGGTTGCGCCGAACGCCCACACGTCCGGCCACGGACCGGCACAGACCGGCTTGCCCCCTTCGCGCCGGCGCGTTCGCGCCGGGTTTAAACTGATAAGGCAGCCTAAAACTACCAGGCTGCTGGGATGTGTAGTTCCACAACCCAAGCAGCGCTGGTAGGGAATAGTCAGAAAGCAGTCAAACTGCACAGATATAAAACAGTCCTGACCAGTGAACACACTGCAGCAAACACACAGTTATTAAAAAGCAGTTAAAATGTCTTTAAAACACACTGATAGTTTTATAGGTGGTAATTCTAAAACAAACTAAACAAATGTTACCGAAATCGGCGAATTACGGCGGCGTTATTTTAAGAATACAATCCTTTTGGCAGGAGAGGTGCTCCAAAGTGGACTTTATAGTCCGGCCAGACCGGCACAGACCGGCTTGCCCCCTTCGCGCCGGCGCGTTCGCGCCGGGTTTAAACTGATAAGGCAGCCTAAAACTACCAGGCTGCTGGGATGTGTAGTTCCACAACCCAAGCAGCGCTGGTAGGGAATAGTCAGAAAGCAGTCAAACTGCACAGATATAAAACAGTCCTGACCAGTGAACACACTGCAGCAAACACACAGTTATTAAAAAGCAGTTAAAATGTCTTTAAAACACACTGATAGTTTTATAGGTGGTAATTCTAAAACAAACTAAACAAATGTTACCGAAATCGGCGAATTACGGCGGCGTTATTTTAAGAATACAATCCTTTGTATTGTTCCCATGTACATAGTTGACAGTTGGATTGTATTTTTTTTTCTATTTTTGACCATGGAGCAATGGCTTTCTTTTTTATTTCCCATTGGATTTTGTTTTGTGGACATTGACTTTGGACATTACTTTGGATTTTTATTTTTGGTTTTGCTTTTTTTGACGGACATGCTTCTTTTCATTTTTGTACATTCACGTTTCTGTTTCTTCATTTTTTATTCTATTGATGTTTCCTTTAATACATATTATTTTTGGTGAACTTCAATGTGTGGTATCTCATTGGTTTCATGCATTTCATGATATGTGTTTTGAGATTCACTGACACCCATTGGGTGTATATGAGGGAAATGTGTTTGTTTCGGAACTTGCAATTGGTGTTCTGTGATGTAATTGCAAATTATGAGTGGGTGGATGCAATACTCGGGTGGGTGTTTTGCATTTGGAGGCTGACCATAGGGACCAGGGATCTAGATTGTGATGACATGTTGGCTGGGGAACATGAGTTGCACATGGGTGGGGGCCTGGTGGAGGCTGCCCCTGCACTGCTGGGGGTGGGGGTGATGGGAGACATGAGTTGGACATGAGTGGGGGCCTGGTGGAGGCTGCCCCTGCACTGCTGGGGGTGGGGGTGATGGGAGACATGAGTTGGACATGAGTGGGGGCCTGGTGGAGGCTGCCCCTGCACTGCTGGGGGGGTGGGGGTGCAGGGAGACATGAGTGGGGGCCTGGTGGAGGCTGCCCCTGGTGGCTTGGGGGTGGGGGTGGTGGGAGACATGGGTGGGGGCCTGGTGGAGGCTGCCCCTGCACTGCTGGGGGGTGGGGGTGGTGGGAGACATGGGTGGGGGCATGGTGGTGGGTGCCCCTGCACTGATGGGGGGTGGGGGTGGTGGGAGACATGGGTGGGGACCTGGTGGAGGCTGCCCCTGCACTGCTGGGGGGTGGGGGTGGTGGGAGACATGGGTGGGGGCCTGGTGGAGGCTGCCCCTGCACTCCTCGGGGGTGGGGGTGCAGGGAGACATGAGTGGGGGCCTGGTGGAGGCTGCCCCTGCACTGCTGGGGGGTGGGGGTGCAGGGAGACATGAGTGGGGGCCTGGTGGAGGCTGCCCCTGGTGGCTGGGGGGTGGGGGTGATAGGGGAAATGAGTTGGACATGAGTGGGGGCCTGGTGGAGGCTGCCCCCGCACTGCTGGGGGTGGGGGTGATGGGAGACATGAGTTGGACATGAGTGGGGGCCTGGTTGAGGCTGCCCCTGCACTCCTCGGGGGTGGGGGTGCAGGGAGACATGAGTGGGGGCCTGGTGGAGGCTGCCCCTGCACTGCTGGGGGGTGGGGGTGCAGGGAGACATGAGTGGGGGCCTGTTGGAGGCTGCCCCTGGTGGCTGGGGGATGGGGGTGATAGGGGAAATGAGGTGGACATGAGTGGGGGCCTGGTGGAGGCTGCCCCTGCACTGCTGGGGGTGGGGGTGATGGGAGACATGAGTTGGACATGAGTGGGGGCCTGGTGGAGGCTGCCCCTGCACTGCTGGGGGGTGGGGGTTCAGGGAGACATGATTGGGGGCCTGGTGGAGGCTGCCACTGGTGGCTGGGGGGTGGGGGTGATAGGGGAAATGAGTGGGGGCCTGGTGGAGGATGCCCCTGGTGGCTGGGGGGTGGGGGTGATGGGAGACATGAGTGGGGGCCTGGTGGAGGCTGCCCCTGCACTGCGGGGGGGTGGGGGTGCAGGGAGACATGAGTGGGGACCTGGTGGAGGCTGCCCCTGCACTGCTGGGGGTGGGGGTGATGGGAGACATGAGTTGGACATGAGTGGGGGCCTGGTGGAGGCTGCCCCTGCACTGCTGGGGGTGGGGGTGATGGGAGACATGAGTTGGACATGAGTGGGGCCTGGTGGAGGCTGCCCCTGCACTGCTGGGGGGTGGGGGTGCAGGGAGACATGAGTGGGGGCCTGGTGGAGGCTGCCCCTGGTGGCTGGGGGTGGGGGTGGTGGGAGACATGGGTGGGGACCTGGTGGAGGCTGCCCCTGCACTGCTGGGGGGTGGGGGTGGTGGGAGACATGGGTGGGGGCCTGGTGGAGGCTGCCCCTGCACTCCTCGGGGGTGGGGGTGCAGGGAGACATGAGTGGGGGCCTGGTGGAGGCTGCCCCTGCACTGCGGGGGGTGGGGGTGGTGGGAGACATGGGTGGGGGCCTGGAGGCTGCCCCTGGTGGCTGGGGGTGCAGGGGGACATGCGTTGGTGGGCAGTAGTGCAAGTTGACATGTGGGTTGGCTGGTGGGCATGGCCATGGTGGATGGGGTGCCTGCATGACATGTGCTGGGTAGGCCCCTGTGGTGTGAGCCACCTGCAGGGGCCGTGGAGGGTGTAGAGGGAACACCTAGGAGGACCCACACGTGCAATTCACGTGTGCTGCTCCCCGCGCACCCCTGTAATACACGTACCCTGATGATATCGCGTGTGGAACTTCCCGCGCACCCCTGTAATACACGTACCCTGATGGAATTGCATGTGGAACTTCCCGCGCACCCCTGGAATACACGTACCCTGCTGATGTTGCGTGGGATACTTCCCCCGCACCCTGAAATACACGTACCCTGATGAGATAGCGTGTGTGACTTCCCGCGCACCCCAGAAATACACGTACCCCGCTCAATCGCGTGTGTAACTTCCCGCGCACCCCCGAAATACACGTACCCCGCTCAATCGCGTGTGTATCTACCCGCGCACCCCCGATATACACGTACCCCGCTCAATCGCGTGTGTAACTTCCCGCGCACCCCCGAAATACACGTACCCCACTCAATCGCGTGTGTATCTTCCCGCGCACCCCCAAAATACACGTGCCCCGCTCAATCGCGTGTGTAACTACCCGCGCACCCCCGATATGCACGTACCCCGCTCAATCGCGTGTGTAACTTCCCGCGCACCCCGAAATACACGTACCCCGCTCAATCGCGTGTGTCACTTCCCGCGCGCCCCCGAAATACACGTACCCCGTTCGATCGCGTGTGTTGCTTCCCGCGCACCCCCGCAATACACGTGCCCCGCTCGCACAGGCCCAATTGCAGTATGTTGCCACTTTTGTGATGCGCTGGGACTCTACCGCCTGCCTTCGTTTGGCGAACGTGTTTCAGCTTGTGCGTGTCTTTGGCTGTGCGTGGCTTTGCCCTATTCGATTCCATGAATACGTGTGGATCGAGTGCGTGTGGGCGCTCCATCTGCTTCCCTGCAGTACATCCCCAGTTACGCCCTTATTTTTGCACGTTGTTCCCCATTCCGCGCGTTACGCCCCGTGTCCCGCCCACTTTCTGGTGTATGCGCCGAGGTTGTGTGCTTTCACTGTGCGCGTCGCGCACGCCTTTCGGGATGTTGCAGTGACTTGTGCGCCATGCACGGGTTTGGCGCACATCCCGAGGTGAACACGCGCAGGGACTTCCATGAATCGCACGCGTGCGCGTGCGCCTGTTTTTTTCCGCTTGCGCCTGCTTGCGCGAAGATTTTCGGCGCACGTTTGTTCCATGAATCGGCCCCTTAGGGTGTCCGTGCCTGCCTATTCTACCAGCAGACGAGTCACGTTGAGCCTGCCTAACTGGTTACATATAGGTATATTTTTAAAATGACTCTTAGGGTGTCCGTGCCTGCCTATTCTACCAGCAGACGAGTCACGTTGAGCCTGCCTACCTGGTTACATAGAGGTATATGTGAACCGTAGTACTGCCACTATTCCCTCTAGGCATTCTGGTACTAAATAAACCCTTTCAATGTACCATTTGCATGCTGATGCTATTGTCTTTCACAACCTCCCTTCTTGCAGTGGCACATTTAAGGCAAAGGGCCCTGTGGGCAGCACTTGACACAGGGCCCCAGGTGGGTGAGTTGTGGAGGCAGAGCTTAGGGTGGGCAGAGTTAATTGTATTCACGAGTGCACAATGGCAAACTTAAGGGACAGAACCTATGTATTTTTAAGTTGTCTTTATTACAGTTGTCTGTGTTTAGGGGTCTGACTAACTGGAAACTGCTGGGCCTCCTCAGAAGGCTTTGCTATCAATGGTAACATAGGATAACCAAGCCTGAAACTAATGTAGTGTTCATCCCTCGTCCAGGGGCTGGAACGGGGGATAATGGCCCAGCAGCTCAAGTTATCGACCCAAGCGAAACGATGGCGGATAACGAGGGCTCCGGGCTGTTATCCCCCGTTCCAGCACCTGGAATGGGGAATGAAGGCTATTAGCACCCCGGGTTACCAAAGTCGTAACCAGGGGTGCTAAAAAAAATGAATGTTCCTTTCCTGCGATTTGCTTTTTGAGTGCAGCATCATTGATTGTGGAATACACTGCCAATCATTGAAGCCTTCAACCCACTTTACATTTTTGGATTCATGGTCACCCAAAATCCAGCAATAATGGCAATATGAGTAGTCTTCTTCGTATTAGGAAGCGAGCTATTTAACGCTTACGCTTTCATTTAAGGCATTCTTTATTAAATATGATGAAGAGAAGTGTTGCAAACTGGCATTTCTTGAATATTGGCTATCCGGAAAGTCGTTTTCAAGCGGTTGACATGCACCATGAGAAACAAGAGCACACAGTTCAGCTTGAGTCACATTTTTGTATTGTGCTGTATCTATTACAAAACAAACAGATCTTGATTCTCTATCACCTGGTGATTCCATCTCAGTAATACATTCATTCTCTGTATTACTATTGGGGGCCCTTCCTACTTTGAAATCGGGCACAGAAGGATTTTGGAGTTCTTTTTGTGGGATAACATTTGTGATCACATCAACATGGTCAACATTTTAGTTTAGGTTAGTTGCTGTAGTAGCCGTGCCGTAGCTACTGCTGCACATCATTAAAGCTATTTTGTGCACATAGACAATTGAAATGGCACAGCAGTTTCACCAATTTGCAGAGCAACGGAGGCCACAATAGACTTTTGGGCTTCTCTGAGGTGCACCGCTATTAATAAGTTGAAAGAAGAGGTGTCTACAACAGGAGCTTTGTCCTCACTATGTTTTTTTTTTTTAGGGTGACCTGTCTCCTAGAGGGCTGTACATTGATAATAAGCAGTGGAAAAACCAACAGTTTTGGCATTTGTGTGCACATGGGCACCACGTTTTCCAAGTATTTGAATAAGATCCTCCCTGGCTATAAGATGACAGCAGTTGGCAAATGGTTCTGGACATGTTAAGGAAGTGCATGCCAAATGCCTACGTAATGCCTGTTCAAGAGCCAAAACTGTTGGTTTTGCCAATGCTTGTTTTTAATAGGAATCGTTTGCAAGAAGCAGATTGAAGGACATACATATTGCTTATAAATTAAGTGGCTGAACACCTACTTGGTTAAGAGAGTTTTATTACACAAGGAGCTGGTATTCCTGTTGTATATGGTAATGAAGCAATTACCTTTTCACAAGGCAGCTTAAAAGCAAAGAGATAGATTCAAAGAGATCCCATTGGGATGTGTTTTGGTCGGGGAGGGGTAGGGAATGGGTGGAAGTGGCCACAGGGATTAGCACTCCCATGGGTTGTCAATGGATGAGTAAACCAATGGATGAGTAAACAACCAGACAACACCCACAGGCTCCATTTCGCTCCTCTTATATCATCTCTCTCCTATCTTCACTTCCCACGACAACTGTTTCAGCTTAGAGAGCAGCTCTTTCAGCTCTATCTATTAGACAACACTCAAAACCAGTGCAGGAATACCGAAGAGACACCAAAGGCATCAAATGCACCTGCAAAGCAAAACCATCAGCACCTTGGTACATGCAAGAACTCAACCTCAGAAAAAGAGTCATCATGAAACAAGAGAAAACATGTCACCACTCTAGGACTGCATTTGACCTGGCGCTCCTCAAGGAACTCCTAGAAACCCATCGACAACTGATCAACACAGCCAAGACCTCCTACTATCAGAACCCCATAGCAGAAGCCAACAACCAAAAAAAGAGCTCTCTTCTAAGCGGTCAAGCACTGCATCAATCCGCTACCCAACCCAACCCTGCCATACCACACTGCATTGATAAATCCACTGCCATCAACACCTTCTTCATCAACAAAATGAGAAAGATTCGCCAGCACATAGACACCAGCTCTGCATTCACAGATCCAACTCACGTCCCGTCTTGCAAAATCTGCACAGCCTGGACAACATTCAAGACACTCTCATTAGAGAACCTGTTAGAAAACCTGGATGCCCTCAAAGCTGCATTGTGTACAGCCAACATCCTGTAAGCATCCATCCTCAAGACCCTCCCATAGAAGCTCTCCTTCCCTACTGGAGATCATCAACAGCTCCCTAACTCAAGGCACCTTCCCATCGACCCTAAACACAGGACAAATCCTCCTTCTACTAAAGAAACCCACTCTGGCTCCCGACAACCTAGCTATCTATTGCCCCATCACCCATCTTCCCTTGCTAGGTAAGATCATCTAAAAAGCAAGAGCCTTACAACTGCAGCAACACATCGACACCACCAATCTCCTCCAAACCTACCAATCCAGGTTCAGACGCGGATGTAGCACAGAGAAGGCAACCATACAGGTGGTCAACTATCCTCAACATCCTTGACGATGGCCGGCACTGCCTCCAGGTTCTATTCAACCTCTCACCAGCTTTTGACACAGTAGACCACCAGGTGCTCATGGACGTTCTACATTGGCGCATGGGGATCAGCAACCTTGTCCTACGCTGGTTCAAGTCCTACCTCGCCAACCACCAGCAGTTTGTTCAGATGGACTCCTCTAGATCGCCACTGCTACCTGTCACCTGTGTGGTCCCGCAGGGTTCCACCCTCTCCCCAGTGAATGTCAATCTATACATGGAGCTACTGTGAGCCCTACTAGCCACACAAAACATCCACATCCACCAATAAAACAATGACGCACAGCCACACCTCAAGATCGACTCCATCAAGGACATCCACAGACTCAAAACCTGCCCCTCGCTGATCCAGTCTTGGATGTCCAATGCATGCTTGAATCTGAACCTCTAAAAGACCTAATTCCTCCTCCTCCTCCTCCACAACACCGAACACCCAGACCTGGTTATCAACCATGAACCCTGAGGGGTTCACACCCAAGCTCACTTCCTGCACCAAGTCCCTCAGGTTCCACATCGACTAACACCTCTCCCTCAAGGCACATGTAGCTAAGAAATCTCAAACCGCTTGTTATCAGCTCTCCATCCTGTGAAAGGTCAAGCCCTTACTCCCTCCAGACAGTTTTAGATCCACCATTTAAACACCAGTCCTATGGGCAATGCCCTCCTTGAAGCCTCCCTTCGCCCTCCCTTGTGCACATGAGACGTGCCCTACATGCGGCTGCATCAAGGATCTACGCAGATATGACCACATCACCCCAGCCCTCACCAACCTTCACTGGCTCTCACTGCATGCACGAATCACCTTCAAGTCCTGCTGCATCATTTATAAGGCACTCACCCTTAAGTCACCAAGCTACCTCGTGGAGAAACTCAGCATCTTAGGCAGACAGTGCGCAACCAGAAGCCAGGACATGTGCAGACTTGAAATCTGCCGGCGCAAAAAGGAAAGGACCAGAAAACAAGCCTTCTCTGCCTACGCCCCAAGACTATGGAACCTCCTGCCCATCAGCATCAGACTCACCCCCACGCTCCTACAATACAGAAAATAACTCAAGAACCACCTCTTCAAGGAGTCTCTCCTCCTCACCACCTAGGCCATCATGTTTATCCCTGCGCCACCTGACTGCGCCTCTCCACCCCACCACCCTGTACAGCTGTACTCCTTCTCTGTGCCCCTCTATATCCTACCCCCACTGTATATCTATTCCGTTGTATACCTCTTAACAGATCTCTATTGTGCATCTGTATTGTTGTATACCTCTGTAAAGCGCTCTGTTGCTTCTCGAAGCTAGGTTTGCATTCAATAAAAAGCGTAATAATGATAAATAACAATAAAAGTGGATTGACTGTGGTAGCCAACCCCTTCTAATGTTATATTTGTTTGTTTGTTTGTTTATTCATTTGTAACACCCGAGGGTATCAGGGCGCGAAGGTTACAGGAAGGGTCTCAGCTTGGTTTCACAAATAGATAAATTAGCAGTAAAGTACATACATGCAGCGAATAGTGCCTTCTGCCATTGTTATGCCCTTGAAGTGCTGTGTAGGGGTGTCACGGTATTAGTTTTATGACGGTATGATAACCTTCTTTCCAAATGGCGGTATATCATGGTTTTCGCGGTATAGAAGGTGGAGTTAACTAATCTTAAATATTTTCTAAAAGATCATAAATTGTCAGATTTATCATCACAAACAAAACCAGGCACCCAGGGCCAGAATTGGGCTTTTCAACATACTTTCCACTGAAAGCCACCCCTTGCTTCCACCAAACACAAACACACGTGTGGAGAGGAGGGGTGGGGGATCCCTGCTGCGACTGGCAAAGCAAACTGAATAGCTTTTCTTAAGTGGTCATTTAGGCTTTTAGCTCTCCCACTGGCTACTGGTGAAGATGAACATGTTGCCATATTGATAACCTGCATGCCAGAGATCAATGGAGGATGATGGTAGTATACGCTTGTGCGCATATACACACACACACACTCTCTTTACGTTACAGCCTTTAGTTTACTTGCGGGCCAAAAGGTGTTCAGTAATCACGGACATGTTACCCTTTGGTATGGCAGCAGGGAATACCCACAGAGATGATTGAATTTCACAGTGTAATATATGTAAATTCAATGATAGAACCAGGGAAATCCCCCATTGTCATATGTTTAGAAAACATTATCCATCATAAATATATAAACCCCAAAGCCGCCAACTCAAAGTAAACCCTTTTCCTTCTTGGCACTGTATTTATTCGTCCTATTGCTAACATATTTATTTTGTGTCAGGCACGTGTGGTTTATGGAATGGCATTAAAAACTGCTCCAACTGAAACTACTTGGCAGACGGCACATCCAACAGTGCAAGACCAAGACGGAGCAGCACTTTCTTACTGCAGCCTTTCCAAATCAGATTGAAAAGCACACTTACGATATAAACGGTACACCGGTATAAACAATGTGACGGTTATTATTGTTCAATAAAGTGGTTCACGGTATCTTTAACGGTATACGTTATACCGTTACATCCCTAGTGCTGTGTGGTCGAAGGCCCTTCGGAAGACCGTAGTCTGTAAATGCATGAAAATGCAAGAGCTTTTCATTGAATAGTAATTAGAAAGTAAGGGACAATGCAGTTAATAGCAGAGATGACTAGTTTATAACATCATTAAAACTATGCAACGCAGTGTGTTCAAGCACAAAGATTACTGTTTTTCATGGAATTAGTGTATTCTATGGGTTGCACCGCAAAATGGGAAACTTGCATTATAAAATAGTCTATCAACTCCCAGAGCACATGGACACTGAATAACATGCAGTCACATGCAAGATACATGCATAAATGTCAGATATGTCAAAGATATTAAACACATGTCCTTTTGCCTGGACCATGGGGTTATTGCAGTACAGATGTTTTATATTGGATACAAACAGTGTTGCAGAGTGGAATGCAGATAAAAAAGCCACCTTCTGTAATGGCAGTAATTTATAGCCATCTATAGAGTACAACCTGAGCAACCCCAGCAGGTTCAGTTCATAGAATGTGCAAAAAGAGGAATTGTTTCCTAAGAACTCTGAGGAAAATGTCAGAGAAGACAGCAGAAATACTCCACACTCACTTCTTAATTGGGCAGCTGCTGTGTGCGCTCTGTGGTGACAAAAGCAATAGTACATTGCCCTCACCTCTGTCTCACTAAACCAGCTAGGAAATGTAAACAGGGGATGTGCAACACACAGAGGAAGCTTGTAGGCCCCTGGAAAATGAGCAAAGCAGCATTTATGTGGATAGGAACAGCCATTTTGTGTAGGCCTGGGTCTAGAGTTGTAGAATGCTGTTTGTGAGAGCTCATGTAGGCTACCCTGCTCAGGTTGTAGACCTTTATACACATACTCACATGCATCACAAAGAGGAAGCTTGTTGGGCTCTGATAATTGAGCAGAACTGCATTTAAGTGGATAGGTTCAGCAATTTTGTGAATGCCCGGGCTACTGTGTTTAAACTGGGGTCTATATTTGTAGAATGCTGTTGTAACAACTCCTTTAGATTGCCCTGACCTGTGTATTGAAATATAAATAAACACACTCATTTGCAAAAAACACACAGTCGCATGGTCCTCTCATAGTTGACAATGCCCTGCAGGTTTGCAGACAGCACGACACAGACGCAGAGATGCAGAGACATGACCAACAGCCCCAATTCTAATTTGGAAACTGGTATGATTGCACTCTTTGGTGGCAGGTTATGGATCCCCTCTTGGATGCATATATGTTATAGGGTACTTGGTTCAAATCCTGATCTCCCAGGGTCCACATATATATTAGCATACAAAATGATCAGGACCGATATGTCAGATAGACCATCATTCTCATTATACCAGTAATAATCAGTACACTGTCATTTTTATTTTGAAAAATATTCATAATTGTATTCCAAAATATATCTCTAAAGCACAATCTTTAAAGAAAATACCACATGCAGACATGGATACATAACTCCTTATTACATAAACAAATATTCTCACATACAACAACAATACATCATAAAAACAGTAGTATACATTCACAGGAACAGCAACGCCATCTTGGAGCCATGTCTCTCTCAATTGGCCCCTTATATTCATTCCAGGGATCTATACCAATTCCTCTTACTATATACACATATTACTCAAAATAAGCATGCATCTTTGTTCCTCACAAAAAGAGTCGACACCCCACTGTTTTAGCCAGCATAAGCCATTTAACACTTCAAATGCAAACGGCCTTCATCAGGACTAAGGATTGCTTAATATGCTCCACAACATGGATTACTATGTGGTTGTACATCAGCAGTGGAGAAACAGACGAAATGGCCATATTTAGACTGATCTAGCTGAACTAACTTAAATGTGAATTCAATGATATGATATGATAGTGTATTTATATAGCGCCTATACACAATGTGTTTCAAAGCGCTTCAAGGCAAGGGAGGGAACAAGGGAAAATACAATGACATTCTTACAGGCCATGAACAGTAATGATGTGAAATTAACTATCATACTCGGCCTGACGACATTTCAGATAGTGCAAGAGCTAAGACATAGATAAGGAAGGGAGGGGGAGAGTGGGAAGGAAATGGAAAGAGTCAGGCGACTACCGTACTAGGCCTGACGATATTTCTGATAGAGCTGGAGAAAAACAAAAGGTGAGGGAGAGGGGTGCAGAAAGAGAGGGGAGGAACAAAACAAGCGAATGTCATACTAGGCCTGACGACATTTCAGATAGTGCTGGAGGGGGTGTGGGGAGGGAAAAAAAAGTAATGGCAGGGTGGAGGAAACAGATGAGGTTGCTATCATATTAGGTCCAGGGACAATTCTGATAGAGTAAGTGCATAGAAGAAAGTAAGGGGAGGAGATAGGAAAAGGGAGAAGGGAAAGGAGGAGAGAACAGAGTGTAAGCAGTCAAAAAGAGTGGAGAAGCAAGAGTGGAGAGCAAATAAAATTGCAGAAGTCAGTAGTAACACATAATGTTGCAAGCCAGGATACAAGATGAAGATGGGAACAGCATGATTCAGGGCCACAATGAGTACAAGATGCAAAGGAAGTCCAGCATGAGAGTTGAGAAACTGGATAGGATGCCATAACATAATTTAGACTGGCCTATAAACCACACTGCCATACCTAGGTTCTGATATGGTTTATATCTGCTTCTGCATCCAAACTTAATTTCAGAGTACCTACTATCAACATACCAGAGGACATTAGTTCACTCCTCATTACCATAACTGTGCCTAGGTCACCACATTTCCTCCATTTTTTTTTTAAAGGTTTTGTTATTGACATTTTCCAAATAAGCAGACCAACAAGCCTGAACAATAAAAATATAAAGCACAGAAGGCATTTGTGCCCATCACATTACTATATGTCGTTTTGTTGGGTAAAAGAATAGCAGGGAAGAAAAGGAAGATAAACAAAACGAAAGAAATGGAAGAAAGAGGAAAGAGAGAGAAAAAGAACAAAAAAAAGGAAATGGAAACCAACCAATTATGCCATTGTAGTTCTGGTTCTTCCCACCTCCACGAGTATTAACTCATACTCAGATATAGGTATAAGTCTCTGTGTCCACATAGTCCGTGCAACAAAGTAAACAAAATAGGAGAGTATGCCATGCATCAGGTGTCCGCAGTTCACCGGGGTTTGTTATCTGAGGGATATAACGCAGTATTAACCAGGGACTTCCATGCCTCAAAGAGGAGGCCCACTTCACCACCATGTACATCTATGGCCCGGCCCCAAGCCTTAGTTTCCGCCAAACTCCAGCGCCGCATCTCACTCAGCCACACCTCATACTTCGGTCCCTTACTTGACTACCATGTCATGGCAATGCATCTCTTACCCAAAATGCAAGCCAAGTCCATGAACCTGAAGTGTGTTTGTGTTTACCAACCCTGGGATACATTCCCAGAATGCATTCCTGTGGGGTCCATTGATACTTCGTGATGCCTGTCTTAACACTGGTGTGCTTGATCGCACTCCAGTACCTCTGCACAGATTCACATTTCCAAAACATGTGCGTCATGTGCGCCTCTGCTCTGCCACACCTGGAGCAGTTAGATGTTGCCTCTTTGTTGAATTTAACAATCCTAGCGGGTGTTAAGTATGTTCAATGTAGCACATTAATCTGCAGGAGCTGAAACCTTTCATTTCATGAGGCTTTCTCTCCGTGACCAAGCACCCATTGCCATTGTTTGACTGTGAAAGCTATGCCTTGGACAGTCTCCCACCTAGTTTTTAGCTGTGTATGGTCTATAAGCGTGCCCTCTATAAGGGTTTTGTACAACCGGGACACAGGCCTCCAGCCATCTTCCAACTCGTACATAAGTGATAAGAGGGTGTTTGGCTGTGGTTCTGTCAGCCAATCTGGCCAGGTTAGTTTTGCATTTTTGGTAATTTGCATATGTCTCAAGAATTGCCCTTTGGACAACCCCTCTTTTTGTGTAAGGTCAGAGAACTCTCTATAGGCACCATCCTCATACAAGTTCCCCCATGTTGCAATGCCCACCTCCTCCGAGCGCCTCATTGCCATGATTTCCTCTGACTCCCTTTTGCCACCAATCAATATGGGCCTATGCAGCGAGTAGGGATGAGGGGTCTTCAAGATTTTCCTCTGCCATATCTTCCTACCTACAGCTAGTGACAAATGCTGTGCATATAGTGTGGCAGGGGGGTGCCAGAGCATTTCCCGTAACCGCACCGGGTGTATCAAAGGCCCAAGTAGGGTGTGCTCTGTGTTCTGGTCATCCGCCATCCATTTGGCAAGAAAACTGAGGTGTGCCGCGAAATAGTAAAATTCTAACCCAGGCAGTTGTACCCCACCATGTTTGAATGGAAGTGACAGTGTGTTAATAGGTAATTTATGCCTCGTGGGGCCCCATAGAAAGTCTCCTATTACTGTTTCCAGCTCCCAGAAGAAGGGGGCCTCGATGTAATAAGTAACATTAGTGAAACTATATTACAGCCTCGGCAGTATAATCATTTTCGTGATAGCTACTCTGCCCATTAGCGTAAAGGGGAGATGCGACCAGAATGCCATAGATCTTTTCACACCCTCCACCTTCCGCAGCGTATTTAGCATGTGCATCCGTTCTGGCGTGTGTGCTATCTGTAACCCTAGGCAGCTGAAGCAATCATGTTTCCATTCCAACCCCCAATAAAGCGTAGCAGTCAGTCGTACATCATTTAGTTCTGCAAGAGGGAAGAGACACGACTTGTGTTTATCGAATGCAATCCCAGACAGGCTGGCAAAGTGATCTAATATCTCCAATAAGAAGGGCAGATTGTGTTGTGGTTGGCAAAGGTAGAGTAATACGTCATCCGCGTACAATGAGAGGAAGTGAGTAGTATCACCAATACATATCCCAGCTTCTAGATACTATTTCCTAAGGTACTCTACAGAGGGCTCGAGCGCTAGGATGTATAACATCGGCGAGAGGTGGCACCCCTGTCGTGTCCCCCTCTGTGTATTCCATATCGTGGATATGTGTCTTCCTGTCTTAACTCTAGCGATAGGGGAGGTGTAAAGAATTTTGACCCATCTTCGAAAATGACCCCCAAATCCAAAGGCCTTCAGTGCTGCTTCCATCCACTCCCAATAAACTGAATTGAAAGCCTTCACTGCATCTAGTGAGGCCACTACATACTGTCCTGGGCTATCATTTGTCTGCTCGATTATGTGCTGCAGTCTGCACAAGTTTAAGGTAGTGTAGCGACTAGGTACCTAGCCTGTTTGGTCTGGGTGTATCAGTACTGCAATGTGTCTTCTGAGACGAGGCACCAGCATCATTGTCAATAGCTTAGCATCAGCATTCAACATAGCCAGGGGTCTATATGAGTCGCATGAGTCAGCTTTCTTCCCAGGTTTGAGAATTGGAACCACCCATGTTTCCCGCATAGAGTCTGGGAGCATCCCAGTTTCAAAGGCTTCTTCAAATACCTTCAGGAGCGTCAGTGCCAATTCCTCTCTATAAGTCTTAGAGAACTCACCCGGGAGACCATCGCCTCCCGGCGTTTTGCCCGCAGCGGATGCTGTCATAGCTCCCTCCAAGTCCTGTACAGTAAACGGTTAGTCTAGGAGGTCGTGCTGTTCACTGTTCAAAGTGGGAAGTGGGAATTCAGCAAAAACGTGTGTTAACGTTGTCGCTGGGATACGCACGGTATGACTATAGAGTTTGGTATAGTAAGTAGTGAATATGTCGTTAATAGTGGATTGTGTTCTCCAGGGTGTTCCACATCCATCTCTGAGAAGCGTAATCAGGGCTTTGGGATGTTCATTCCGGCATAGCCATGCCTGGAGCTTCCCAGATCTATCTTCCTCTGCGTGTGCACGCTCGGTCTTTGTGGCGTAATCAAATTTGACAGCCGTTCCCAAGTGGCCTGACACTCCAGTCGTGCCTCTCGGAGTGGACGTTCTACCATCTGTTCTGCCATTATCCTAACTTCTAATCTCTGTATCTTAACTTTAAGTATGCCTAACTCTCGTTTGAGTTGTAGACAAACCCCTGCTTTGGCAATAACCTCCTCCCTAGTAACCACCTTAAATGCCTCCCAGACCGTCGCCCACCTGCTCACACTTCCAATGTTCTCTTCGAGGTATAGAGACAGGACTTTGCAAAGCTGTTCACAGAATGTAACGTCCTGCAAGGCATCTGTGGGCAAACGCCACATCGAGACCGGGATCCGAGGTGTGCCAAGATTCCATACCACCACCAGGGGTGAGTGGTCAGAGACCACTCGCCCCATGTTCTCCACACCAATAAAAATGGGCAACTGTTCTGCCCCCACAAAAATAGAATCCAATCGGCTGTGGAGATTATGTAGTGGGGAATAATAGGAGAATTCTATCCGATCTGGGTGTATCTTTTGCCAAACGTCTACGACGGACAGTTCCGTCAGTGCTCTGTTAAGTGCCGTTCCCGCTGCATTGTTGCCTGACTTGGGTGGCTTAGATCTGTCTCTAATATTGTCTCGTACACCATTGAAATAGCCACCCCCCCCCCCCATATGAAAAAGGCGTCCCTGTGTGGTGCTAGCTTTGCTGTTAAACACTGTACATAAGATGGTATAGCATGATTTGGGAAATAGGAATTGACAATAACCACCTGTATCCCTTCGACATACCCTCTCAGGATAACACACTGCCCATGAACATCACTGTCAAAACAAAGATACTGAAATGGCAGCATCCCACTAATCCATGTAAGGACCCTGCATGCACATTTGGAATAGGTGGCCCCGTATACTGCTCCTCCCCAGTGCTTCGCCACCGACTCCTGCTCTGTAGACGTTAGGTGTGTCTCCTGCAATAAGGCAACCATGATCTTCTTCCGCTGGAGATATGACTTGACCTTTTTTCTCCTCATATATGTGCCTAGGCCTCTCACATTCCATGTGATGATATTAACCTGTGTCATATTGTGTGGTGTAAAAATGCCAAATTATGCTGTTTGCCCCTGTGTATATGTGACAACCTAGTCGTGCAAAGCCTCCCTCAGACCATGCAATCTTCCACACATCCTTACACCCTGAGCGGTGTGTGGCGTTGTCCCCCATGTACTGTATTATGGTTGGGTTGAAAAGCATACTATACAAAACAAACAACCCCGGTCACATGGGGTACCAACTTTGTCCAGCAAATATGATCTGCTCGGGCCTGTGAGTGCCGACCAAAATGGACCAGCACCCACCAAGGTTTGTGACAGGGACTGCCTGTCGCCCTTCCATTAAGGATAGGGTGGGATCCTTCTGTTCTCAGGTGGGCTGGATCACCAGCCCCGGTGTAATAGCCACTGTGATTACGGAGCCTTGTTCCAGTAGCTTCGTTAAAGAAGAAGAGGGTAGTCACTGGTCTCCCCCGACCATGACCAAGTCACGAGGCCGGCAATGGGGACCCACAGTACCCAGTGCCATGCCCTATTACTTTACGGGTCCCGCCCCTTGTGATGCCGTGCTGTCGTCTGTATCAAGGTTATTATGCTCTAGCCACATAGTCACTGCTTCAGGACTCTCGAAGAACCTTGCCTTGCCACCGTCTATCACCTTAAGCCTTGCGGGATATGTAAGCATATTTCTGATGCCCTTCCTGCAGAGTCTAGCTTTAACAGAAATAAATCAATTCCGCTGCTGCTGCACCTGGGGAGTATAATCTGGATACATTGAGACCTTCGAACCTCCACGTTCAATAACCCCTCTGTCTCTGGAGAACTGTAGCAGCACTTCGCGGTCCCGAAAGTTGAGAATTTTAGCTACGATCAGGCTTGGATGTGACCCCAGTGGGGGTTTCTTCTGGAGGGACCCATGTGCTCTCTCAACCGAGAATCCTTGCGTCAATTTTCCTGCACCGATTTCCTGCTGCAACAGAGTTTCAATGTACATTATAGGTTCTCTACCTTCCTCTCCCTCGGGAATGCCTAGGATTTGTATGTTGTTCTGGCAAGAGCGTCCCTCTGCCTCCTCGGCTCTCTGCTCCAAAAAGCGATGCTGGGTTTCTAGAGTCTTTAATCTGGTGGTCAGATCAATGGTAACATCAGTTGTCTGCTTCAGTTGTTCCTCTGCAGTCGTGACTCTCTCCGCCAGGGATCTCACATCATGTTGCAAAAGTTGGATGTCGATTTTGACTTCATCGACATTGTGTTCCAGCGAGGTCCGTAACGCGGCTACAGCCGCCAGAACCTTATTTTCGCGTTGCTCCAAAGGCATCTCGCCATTCACCAGTTCCCCCACACTTTGCAACTCAGCCGTACCCTGCTTCTTCTCACGCCCAGAGAAGGAGTCCATGATGGTACCTTTCTGCTTCTGCTTATTGTTAGGCATATTTCCACTCAAAGAGGTTGTGAAGTACTGCACCACCAGGCCACGCCACGAATGTAGCCACGGGCGCCTTAAGCAATCAGGAAGAAATCACCCCCTCTAGTCTGCAGCTCACTTCTTGATGCAGGGGTCGTCACTAGACGTCTCAGGGCTAATCGCAGCACTGCAATCCCGGGCGGCAATCTAGCACCTCATGCTGTTCCCAGCTGCTGTATACCAAGTGGAATCACCTGGGTGCGCCCCGGAGGGTAGGTCAATGCTGCCATGTGTGTCAGTCCAGTGGCCGCTCTCCCCAGCTGCCACCTTCCTCCTCCATGTTGCGAGGGCCTTCCGGAGCACCGTTTCCTAAGACACTGTGCGCTGGTTAGCCCAAGCCTGCAGGGGCTCACGCCGTAGGCTTCACTGACTCTGTGGCATTTGCCCAACTCAATGTGCCCCAGTCTCTTAAAGAAAAACAGAAGTCCGCAGGATCAGGTGCTTTCTCTCCTCTCAGCACCACACAGAGGCAGGGGTCTCTGTCACCCCGCAGGGGGGGTCCAGGCTCGCTCTTTCACCCCAGTCAGGCACGGCCCATTGCTATGCCTAATTCAGGCGCACCTCTACAGTCTCAATACTTCTCCTTGCATAATGATTGCGCATCCCACCGGCTCTCCTTTCCCAATACTTCCGCTCAAACCAGCGTATATTTGTTCTGTTGCAGTGTTGCAAGCTGTTCACAGAACTGTGACCATGCCCATGGGGATAATGCGGAGAGGGCCATGGGGCACCCTACCTAGCATTTGTCAGGAGAGCAGTGCCAACCTTTGTCCACCAGCTGCTTCCTACATTGTTGCGTGGTACGTTGGTGTGTGTTGGGCAGGAGGCCCGGGCCTCACGCTGTGCAGCGGTGGAGGGCGCAACCCGCCCAGGCCCTCATCTGACCTCTGGAAACCAGGCTGCAACTTGCTCCACGCACCTCAAACGTCGGGTAGGTCGAGTCGCAGTATTCCAGTCTCTCTGCTCTCGGGACGTGGGTCCGGGCACAAGCCGTACCCTCAGTGGGGTCCACTCCTCCGTATAGTACGTTCAGGGCAGAGCAATGGCAGTCCTTCTCCCGTCGCTGCTGCCTCAGTCACAGGATCTTAGGGGCAATCACAGTTTCTGGTATGCTGCGGCTCTCCCAGGCAATCTCTTTCTGGCTGCAGGTCTCCCCTCCGCAGGCGCAGCGTCATCCAGGGCGTGCCCGAAATCAGGCGCAAACTCAGCTTCCTTGCAGCTCCAGCCAGCGCTGCCCACAGCTCAAGTTGTGAACACAGTGGGGCCCACCATTAGGGAGAGGTCGGGCCCCCAGTCATCCTCTGTGCCTCCACACCACCAACCTCCGCAGTGCAGTCACTCCGCACAGCAAGTGTGCAGGTGGGCCACCATCTTCACACCGTATGCCGCGTAGTACAGGCCACAGTCTCTCCACAATCCCTCTCGTGCAGGATCGCCGGGCGCAAGCAACACCAGCGGCAGCGACCCACCAGCAGCCCTCAGCTGGTGAGTTTCAGATTAACAGCAGTGCAAGGCTCCGTTATAAGGATCTATGGAGGATTCACACCGGAGCTCAGCCGAAACAAAGCCTCACACCATGAGCTCTAGGCCAAGCCCCACCACATTTCCTCCATAATGCTTGCCGCCAATGCACAGTGCCCCATTCTATTTCTCTAGCAGACTCAAATATCTCTGTCACACTTTGGTGACCAGGGGGTATGAATGCTTCATAATGGCCGGCTTCATCCTGTTTCACCTGACCCCATCTGTATTTACAATACACAAAAAAACACAAATATTGTCTAAGTGTTGGTAACCGCATGCAGGAAAATGCATGCCATATCTTGCACAAACTGTGCATGAACAACATATTGTTCCTACGCTTACATGACCATCGTCTTGAGTGGAGCCTTAAGCCAGATGGAGATGATGAGTCTGGGGGTGTAAGTGATTTCTATCCGGCACACACCCAAGTCAAAGCTCAGCATGTAGTGCACAACGGGAATCCTTTTTTATTTTTGTCTAAAAGTTCAATATTCTGAACGATATACCACTCATATCACACCCTTCTCCAGGAACCCCTCCGGTCACACTGAACCAGGAATCAGGCTGGTTTGCAAAGGTAAATATTTATTTATGTATTTAAAATGTTATCACAATGGGCCTCATTACGACTCAGGCGGTAAGGGGTTTACGGCGGCGCAAACAGCGCAGACCCTTACCGCCTGAGTACGAGGTCCCTTAGCGCCATGGAGGTTTTAACACCTGCTTCTAGCAGGTGTTAAAATCCATGGCGCTAAGGGACCATGGAGTTAATTACGCCACCGTAATTTACAGTGGCGTAATTAACGCCTTCCCCACTCCCATTATGCCCTATGGGGCAAAATGGGAATGGGGAAGGGTAAATGGGAAAATGGGGATTTACCGCCCCGCCAAGGTTGGAATGGGGCGGTAAATCCGCCAACCACCATGGCGTAAACGTAGTTTACGCCATGGTGGTAAAGTCACGGCCCAGGCGGTAACTTACCGCCTGGGTCGTAATGAGGCCCAATATGTTTTAATAGATATACAACAGTCACCAATGGGGTGACAGAACACTGAATAATATCTTTAGTACACTAGGAATAGGTAAAACAAATGCAGCACAGAAAATAATCCTTTTGTGTTGTTCAGATCAGATAGCACTGTGGTTAGCGGTTCCCCCTGCAACACCCCTCAACCCCCCAATAGGCAATGTAAAGAGATAGGAGGAGAGAGCAGGTATTCAGGAATGGCACAAACCAAACAGAATATCAGTCCCACTTTCCCCAGAAAACACAAGAGAAAAACGGAATTGACTTTCAGCTGTCAGATTGGCTTTCAAGATTGTCTTTAGAATGGACTGGGTAAAAAAACCAAATATATTCAAAAATACTGAAATTGTTCTAAATTCCAATGGGAGCCGCTTTGGATAGTTGCGCACAAGCAATGATTTGGTCAACACAAAACAATTGAGATCTTAAGGTCCAGGTCATAAGCAGTTAAAAGATCTTTTACATGTGTGAACATTTCTCAAATTGAAAATTCACGGCAAACTTTTCACTGTGCGATATTCGCAATAACAGGAGAATAGCACTGATTTGCAATGCATGGGTGTTATTGATAGATATGGATGTTGGCTACACGTAGGAGTTGGAATTTCGTTTCTATCACAAAAACTGAGGGAGTTATGGGGGTTTTAGTAAAGGTCCTTTTTATAGAACAGGCGCGAGAATGAAAAACAGAAACGCACTTTTAAAAATGACAAATGAGTTTGCTTACACTAGGAGATGACTATGAAGAAGCGTATACCACACAGGGATTACAGTCACTGGATCAGGGTGACCACCTGATAAGGAAACCCAACTTCTTCAGATGAAAAACAAAGGGTCAGCACAAAGATAGTTCTAACAATACTGTTTCTGAAGGGAAGATAGGATGGGTTGGAGCTAGGGATAAGGCAAGACAAAGACACTACTAACAATACTGGTTCTGAATGAAAGATAGAATGGGTCTAATAGGGGTAAGGCTATGCAAAGTAGATATGCTATGGGACACAGTTCTTCCTATTAATACTTACTGGATAGGTTTTTTAAATGGGACAGTCAGCTCGGGTCAGCACTGGGTCTGGTCTAAGAAAAACAGCACTTCAGGCATGGGACTGGATCCTCTAGGCCGGTCGCCAGATTGGCACAGGATCTGCGCTCCTAGTCTGTGGGTATTTGGATCAGCTGGATGGCGAGTTCCTCTTGCAAGCCTAGTGGTGGCAAGCCAGAGAATTTCTGGATACTGGTTCAAAAAGGCCTTCTCACACCACACAGCGCTTTACTGAGTGGGGAGAATAAATTTGAGGATTTGGGCCTTGCTGGAAATCAATGGTCTCTATTGCTGGCAAGAGAATTGGCATCTGGATCTGGAAGAATATTTAAAGCTGAATGTAGGAAGCTGGATCAGAGTGCTTCACGGGAATCAGGAAGGTGGCTGGATCAGTGAGTCCCTATCTGCTCTCAGCTGTCTCTATTTCTGCCTTAAAAATGACATCACAAAGGGGGTGTATGGGCTGGCTTAGCTAGGCTTGCCCCTGTGAAAAGTGATTGGGTCAGAGTCTACTCTCTGCCTTGATAGGAGGAGAGAAACAGAGTGTCATCTTTATGGTGTAATTTCATGATGCTGAGAATCCACCCCTAGCCACTGGAACACAAAGTCTAATTTTGGCAAAATACATATTTACACATGTGCAACCTCTATAAAAACCAGATATACAGATTGCATATTTTACATAGCAGCTATTCCTCAAAACCCCGTAGCTGTGGGATCATGTTTGCCCTTTCTACTGAATTTTGCTCTTTTCGCTATGAACACACTTTTCAATTTTTATGCAAGTTTCTTCAAATGTGCGTGTTTAACATGGGAATGAGTGTATAAAGTTTCACAATTCTAGCGAAAATACAGACCCCATAAACCCACATTTATTGCCATTCCTGTTCAGAATAAGCTACACAGTTGTATTAAGTTTTCAAAGGTAGTGCTAAAAATTAGGTTAATTAATCTGCCATTTTCCGATTTTGCACCCCTTTTGATAATAAGTTATACACCTTCTAAAATGTCCATTACATATCCTGTTAACACCAAATGGCCAGTCTTTGTCACTCCTTGAAGCATGTGGTGGCCCCCTCCTTTGGAATTTGCTTCTGTCAGCCAGGAGTTTCCTGTGCTGCAACAGTTTTACGGCCTTTCACACGTTCAATGTCCTGGGTTAGAGGATGGTCATTGTTCCTTTGCCCTTTGTAGACCAGATTCTGTTCAAACCCCGCAATTAACACCTCCCAGTGAGTTCCTGCTGAGGGAAGGCCTTCCTTGTGGTAGAAATACCTGCTTTTCAAGTCCTGGCAACTTCAGCCAAGCTAATTACTTTTTAAACTTAGCAAAACCCACATTTATTGCATCACACACAAATACATTTCTTTCTTGGCCTTAAAATCTGTGGAATCAAAAACACAACTACAATCTGTATTCCTTTTTTGGCAAAAATCCTGTTTGTGTTTCTAATTCAGCAGACTTTTGAGTGTTAGGTCATTTTAAAGCTGCCTTAGTACTTCTCTGACAGCTGTCATTCAGGCGGCCCAGGGTACTGCACCCAGATTTTGGCATGGCTGTCAGTTTTTAGACAATCCAGTTTTCTGATAAATGCTTTGCTCTTCATATCAGGACTTTGTATGTTCACGGTGCTTCATTAGATACCTGACTTTTAGCACCAGGCAAGATTGTGAATGTTGAAAAGTGATGTGTTACAGGCATTTGGAGTTTTTGGAAACAAAACAAATGTCATTTGTAGGCACATTTTTGGGTTTCATTTGCAAATTGCTGCTTTGCTCTGTGCACTCTGTTTGTTGGTCATGGGACCCACTGGCACATTTCTGCAGGATGTGCTCTCTTCCACTGCACATGCACCATGGGTGGCAGGTTGTGCCTCCCTCTTTTTGTGTGCTGAGGCACAAGATTTTTGTAGGTTTTTGGCACGCACAAGGGTTTTGCCGCCATTGTGGCTGTTTCTATCCCCATAACTGGCAGGGTGATGCCGCATAGCATAGCGGAGTGGGTCAATACATCCCACAGGGGGTGGGAGTGTACTCTATGAATTGCCCCCCATACTGTATGGTGCAATATCCCTTTGCCCAGGGAACTTATCTTTATTCCCCCAGGACCTGGGAGATGAGTTAAAGGTGGGCCACTACCACAGGTGTTGGGTGTCAAGACAGAGGAGGTGCTGATTGTTGGCTTCTCTTGGCTTTTATTAGACAGAAGTAGCACAACCTGAAAATCTCTCTCTTTGGGATCAGTCGTCTTCGCAGCTAAACAGAGGAATCGGGTTGGTAATGGTATCGGTAGGGACCTTTAGTGTGTGCAGTAGATTTTGGTTTGAGTGCCAAAAATAGGACATTTTCTTCTGCTACTTTTGTTTCTAACTACCTCGTTTAATGCTGGAATAGTTTTTTTAAGGAAGGGAATGTGCAGTAGGATTATTATGGTTTTGTGGGATGTTAGCCTCTTCTAGTCTCTGAGGCTGTAGTTCCTTATGGACAATACATTTCATACATCATCCGGGGCAATTGCTCTTATCAGATCAAAGACTATATCAAATGTTGGCATGATTTCCTTCTCCTTGACCTATAGTATGACTGCCCAGCCGGTCTCCTCTTTCAGCAGGGCAATCAGTGCCTGGGAATCTCTTAACAGGGCCCGTGTCATATATGCAGATAGGATGGATGTCTTAGGTGTGCAATTAGAAGCCTTTTGAGCTCTCTTGAGTGCATATTTCAGCTTCTATCAATACTGTGATCTGTGGTGGCATCCATGGTCCCTCTAGAGGTGTATCCTGCAAAGCGGAGGAGACTGGAGTCAACTATGAAATGATCTTGGAACTCCTAGTCAAATCCTTGAAGGGGGCAGAGTTTTGCCTATGCCCCTGGGGGTTGCCACCTTTGTAGGCACTTTCTAGTCCGTCAATATCTTCATATGGGGAGGTCTGTGCTGGGTGTGCGGATATATCTGCTGTGGCCATCTGATGCCTGTTCAGAGGGAGGAATGAGCATAGACGTTCATGTGTCCTAAATACAGGATCATTGTCCTGAGACCTGCCGCCAAAATGGTGACTGTTAGGGCAACCTCTGTAGCAACAACATGGATAACCGGCACTGGTAAGTGACCTGTGATTAACAGTGGAGCAGCAATACGTCTGGGACTCCTCTGGGCTGTGAGGGAACAGGACTGTTGATGATGGTAATTCTTCCTGCACTCTTCTCTGTCCCTCTACTGGTAGCAGGAGGAGCACCTGCTATTGCCATGTCAAGAACTCTCCTACATAGCATTGCAGGAGGTCCTTCCTTAGCCTCTCCGTCCGCATGGTATCACGGCACTCGGTCTATGGCAGATTAGATCATGCAGCCCGAACAGGGTGGGGCACATACCTATTTTGTTTAGTGCCACTCTGCTGCCAGTGCTGGTTCCCAGATCTGTGGCTACAACCCGAGCCTTGATTGCAGGCCATTCTGAGGTTCCCTGGAAGTGCAAGAACAATTTATGTCTGTATGGCCTACCTGTCCACCAGGCAAGGGGTGCATGTTCAGCCATGGTGCGTTGTGAATGAGTGCTGACACTGCTCAAGAACATGATTGCTAGTCCCTGCAACGGCGAGCATACTGCGGGTCTGCATTCACCAACACTTTCATGTATCCGGGAGCAAGCAAAAGGGAGATTTCTTTACTTAGCAGCAAATGGCTACCTATATGAAAGAGACGGGAACATACAGGTGGAACTGGCTTCTTGTACTCATCCCTAACTCAGGGGTCAATAAACCAGATTTCTTTATATTTTGTATATTAGCAATGGTTTGTCTGTCTTGCAGTGTGGGATGTCTCACAGGCTGGGATGTCTCAATGAGTAAGTACACAATGCCTTGGAAAAACATGTTTTACCTCATTGTGGCATAAATATTTTCTGAGCGCTGTACTTAAAGACATGTGAAACATATGTTAGCGGTAACTTATAGCACCTTCATTTTCTAATCGACCTTTAGACCATTAACTTATTTTGTTATGCATTTTATTTTACATAATTGAACCTTGGAAGGGTATGGATGGGTGAGAATGGTGGGTGGCATTAATTTAGGCTGCTTTACACTGAAAACCATGGGTGCTGCAATTCTTTTTTTTAATTCTTTTTTTTATTTATTATTTGCATTTAAATTGTACATGACAATTTATTTAGCAAACTGAAAATGACAAAAAAGCGCACGTAGGATAGAAAAGAAAAATCATAAACATAATTAATCAAAACAACACTTAATCATCTATATGCGTTTGTGTTAAATCATTTCTAGCAAAGACATGTTTCACACTAAGGTCCACATTATGATAAGTCCCAAGTTTCATGTTCCCTTATTTCTTAATGATCGTGACATAGGCCGAAACCAGGCACTATATCCTTGCATGGTGTATACCCCATTATTGGTCCAAAAATAAGGGTTCTAGAAATGTTATCATCGCAATCATGGGAGTTGTTTTGTTCCCTGCAATCAGTGTTGACCAACATGCATCCACGTCCTGTTTTTTGGAAGTCAGTGTATTTGTATTTTATTTATTTGTAAAGCGCAGCCAAGCCCTGGGGCATCTGGTCGCTGGGATTTACATGTTACACAAGCATGTGTATACAGACAAAATTGCAATTACAGGCATTGAAATGGAAGCAATCAAAATAACATGATAAAAAAATGGTACAAGGCAGCAGGTAAAACGAGCAGGTTATATGAACGATATAGACTGTATGTGTACATGGTACAACCATGAAGGTGAGTAATTAGACATTTTGGAGGACAAATATATAGTATACGATTTAAGACAAATAACAGATATATGTACAACACGTGAAGATGCTAAAGTAACAGTCTACGCCTAGTACAGGTTATTTTATAAAGTAGGTAGGTTTGGCCTTGCTACGGAATTGCGAGAAGGATGGTAGTTCTCTTATGGCGATAGGAAGGGCATTCAATTTTTTAGCAGCCAGGACTGGGAAGCTAACCCCACCAGCACGTTGTTGGCTAAATCGTGTGACAACAACGCAATGCGATTGAGCTATTCTAGTTGGTCGAGTTGAGTTGTAATGAGAGAAGGTGTCGCAGAGATATGTGGGGGCTTGGTTATTAAGGCACTTATGAGTAAGTGAGAGTGATTTGAGGTCTATTCTTTTCTCAATATTTAGCCAGTTTATGTTTTGTGTAGTGGAAGTAATATGCTGTTTCCTTGGAATGTTGCAGGCCACTCTAATTGCATTATTTTGCAAAACTTGCATTTTGTTGATATTTCGTTGGGATGTACCCAAATAGAGTGCGTTACAGTAGTCAAGCTTGGATAATACTAGAGCTCTTGCTACTGAAATGCAGTTTATTGTAGTACGATAAGGGCGGCAGGCTGCAATAAGCTTGCAAGTGTAAGCAGTGGATGTTGCTAAGTCATTAGTTTGTCTTGTAAGTGAGAGTGCTGAGTCAATATAGATTCCTAGAGTTTTCACATTATTGGCTACTTTAATGATATTACCGTCAATGTTAAAGGATTCAAACATGCTTCCTAGTTTATTCAATTTTGTAGGTGAGCCAAGGAGGAGTAGTTTGGTTTTGTCATTGTTTAGACATAAACCTTGCTTAGGCATCCATATTTTTATAGTGCTGTAGATATCGTTCAGGGTTTTTCTGTCTGCAACATAGTCACCAGTGATAGGGATGAGTATCTGGGTGTCATCCCCATAATTAGTATACGTGACACCCAGATAGTCGAGTATATCAAATAATGGTTTGGTGAATACATTGCAGAGAGTTGGGGACACACACAAACCTTGTGGGACTCCACATGTAACTGGCGTTGGTAAAGCAGATGCTGAGGGTGCAAAGAACCTCATAGATCTGTTGCTGAGGAAGGATTTAATCCAAGAGTTGGCTTGGTCCGAGAAGTGTGCGGCAGATGACAAATGATTACATAATATTTCATGGTTCACTAAATCAAATGCCACTGATAAATCAAGTAGTAGAAGTAGGGCAGATTTACCCTTATCTTTTAGGATTTTAATTTGTGTCTTTAAGTCAATGAGCGCAGTTTCGGTCTCGTGTCTAGGTCTGAATCCTGACTGTCTTAATCCTAGTAAGTTGTTTGATTCTAGATACTGCTGTATCTGTATGTATGCTGCACAGCCTAGTATTTTTAAAAGGAAGGGGACCGTAGTTATGGGTCTATAGTTAGAGGGGTTATTAGGATTTAGAGAAGGTTTTTTCAATAGTGGAAGCACCCATGCGTCTTTCAGATCAGTGGGTACTATAGTAGAGTCAAATGATGCATTAATAAATGACGTGATGAAGGGTGCAAGTGCATTAGCCGCTTCCTTAATAAGCGTGGCTGGACAGACGTCGCCCTTACAATTAGAAGGTTTGAGATTGAGTATAATCAACTCAACTTCTTTGATGGAGAGAAGTTTAAAGTTAAATTGAGCCATATCTTTTATAAGATAGGGGAGAGTGCAAGTTATGTGAGATAGCATTGTCAATCAGGTTTTTTTGGTTTTTATTTTATTTAGTAGCAGTGTGATTTTATCTTGTAATGCATTCTGTATGTTAGTGCACCATACGGTGTCCTTCGTGCAGGAGTCCGGTATAGAGGCCGGAGATTCAAGTTCTTTCAGAATATTAAATAATTCCTTGGTACTGGAATTAGCTTTGGCTATTCGATCATTGAAGTTGTCTTTTATTGCCTGAACAATGGCTAATTTATAATTTAGTGAGGCCCCTGTAAAATTATCTTTATTGGACTCAGATGGGAAGTTCTTCCAGGCAGTTTCTGCTGTATGTTTTACTTTCCTAAGAGTTTTAAGGTGAGGCGTGTGCCATTTATTGATGTGGGCACAAGGTTTGGATTTCTACAGTGTAAGGCGTGCTAGAGTGTTGATGGCCTTAAGGATAGTTTCATTGTATAAATTCACTAAGTCACTCAGTGAATAAATGATTGAAGAAGGTGGTGCGCCTCTCAATGAGTGCTGGGCAAGAGACGACCCAATGCTTCAAGGTTTTAATCTCAAGTGCATTTTTGCAATAGCGACAAGTGTTACTCACACAGAGCATTCAAATGAATCTGACTTTGTTCGTTGGTTGTAAGTTGAGTCGTTTGCACAGGAATTGGTCTCTTAATTTTTTATCTGGCAATTGTTTCAGATAGTCACAAATGGTGCCCAAACGGCGTGACTCTCCAGAAATGTGTTCGACGGATTGGAATCTTCCTGCAGACTCAAAAGTTTGAATCCAGTCGAATTCTCTTAGTTTCTTTTTACATCGCATAGGATTAGCAATTAGCTCTTCTAAGGAACTCCCAATTTCTTTCAACGCCAGACACATTTTTTACCTCCATTGTTGTAACACAAAGGTCTGGACTGTTATGATTTCCTTATGAAGCATTTCCAAGATCTCAGGATGTCGAGGTGCAAAACATTTCCTGAATAACTTCAGGCTCTTCCATAAGACAGTTGACTTCAGCGATGACAGGCCCAGCTCTAGTCTTATTATTTGCATTGGCAGAGATTGAGGGAAGCCAAGGACTTTTTTCCAAAAAAGGCTCTCAATTGAGGGCCACGTTTTTTCTGGAAAATGTGGCATGGCATCAGCACCGTAAGATAACATAGGAACTACTTTAGAGCAGTAGAACATTAGGACGGGTAGAATGGAAAACTGCCCATATATTTGGTTTACCGCGACGGGCCTGACCTAACAGGGCCTTTGTGGTTGCTTTCAGGCAACATACCATGGGAGTTCAGAAAGAGTATCACTCAGCCACACCCCTAAGTACTTGAATGTTGTAACTTGCTCGATGATTTCAGCATCAAGAGATCCAGGAGTGTGAGTTTTTCCCTCCGTTTGAGTTCTCAGACATCAACATTTTGGGTTTTGACTTGTTTATTTCAAGATTATTATCACTGATGATTGTTTCCAGGCTGTTTAACTGCCGTTACAGACCAACCAGCGTCTGGTCTACCAGTACAATATCATCCGCATAAAGTAGACGAGGTAAAGACACTCCTCCAAGAGCTGGCAGAAAAGTTCTTATGTCAGGGTCATTGTGCTTCAAGTCTGCAAGAAAAAAATTGAATAAGGTTGAGGCCATGGGGCAGCCTTGTTTGACTCCCCTAGCTGTAACTATTTCTTCAGACAGCAAACCTTTCTTATTTAATCGAATGCACAATGAAGTGTCTTGATGCATAGCAACTATTGGTTCAAGAATAGGTTATGGGCATTTCAATTTGTTCCATAATATATGGCGATCAATCTCGTCAAAAGCTTGTACCAGATTGATAAATGCCATAAAAAATGTGGCTTTTTAACTTTGGGGATGACTTTTTAACGTGTTGATGATAAAAAATGTTGGCCGATGTTTCTACGCCACTGACAAATCTAGTTTGAAGAGGGTCATTAACTCCTGATGTCTTGCACCATGTGCAAAAATGATCTAAAATAATCACGCCATATAGCTTGTCTATGACATCTAGAAGCATAATGGGGCGATAATTATTTGAATCATCCCTGTCCCCCTTTTTAAAAATGGGGAAAATAATCGCCTTTTTCCACAAAGGAGGTATTTGGTGTCTGGTAGATATTTGCGTTAATAAGGTGTATGTGAAGGCCGTCCACTCTGTCAGATGTTCTTTTAACAAGAGGTTGGTGAGACCGTCTGGCCCTGGTGCTTCAGAGCTATTTAGTCCTGTGATTTGATGGCAAATGTCATCTTGACTAGCTGGCATGACCCATTCCTCCCGACCTTCATTCAACACGTCTGTTTCCGTGAGGGACTGAGGTGCCTATATGTTTTCTCAAAGTTCTGCATCCATCTAGCTTCACCAATGGGATTTGATTGGACTTCCGTTGGTTGCACTCTGACTGATTTGAATAAGGCATAAAAAGTTCTTAGTTCTTAGTGTTCTTGTTTACCAGGATCTTTAGCATGGCTTCTGAATCAGATTAATATATTGCACGTTTCATGGAACGCAACCAAGTTCTAAAGTTTCTCTTTTCAACTCAGATATTTTCAAGGTCATCTTTGGATTTCGTTTTCTTTTGCCACTCTTTCTAGTTTCCGGATCTTTTTCCTCCGGTTTACTAGCTCTTGGTTGTAATTATGGAGATGTGGGTTCGATGACCTACGTCTGTTTAGTACATTGCGATGATGTGGTTCTAAAAGAGGAATGTAGTCTGCCATTAATCTTTCATCTTCATGATCTGTTGCCAATTATTCAATAGTTTTCTGTGTTAGCTTCAATCTTCGACCATCATTGCTCACTTGTATGTCAGCCGGCATGCTTTTTTGAGCATTGTTTGTGGATGCCTTCCATTCCATGCAAAGTAAATGATGGTCACTTTCTCTTGTTTTTATTATCTTGAATGAAGTTATTAATGGTAGAAAAGGTTGCGAAACATATAGTCTATGATGGAAGAGGAGCCCATCCCTTCCAATGTTATTTGTGGTGGTTTGTCTTGTTTTGAGTTCCCATTTAACATGACCATTTCTTTATTAGCCATCAAGTTGTTCCACATTGTTGCTCTAGATGCTCTTGCAGGATTTTGTGCTGTATTTTGAGTTACCCCGTTGTTAGCTATACATGAGGTGTTCAGATCTCCACAGACAATCGCATAGCCAGTCTTCTTGTATCTCTGTGCATCATCGATTAAATCTGCTATATGATTAATAAACTTTTTGTTTGATACCAGAGCTGGATTCCACTATGCGTTTATCAATACGAATTTTACTGCAGTCCCAGTCACTCTGGGGTTCATGTTCGTTTTCCATTCAATTACAATTTCCTGCGACAAGGTGCTTTTTGATTACCATTGCTTCAGCGTTAAGGGACTACCTGATTTTATTGCGGTCAACAGCCATGATGATGGATGCCCTTTTTTACCCTTAACCGCTGCACTTATTGAAATCTCAAAACCGTCTAAAGATGGTTTAGTACAAGGCCAAGTCTCTTGTAAACAAAACACATCAAAGTCACCTAAGTTGATATTGTTTTTCGTGAGATGAGTGTGGCCGCGTTTTGTTGAGGCTAATTTTAAATGGTGAGATCTTTAATTTGTTGCGCATGGTATTCGAATTTTCGGGCACCAATAAGTTTTTGGATTCCTGCAATTCTCTCTGAGCGGTTAATGTTCTTGACAACCACGACCAATCTTGCTGTTTCTCAATGAGAGCTCTTGCAGTTGAGTGAGTATTCATCAAATTAAAATCACGGGTAAAGGAGGTTGTTTGAAATGTTACATTGAATTTCTTTCTCGGGCCCATTGGAACTCGCCTGACCTGAAATGGGTCTAAGTACTTAACAGTTCCAGATTTCACTTGAACTTTTATGTGTTAACCAATTCTTGTACCGTGGGGCAACTCACTGTCAGTTTGTGTTGAACTTTCATCGGGCATTACTTGGAAGTCCTTCAAGCTCGTTATCGTAGTCAAATCAAAGCCCAACATTTGGAAGTTTTCAGTTGCGGCGATGAGCATGGTTTTGATTATTGAAGAGGTAATGTGCAAGTATATTTGATCTGTTCTTCGATTGTCAACAAACTCGATAGTTTTAAGATCCCTTGAAGTTAGTTGGTGCAAGTTGGGAATATAATCGAAGAGTTCCAATACTGCTCTTCTGTTAAATATTAAAGGATTCTCGGTATCTAATATCTGTTACAGTTTGAATGTTCGCTGGTCAGAGTTTCGTAACAAAGATCTTTTGTCTTTACTTGTTCGATCAATTGCAGATTTGGAGACACCCTTTTTGCTGTTCGATTTATTGATGGTTTCATGTACTTGTAACTGGTTTTGATTGTGGGCTGTCTGCTGAGGCGTGATTCCATTTGTTTTCTCCACCCCACACAGAGCCCTTTATAGATCAACTGTGTTCGAAAGAGTTCTGTCTAATTTGTAATCCCAGTTGCCATTCTGGTTCGTCAGACCCAACGACCCAGTTCCCGGATCAGTTGTGGATGGCCAAGTGTGTTCTAATTTGGGATTTGAAGTCACAGCCTGTATTTTAGGATTCATTCTTGTATCACTTGATCCTCTGATCTCCGTTCGTTCTAGTTGAGGATGGGTTGCATTGCATCTTTTTCTTTTTTCCGACATGGTGATAAAAGGTGGTGAAGATGGCTGAAACGGCGCAAACCTTGGGTGCGATGCTCCATCTTCTTGCACATTAATTGGTTCCTGCAGATCTCGGACTTCATATAAGTCACTAGTTGAATGATCGAATGTTCAGTGTTGTTTGTGAGGTAGTACTCATTTCATTTCCAGCAGTCTTTGGTATGCACAGTTGATCTTTGGTGGTGGACTTTGTTAACACAAGGTCAGGTGTCTTATTATTTGTCTTTTTTACAAGTAGCTTTCTAGGCACCGGTCTGGGCGTTTCTCTTTTTGCTTTTGTTTGGGGTAACACTCAGACCAGAGTCTTGCTCGGTTGAATTACCTAGTAGTTTTCTTTCGCTTGATGTGGCTTTTCGAGCCTTTGCGATTTTTTCCTTCAAAGATGGCGAAGGGCACATTCTGCAATTCAATTGAGCCAACGGTGTTAGCTTCAATCACATTTGAAACATGTTCAGATATGATACACAGGTCATCCCTTTTTGTTGGATTTTGTTGACTTCTAACAGTTTGTTATTTACTGTTGGTTGTGAGGGGTGAGCTATTTGGAGTCTCTGATTGTGGCTGTGACTCCTATCAATTTGACACAATGTCATCAAAGGCAGTACAAAGAACACTTTGGTTCACTGGCTCCATTGTTAAGCCACCTTGTTGTACAACCATGATTGTCTGTGACCCTCTGGAACAAGTGAGTTGCTGGCTAGATGAATGTTTGGATATTTCAGTTTTTTGATTTGATTGCGACTGATCAGTGGAGACTCCTAGGCTGTTACATATCCCTCTAAATAACGAGTTTGGACTGCATCATAGCTTGTAACATGGTGTGGTCTTTCAAGGTTTCGTTTAGATTCTCATATAATTTCATGAATGGTGTTAAGGCTATCGTAAGAGTTGACAACAAGGCAAGTAGGTCTGGTTTGAGTGTTTTGATATCCTGACATCTCTCGCTCTGAGCATTGTCCTGGTCCAGCGTTGATTCATTCCGAAGCGTGCCGTTAAAGCTCTCCAATACTGGATTATGACCAATGCCTCATCCCTTTCTTAAGTTCGATTACCACAGTGATGGAGGTGGTTGTTCATTTACCAATCCTCGTGTTTCTTCATGATTCAATTTGTTTCTGTTGTGAATGCGCATGTTGATCATTGCCTCACTTACAGCTGATTGCGTATCATCCATTATCAGTTTATGTGAAGAGTCCTCCTCAACTATTGGAACTATAAGCTGAGCTTCTTCGCCGCTGGCTCTGACTTCTTTCAATGATGACGATTCAGCTGAACCAACTATTTGGCTTTTATATTGCCTGTCAAGTGCCTCCATCACATGATCTACTCTTACCTTGTTTCTGTGCATCAAGTCATCATCCGTCATGAGCTTTACTATGGCGCCGTCTGGAAAATTCAAATAAACCTGCAATGTTAATTATCTGCGAATGTCTCTGATAGTACCTACATTTTTTGCAGTTTGATTCTCAAACACAAGGTTTTCCTCATTGGTGAAAGCAATTGCTTCAAGGTCAGTTTGATTGTCTTTTCCTACTAATACAGAATTTTCATGACTTTCCAGGATTTCCGCATCAGATAAATCGGTTGTAGCTGATGCACGTACTAGAGGACCTCTTTTAAAGGGGTTAGAACTTGATCAGCTAATTCCTGGGCCACAACCTCTCACGTGAGCTATTTTGTAAATTCTGGAGCGCCCACCTCGTTTCGATGAATCTTTTGACTTTTTGTTCAGATTAAAACAAGAGAAATGTTTCTGTGGAGCGAAATGTTTCAACTGATCATTCGAAATTGGATCAGGCGACATACTAGGACTCACTGTGTCAGCCTGTATTAGATTCAAGTCAAGTTCGTAATTGTTCACTGCCTTGTTCTCTGTCGTTCTACCCAATATGACATCGTTCGAGTTTTCCAGGGAAACCTCAGGTCGAATGGGTCCATTTTGGTTGCTGGGCTCGGTATGCATCATGGCTTTAATCACGACTTCCTTGTGGCACACCAAGCTATCAGCTACCAAGGTCGTAGGCAGGATAGACGATTGGTGAGAGGGGCAGCTAAGTGCGCCAGGCACTGTATCGTCATTCTCACATGTCTCTTCAAAAGAGCTCTGGCACATGTGTGGCACAGATGTATTGGCTGACCTCAAAACGCTTGAAACAACATCGGAGCTCTGTACCAGCAACAGCACTCCACTTGCTATGTCTTCTATATTCGCTCCCATGACTTGTGAGTGAATTGATTCTGGTTCGTCTCCAACTTTCGAACCAGAAGGCACAAATGTTCATGTACCTACGCTTGTCAACAAGTGCCGTTGTAAGGGGGGAAGCCGCAAGTGCAACATTTAATACTGTGGATTTATGAGCAGGCTTACCTGATATAGATTGGTAGATTGTAATTGGGTTCAGAAATGACAACATTTTGCGCTTTTTAGTAGCTTTTGCCACATTGGCTTTTCCTCCAAATTTACACAGAGGTACACCCCCTCCCTGAGCACATTACAATAAGTTTTCGATTCTCCAGTGTAAGCACAGTGTCTGCAATATTAATAAATAGCGGGGTTCGGCCTCAGAACATCGTACGGAGTGCTAACACCTCTTGAAATGTGCACAGAAAAATCACAGGAATCATGATATTAATTATATAATTTTGACACTTTCGTAATATGAATTAACCATCTTTTTAAAATGATGCTCTGGCCCAGATGGGTGTGGTTTAGGTTCCAAAGCACATGGGGGGATTTCTGTCTGTCCTCGCTTCCAGCTCAGGTGGCTCCCAGAAGCACTGCTCCTCCCTGTTTCTTCCAAAAGGAAGCCATTTACGACCCCCCTAATTTAACATTTGCCTGAGCCAAGGAAAGCTCATTGTTCTGTTTCCTGCAGCCCCAGGTACCCCACCCCTAATTCAATCAGAGAGGTGTAATCTCCTTTTGGTGGGAACAGCAGAAGGCAGCCAGGCCTGTGAATGCAGTTGCTGGGAAAGTTTCAACTCCTTTTGGGGGGGTAGTTGCCAGGCAGAATTCAATCTCTTCAAGCCAGGCTTCCGCTAAATGTCACTTTTGTTCCAGTTTTTCTTCATGCCAATCAAACTTACAATTTTGACACATGCAGCTAGAATGCTGATTCTAAATTCAAAACTATGACATTTAAACAATTGCAACCTATATGACACTCCAAAGTAAATCACTCATTTATTTTAAACATTTCAATTTTAGTGGCTTTAAGTCCAATTTCACTTGAGCTGCTGACATCCACAGCTCAGCCAGTTTTGTTATCAACATTATTTTAGGCTCTTCATCTTTCCAGGTTTTGTATGCACACAAGACTACATTCTGCCAAATGTATGCTGGTGTTCAGTGAGATTTTTGAATATCTTGCAATGTTTAAAATAGGCATTTTTAGCTTGCATTTCAGAGAAACAAAGGTGATTTCAAAGCGCTTTTTGAGCTAACAGGCACTGCTGTTTTTCCTTTCGCACCACGTTTCACTCATGGTGCTTCTGGCCCATCACGCTCGCACTGGTGGGTGGCAGGTCAGGCGACCATTTTGGTGTGCGCAAAACTGCGCGGTTTTCCTGGATTCTGACGCAAATGTGGGCTTTTCGGCCATCTTGGATTTTCTAAGCCCACAGCACCAAATGTTGTAGCATAATGATTCAAACGTGGGTCAAGACACCTGACAAGCCCCCTCGCCCGACTGCACTTTGATTTCAAGTCGAGGGGGAGTCGGGTGCAAAGGATGTTTTGATCCACGCACTGGGATGTCCGCATCATCTTCTTCTGATTCCGCAGATGGCACAGTTCAGCATCTTTTCCTCCATCAGGGTGGATCGATCGGTTCTCCTCGCTGGTCCTGATGGGAGTTTCGGGCGGTACGCCAGGCCCCTCGGATCTTTGCTCTCAGTCCCCGGGTCTTCCTCCTTGGTCAGTCTCCATGGTTTCAACTCTCCTAGGATGACAAAGCAAAGCGGCAATACCTATTCGTAGACATTTCTCCCCCACTATTGATATAGTGGGGCGGCATATACATTTTATAAATCAAGAGTCATTTACATTCTTATTTTAAAAAACAAGATATAATCAGGAGACATTTGCATTCTGTTACTATATTTCTGATATGTGGAATATTTTAGGGTTGGAGTTTTTATTGATCTGGGGCGGCCCCCTTTGGGATTCCAGAGGGTTCCTCAGTTGTTGCAGAGTGTGCCTGGGATGGCAACACTTTAGCTGATTAATGTGGACCCACTTATCTTCCCCCTCTGCCGAACTACCTTTGGGGATGCGGATCTTGTAAGCGACTGGGGAGATATTGTCTACAATTTCAAATGGTCCCTTCCATGTAGGCAGAAATTTTCGCTGTTTGGCCTGGTTCCTTTGGAAATTGTATAGATAGACCCGGTCTCCCACATTGTATTCTTTCCTAGTAGTCTTCAAATCATAGTGAGTTTTCATACTCTCGGCTGATCTTTCTAGATTCCACTGAGCATAGGCAAAAGCATGTTGGAGGTGTTTCCTTAAATTCTCAACGTATTCGTGAGTTGTGGAGGCATTTATTAATGTCTGCTCTTGGGTCCTGTAGAGCAAATGCTGGGGAAGCACTATCTTGCGCCCATTCATCAGCTCAAACGGTGACATTTTAGTTGCAGATGAAGGGGTAGATCTGATGGCCATTAGGACCAGAGGTAATCGGATATCCCAACTTGGCCCAGAATCTGCCACAAACCTTTTTAATATGCTCACAATGGTTCTGTTGTATCTCTCTACTGCACCAGAAGAGGCTGGCCGGTAAGCAATATGTAGCTTCCGTTTAACCCCCAGTATCTCCCACATCTTTGTCATTACTTTGCGTGTGAAGTGGCTACCTCTGTCGGACTCAATCCTTTGGGGTAGTCCAAAACACGAAAAGATGTGGCTGATCATCAGGGCAGCTGCTGTTTCTGCCTTGCAGTTTTGGGCCGGGAGACATTCCACCCATTTAGTAAATAAGCATGTCACCGTCAACATGTACCTATTTCCCCTAGAGGAGCGAATCACGGGCCCTATGTAGTCGACTTGCAAATCTGACCATGGCAGTGTCATCCCCCTCTTTTGGAGAGGCGCACGGTGTGTGAGGGATGTTGGCTGAAATTGTGTGCACACAAGACACCCCTTCAAGTATTGGTCGAGGTCCTGCCCCATGTGTGGCTAGTATGCAACCTCTCTTAAGATCTCAAGTATTGTATGAAACCCCCTATGACCTGCGGTGGCTGCATCATGGGCGTGACTTAACATCAGGCTTCAGAATGAGGTAGGGACCACAAACTGATCATGGCCAGCTCGGGATTTCCTTACCAACAAACCGTCTTGGATTCGGAACATTTTTGGACATTTCATCAACACTCTACGGTCCTCTTTCCCAATGTAATCGGTATCCGTCAGGGGAAAGTTCTCAGGGTCCTCAATGTGTTGGTAAAACTTAGCAATTATTGGATCCCACTTCTGAGCCATGATCAAATCAGCATCTGGGGTCTCCTTACTCCATTGTGCAGTTGAAAGATCATTGTGATCATTTGTCTGGGACCTAGTGATAGCAGTGACCTGGATTTCCCCCAACAGGGACTCAATCTCTATTAGATTCCCTTGGATGGCCCCGGTTTTGGCCAGCTGCTCAGCTAAGTCATTTCCAGTTTTGTCTGGTCCTTCTACTTTGGAATGACCCTTGATCTTTGTCCAGTAGATGGTCATCCCATTCGAGGTGACCAGATCATCAATGTTTTGAATTAACTTCCCACGTTTTAAGGGTTTGTTATTAGCACATAACATGCCTCTGGTTTTCCAATTAACCAGGTGTTCCACGAAACCGTTGCGTACATAACCTGAATCTGTGATTATGACCAGTTTGTGGAGTTGATGTTGGACAGCGGTGAGGATGGCCTGATGCACAGCCATCAACTCTGCCACCTGACTACTTCGGGCACCAATTTTGTACCCAGCAGAAGGTTCTGGGGACTCATTCACCCATGCATTCCCTATGCCGGCCACAAGTTCTTTTTCCCCGTTGTTGTCAACATGGTAAGAGCATCCATCCACATAGACAGTGGGCCTTCCCTCACACTTGTCTTCTTCAAAGACTTTGTGTGGGGAATTAAGGTATGCCTCCATGTTGCCCTTGATTTTTAGACTTTTGTTCTCGAGACAGTTTTCTCTGGCACAATTATGCAAGTCAGCCAGACCTTGCGCGAGGGGACTCTTCTTGTTTTGGCCGTATCTGACCTCCACAGGAAAGCCTTGCATTGACAGAATCCAGGAAGTAATTCGGGAATTACTCACATTTCCGGCCCGGATTCTTTCACTTTGGAGATATTGCAGAGGCTGGTGTGGAGTCTCCACTATGATGTGTTCCCCTGGATAAACGGGCGGTAATTCTTCAGTGCCCACACCGTTGCCAGGAGTGCCTTCTCACAATCATTGAATTTTTCCTCCACAGAGGATAAAGTTTTGCTCGCATAGGAGATTACTTTATTGACCTTGTCATGCTTTTGATATAATACTGCAGTCAAGCATGTATTAGAGAACCCTGTCTCCAAGAAAAACTCCTTGTTTCTGACAGGGTAAGCTAGGCAAGGCACTTGTGAGAGGCTTCTTTTGAGCTGTCTTACTGCCTCGGATTGTTCTGGACCCCATTCCCACTTGACCCCCCCCTTCAAGAGATGAATCAGGGGTCTGGTGATCTCTGCGTAGTCCTCAATGAACTTTCTGCTGTAATTGGTCAGTCCAAGGAGGCTCCTTAGTTCCCGCAGAGTTGTGGAGTGTTTCAGTTTCTGAAGTGCTTCCACTTTCTTTTCCTGGGGACAGAGACCCTGAGGAGTAATCTCATGCCCCAAGAAATTAACACAGGTTCTACACCACTGTGCTTTCTGAAAGGAAAGTTTTGCTCCGGCGGCCCTCAACTGTGTCAGAACATAACGGATCTCCGCTATGTGTTCCTCCACAAATGAACTTTTGATGAGGACATCATCTACATAAGTCAGGTTACCCCTCGCACCCAGGTCAGGCATGGCCTTATGTAGGAAAATGTTGAATTCATTGCCAGAGTTGAGGTATCCGAAGGGAGTTCAGATCCATGTGTACTGCTGGCCCCCAAAGGTAAAAGCCAGTTTGTATTGGTCCTCCCTACTGACAGGCACAGTCCAGTATCCATTGGTCAGGTCTATTGCGGTGAATACCTGTGACCCCTGGATGTGGGCCAGCCCTTGGTCAATGTAGGGAAGAGGCCATCGGGAAGTATGGACCCATTTAATGAGCTCCCTAAGGTCGGCGTAGAGTCTCCACTGGCCGTTTGGCTTCAATATTCCCAGCACCCGATTATTGAAGGTGCTGTGGACTGGACGGATTATTCCCCGGGACTCAAGGTTCTTAATTATTTCAGTAAGGGACTCCATGGATGCGAGAGGCAAGCGATATTGCTTCACAAACACTGGAGTAATTTCAGGGTCCGTGGGAATTGTTGTTGTGTGGATGTCGGTGCGACCACAGTCATATGAGTCTACCGCAAAGAGATCTTGGAAATCCAAGAAAACTTGTTTCAACTTTTGCTTCTGTTCCAGAGTCACACAGGCATCAGCTAGGTTGACTCTCTCTTCCACCATCTGCCTGAAGCCTGGAAAGACTTCTGGTTTTGCTATCTCAGCGGCCTCCTCCAGCTGGGTGGAGAAGTCCCTGGTCAGGGTGCTGATTTGGACTGGAGGCTTCAGGTGGGAAAGGCAGCCCTCATGGACCTGGAAAATCACCTCATCCTTTCTGAAGTCACAAGTCACATCTTCCTTACCATAAGGGCAGGAAGTGTACACCAGGAAGTTCCCCCCATGCCGGGTAAAGATCCTGTCTGGTGTTGGGTTGTCATCACTGTCACTGTCAAAACAGTCCTTGGGGATTGGTCCTAACAGTTCATTTCCTAAATCAATGGAATAATGTCGGTCATCAACCGCCATTCCAATAATGGTGCCTGCGGCTAGAGTAATACTCTTTAAGTCGCTGTTATCCACCTCTATTGGAATGGTGTCATTTTCTATGTTGACTAATGGTGTTGGGTTTACCCCCAACCCTTGCTATTGGAGAGAAGCATTTAGATGAATATAAGCATCAGGGTTTTTCAATTTTTGTCCTCTTTTAACTTTCACTTCCAGGGAGAATTGTCGGGTCCTTTCTGGGATGGTAACTTCCTCTTTAATCTGAATTTCAACTGCATAAGGTAGCAATTGAGCTGACCTAAATGCTTTTTCTGGATCATCAAAGCCCATGGGATTATCCGCTAATCGGGACCAAGCTTCGAAGTTTATTAGGTCCAAACTAATGGCAAAGCGATTGAGAATGTCACTGCCTAAGTAAAAGGCGGCAGTGAAGTCTCGCGCGACCCAACAATTATGGACTATGCTCTTGTTGCCAATGGAGATTTTGAGCATACACCTGCTTGGCAGGAGATGTTTGGAATTGGGTGTTTCCAGATCCATTTCCCATTTGTCTATCAGTTTGAATGTGGGAATGGCTGGATCTTTTGGGAGTTGGCGGAACATGGCTTCGCTGATGAAGCTCTTACCGTTGTTCACACACACTCGGGCGAGAACAGAGTCCTTCCCTTCATTTAACTGAACGGGGATGAACAACTGCTCTCCAATTTGCTGAATATCAGCCAAGCTCTGAGCTGATTTCACATCTTTCTGGACTATCAGAGTGGGAATGTCCGATGTGGATTCGTAAAGAATTTCAGAGTGTTTCCTTCCAGTGTGGAATACCACCTTAAACTGGAAGGAAGGTTGATTTTCAGAAATACAGAGGACCCACCATCACCAGTCTGTTGCTCTACTGCTATTACCGTCACGTCTGGAATTTGGTTGTTCTGGAAGTGAAATTCTACTTGGTCAGATTTTTGTTCAACCATGTGGCAGGTGCCATTTAAACTAACATGGTTGACGCTCTGTTTTAATTTTATTGGTCGGCTAATCTGGGTCCAGAGTACCTTGTTTACACAAACTATTAGGGGTGACAACCTTCTCAGGAGGTCATTCCCTAGTAAACAAGGGGTGCACTCTGGAGTCACTACTATGACCGGGTGTTTCACCTTGTGTCGCCCAATTTTAATGTCCAAATCTGCAGTCCCCTCGACGGGAATTTCCTTCCCGTCAAAGTTGTGAAGCTGTCCAGGAAGAGGTGAGAGGAATACCGTAATTCTCCCCCCTTCCTGCATTTAGTTCATCAAAGGCCCTTTTGGACAGAAGGGTAGCTTGGGAGCCAGTGTCCACCAGTGCCAAACTTGTACCCTGCCCCTGTACTTGTACCGGGACATAGTATCTTCCCTCCTTCTCCTCAAAGGGGCACAGATAATGCACATTTTTGGACAACTGGTGGGCTAATTTTCTGGTTTTGGGCAATTGGATATTGATGCGGTTTTAGGTTCCCCTGGTTCCGGTTCTGGGCCACCCCCCTTCTTTTTGGAGGCAGTTACACAGATGGGTTTGAACCAGGGGTTTTCGGTATTGTTGGTTCTGGGATAGAATGATGGGCAGCGACAGCTCAATCCCCACATCTACCCAGTCTATTGATGCGGTTTTGGGTTCCCCTGGTTCCAGTTCTGGGCCGCCCCCGCCTTTTTGGAGGCAGTCACCAGGATGGGTTTGAACCAGGGGTTTTCGGTATTGTTGGTTCTGGGATAGAATGATGGGTGGCGACAGCTCAATCCCCACCTCTACCCAGTCTGGATTGGAATCCCTTGGGACCCATTTTTCCTTGAGAGGAGTTCCCCCATCTCTGAAGGAGAAGATCCTTTTCCCAGGATCCTCTGAGGATCCCTCTCCCTCAAATTGGAAGACCTGTACCTCCTCCACAAAATGGGTCTGTTTGGGACCTTTGTTTCTCCTACCTCCTCTCTGCTCCTTGGGTGGCAGACTTTCAGGGGTAGGAGATTTTGTTTCTGGTTCCTGGGTTTCCAGGGACTGTTTACAAGAGGGGAAGGAAGCTTCCTCCAAGGCTTTACACCCTCCTTCCCCTTGTGCCTCCTCCCTGGGAACCGGTGGGTTATCGGGGTGCTGCCCCGTCATTGTTCTGGAGCACCAGGTCCAGAGTTTGAGGCATTCTGCGCTGGCATGCTCATCTGAGGGTTCTGTTGAGCCCTCAGCATGTAACCCAGATCCTGTGCCATATTTTGGGCCTGGCGCTGTAACTGGGAAACCCGCTCAGGCTGATACGGGGTTCTATTTTCTCCCATGGGCTGATCCCGGGAAGGGTAGCTATCCCTTCTCTGGTAGTACCCCGGGTTGGGAAGATTTGGGTACCCCTCCATACTTGGCCTCCCCTCTCCCGGATTAGGTGGTCTGGGCTCAGGGAATTGGGGAAAGGATGGATGATTTTGGGGCTGGAAGTTGGGTGGATACCTGGGGAAAAAGTTCTGCCCAGGGTTTGGTGAATTTCTGCCCTCCTGTGGGAAGTTAGGAGGGAAATTCCCTGGGTTGGGTGCCTGGTTGGATCCCCCCCATGGGCTGGGGGGGGTCCACACATACCCCAGGATGGGTCAGTTTCCCTTGTAGCGGGGACTTACATAGTCAGGGGAGCGAGGGACCCCATTTGTGGGACTACCTCCTTGACTCCCTGTCTGTGACTGGCCCGAGGGCCTTCTGGGGTGAAAATTATTCAGTGCAGGCAGGTTTTTAGGCCCCCCATCTCCAACTCTAAAATGGGCCAACCTTTACCTCTGCCACCTTGGCAGCAGCAGGGGTGCTGGTCGGTTTGGGGCTTTTCTGGGCGTTATTTTTATTTTCTATGGGCTTCTGCACCTCATAAATCCGGGTAGCCTTTTCAGTGACCCAGTCTAGTGACCTTTTATCGTGAAAATCTCTCACTAGCTGGGTCATTATGTATTTGGGTAAGGCATGGAAAAACGTATTTACAAACTCTTTGCTGTCCGTGCGCACCCTTCTGGTAGTCTGCGCAAAGGCACGCTTCAATTCCTGCACAGATTCTTGTGGGGCCTGATCTTCCCCACATTGCAAATTGTAGGCTGCCTTGCGAGCCTCTTGGGGATTTCTGTGAACAGAAAAATGTTTCAAGATGGCCGCCCTATATGTGGACCATCTTGAATGGTTTTGGTCCTCCAGCCCTGCAAAGAAACTGGAGTATTCTGGGGAGAATGTCCATTTGACATACTGAATGCAGCTACTGCTGTCCTTCAAATGGAAGGTCTCCATCATTTGCTCATAAAGCTCCAAGTGTTCCCAAACAGAATACTTGGCGTTCTTGTGATAAAGGGTGATGACATTCCTTATTGCCTTAATCTGTTTTAAGGGGTCCTTAAGCAAGGCCCTTTTTTGCCTTATTGGCATTTTTGGTTCGGGTAACCCTGGTCCATTCATCCTCTGACTCAGAGGCACTGCATCCAGAGGTGCCTGTCTGATCTTCCAGGTTTTCCCAGATTCTGCGAGCCTGGGAATGGCTGGCAGAATGTGGGGACCTGGTGTCCTGTGTCCTGTGATGCTCAGAGGAGTCTTCAGATTCCTCCTTGCTGCCAGGATTTGATGAGTACCCCCCCCACTGACCTAACTGGGCAGAGGTTTTCAGGATGCCCTTAGTGGGCCTACTCTCCTGGGGTTCCCCACTAAATTGCACTGTACTTAGGTGCCCATACCCGGATGCCCGCCCATCCATTCCTGGGAGGTACTGGCCTATGAGCCCCATACTTTTGGCTGGATAGTAATCTGCCATCCCCGTGGCCCTGGGCTCATGTGTGTCATGGGACATGGGGGTGGCAGAGTCCCAGGACTGGGAGAGAAGAAGGCCTCTGGTACTAGGGCTCCTGAGGTTATGCTCAGGTGTTTCCCTTTCCCAGCGAACCTCATCTCTATCAACCCGTGCTCCCTGTTGCCATGCAAGAGCCTGTGCTTTCAGTTCCTCAGTTAAGGCCTTACTTGACTCTATCAGTCTCTCCTGCATGGCTACCTGTTGCTGGAGCCTATCATTGTGCTGACAGAGAGCCTCATTCTCTTTCTGTGCCTCCTGGTTGGTCCTGGAATACTGGGCCAGCCTTTGCTGCAGGAGGGTTACCTCCTGAGTCCCATCCCTACTGGCCTGTTCCTAAGGGAAGCCCTTAATTATATATTTTTATGACAAGTTCATGGATCTGGATGATAAACCTTTGCATAACGCCCCTCTCTTTGAATCCCCCTGACCTCACTGAGCCAAGAAGTAGGTTTGTTTTGCAATTTAAAAGATTTATTTGAAAATTAAACAATATATATATATATATCACACTTTTATAATAAATTAATATTTGATCGCACACTTATGAATATGACAGTGATCCACAATGGATAATATTACACTAGCACACTTTTGTAATCACTTAGGAGTTGGTATAGAAAGGATAAGGTAGCTGAGAATGCTTTTATGGTTTCAAGGAAGGGTAACGGTGGAAAGGAATGCAGTACAGAAATAAACTGATATGGTTTCAACAAGAGATAATATAATCACTTTTCACCTTTTTGGTTTAGAGCTTGGATCTTAGCTTTCAAATGAAAGTTAAATCACGCTCCTAGCACACACGGTTCCAAAGATACGGACAATTTAGTGGAGGTAGATTTTCAGAAATTAAATTTTAAAGTTCAGAATGGCAAAATGACACTTTTACAGGTTTAAAGTCAGAGAATGGACACGATTTCTATGATGCAGTTCTGGACAGGTTAAAATGGTTTGAATCAGATTATTTTAGACTAAGAGATTGGTTCTGGCACAGATTTCAGGATACTCACTCCTAGTCTTGGAAGGAATGGGCCTCCGTCACGGATCTGGTCAACAGGTTTAGCTGCGGTTCTCTCGCCACGGACAGACTCTGGGACTGGTTCTGCTCACAGCGATCTGGGTCAACTCTGCTGGTCTGGATCTCTGGTTCTGGCAAAAGTTCTTGGCACTGCATAGCGGTCTGGTCTGGATACAGCACTGCTTTCTGGATTCTGGCATAGGGTTCTAGCCAGAATCAAACAGCACAGCCCGGCTGTTGAAGAGTCAGGTTGCAAAAGATGTTGAGGCCTCCTGAGAAGGATTCACCTTTTGGACTAGGCCTCTCTGCTGCAAGTTCTGAAGTCTGCATTCTAAGTTCTGTTTCTGGAGTCTTCTGGATATTGTCTGTTCCGGCAAAATTCTTCGCAAGAAATCAGTTTGAAGTGGAAAGTGAATGTCCTGCCTGGATTTCAGTGGGTCCTTTTATGTCTTTAGAAAGTGGGTGGGTGTGTGGGCATAACTAAGCCTGCCCCTCACAATTTATCATTGGCCAACCTCTCCTCTCTCCCTTCATTGGGGGAAGGAAATGGAGTGTCATCGTGATGAGGTAAGTTTATGGGTCAGAGGATACTTACCTTGTCAATTTGCACACAAATCTATTTTTGATCCAAATACATATTTCCCAGATACACAATTTGTTGAAAATACATGTACACATGGTGGATGAATTAAGACAGGTCTCTGATCAAGCCCCATATTCATGCGAGCTTGGGTTCAGAAATTACAACATTTTGCGCTTTTTAGTAGCTTTTGCAACATTGGTTTTTTTTCAAAATTTACACAGAGGTACACCCCCTCCCTGAGCACATTACAATACGTTTTAGATCTCCAGTGTAAGCACAGTGTCTGCAATATTAATAAATAGAACATCAGAACATCGTACGGAGTCCTAACACCTCTTGAAATGTGCACAGAAAATTCACATGAATCATGATATTAATTATATAATTTTGACACTTTCGTACTATGAATTAACCATCTTAACCATCTTTTTAAAATTATGCTCTGGCCCAGAAGGGTGTGGTTCAGGTTGGTTTAGGTGGTTTAGGTTCCAAAGAACATGGGGGGATTTCTGTCTGTCCCCACCTCCAGCTCAGGTGGCTCCCAGAAGCACTGCTCCTCCCCGTTTCTTCCAAGAGGAAGCCATTTACTACCCCCCTAATTTAACATTTGCCTGAGCCAAGGAAAGCTCATTGTTCTGTTTCCTTCAGCCCCAGGTATCCCACCCCTAATTCATTCAGAGAGGTGTAATCTCCTTTTGGTGGGAACAGCAGAAGGCAGCCAGGCGTGTGAATGCAGTTGCTGGGCAAATTTCAACTCCTGTCGGGGGTAGTTGCCAGGCAGAATTCAATCTCTTCAAGCCAGGCTTCGGCTAAATGTCACTTTTGTTCCAGTTTTTCTTCATGCCAATCAAACTTACAATTTTGACACATGCAGCTAGAACGCTGATTCTAAGTTCACAATTATGACATTTAAACAATTGCAACCTATGTGACACTCCAAAGTAAATCACTATTTATTTTAAACATTTCGATTTTAGTGGCTTTAAGTCCAATTTCACTTGAGCTGCTGACATCCACAGCTCAGCCAGTTTTATTATCAACATTATTTTAGGCTCTTTATCTTTCCAGGTTTTGTATGCACACAAGACTACATTCTTCCAAATGTCTGCTGGTGTTCAGTGAGATTTTTCAATATCTTGCAATGTTTAAAATAGGCATTTTTAGCTTGAATTTCAGAGAAACAAAGGTGATTTCAAAGCGCTTTTTGAGCTAACAGGCACTGCTGTTTTTCCTTTGGTACCACGTTTCACTCATGGCACTTCTGGCCCATCACGCTTGCACTGGTGGGTGGCAGGTCAGGCGACCATTTTGGTGTGCGCAAAACTGCGCGGTTTTCCTGGATTCTGGCGCAAATGTGGGCTTTTCGGCCATCTTGGATTTTCTAAGCCCACAGCGCCAAATGTTGTAGCATAATGATTCAAACGTGGGTCAAGACACATGACATTATATAGATTGTAGGTCCAATTCATAGAGTAACCGTGCGATAGGGAGTGACATGGGAAGTTTTAATACCCTTTTCCAAATGAGGCCGTCCGTTCTGACCCAATTGATCTTACTAGCCAAATTGTCTATTTCGATACCAAACATCAAGACTGGAATCACTTTTCCTTTATAGAATTGATGAGAGGGAGCAGGCTGAATCTGCAGTATAGATGTAGAATTGTTTTCATTTGTGATACTAGTTGACTTATTTTACTCTCTATTTCCAATCTGAGTTTTTTAGAGATGACTTGCTCTTATAATGAATCCTAGATACTTGATTTCATTCACTACTGAGAGGCTCTGTGAATCTACTTCCCACCTAAACTTGGCTCTCTTGGTCCTTTTCAGGTGATTACAGGATATGACAAAGGTGTTTTTTATGTTAATCGTCAGGCCATTGGCCATATTTGCCAAATGCTGTAATCAGGCATTGGAGGCTGACGGCATGTGATCCAGCAGGACAACATAGTTCCTGTAGGCAAAGCCATTCAATTTTGTTGCACCCACTGACGGCGCTACCATGGCAAAGGATCTGAGAAAATCCCAGAGATCAGCCAGGAAGAGGTTAAAGAGACAAGGAGCTACTATGCATCCTTGTCTTAAAGCTTTCTCCGTACTTATTGGGTGGTTCAGATGACCCCCCCCCCCAGGTCCAGTCTGACTTGAATAGATGTGTTATTGTGAAGGTGTATTAAGATTGAGATAAGGCCCAATGGGATTCCCCAATCTTTCAGCTTTCCCTAAAGTTTTCCTCTATTTATGGTGTTGAAAGCCCTCAATCGGTCAAACCACAGACTGTAGATGGGGGATCCTCCTGACTACTCAAATTTAGTGTATTTAATATGAGGAGATTCAGAGCGGTTGACAAACTTTTATGGAAACCTGATTGGAACTTCGAGATGATATTAGACCGGTCAGCCCAGTGTTCCAATTCTTTCAAAATCAATCTTGAGAAGATTTCGCTCTCAAGATCCATAAGGGTGATCAGATGGTAATTTGAAGGATCCATCAGATCCCCCTTTTTGTGAATTGAGATTATGTCTTCATTCCATGTAACTGGGCACCTCCTCATCTTCACATGGTTTTTGAATAAATTGAACAGGATAGAGGACCATGCACTCAATGATGGTTTCATAATTTCATTTTTAAGGCTTGAGGCCTGCCGCTCTAGATCTAGATGAAGTGCATTTCAAACTCTCTATCCTCTCTTCATCAGAGAGGATGTTCCATTTTACATTCAGCCTTGTTTCACACCCAATAGGGTTCCTTTCTTCAAAGACCCCCCAGAAATATGTTCTCCAATCCTCTTCCAGGATGACATTAGACTGGACTAATACCTGGTCAGGTGCCTGAGGATGGATTATACTCCAGACATTTCTGAAGTTGGATTCTGTTACGGCCTTCAGCATGTTCAACTCATCTATATGGTTTCTCTCATACCTTTTATGTTTGGACCAGTTATGATAATCATTACAGATTATCTGCAGGTAGGTCTTGATATGAGTGACTCTAGATGCCCAGTGTCTAAGTTCTCTTCTCAGTTCCCTCTTGCGATCAGATGTCTCTTGATCAAAGCTATGCTGATGATTCTTGCTTGTGACACTTATCTTTGCCCTTGGATTAGCCAAGTCCCAGGTGAAGTCTCGGAAGCCCACAGAATTACATAGTTCATTTGAGGCCTGCCCATTTCCCCTGTTCATCTACCATCTTATGATTCAAGACTCCCCCACTTTTCTCAGATTTAACCACACAGTTACCAGCCTTATTTACAGAGAGGACCTGCTCCTTTAACAAACATATTTTTTGCTGTGCCTACTGATGCGTGCCACTTTGAGCTGCACATGTTGGAGATGCAAGTAATTGTTAAATTGCCTAAGGCATGAGGCTCAACCATGACCCTGGCCCCACCAGACCGCCCTCAATATCCACTGAACTTAGCCTGTAGACAGGTCCAGTGTCCACTATACCAACTTGGTATATGGGGCCACTGTTCATGGTTTAAGGACATGGGCAGTGGCCACAATTCCTGAAAAATAGGCTTCAGAGTTGTTGCAAACCCTGCAAAGTAATCCACAGTAGAGATTGGGCCTGACATGCAGCCCGGCCCGGTGACCACTATAGGCCAATTCTTGGACCATGGCCTCTGTTCATGACTTGCAGCCATGGCCAGTTGGGCATTGCTGGAAGGGTAGCAGGTAATATCATCGCCATAAATAATTTCACCATATATGTGGTCACTGGGAAACAGCATAGGCAACATTATTTATGGGGATAATTTATGGGGTGAATGGGAGCGGGGGTTGATGCAAAAATATGTAGGTTGCAGGGGTGTCCCCTGCAGGTTCCTTGGGGTAATATTGACGCAAATAAACAGCACCATTTTTGTATCGCAACATTTTTGTGGGGATATTATCACATGGAACCGCTGGAAGTTACTTCCAGTGCTTACTTTAACCCCATAGCTGGTCCCTGTTCGCCACAGGGGACAATGGCTTCTGTTCGTGATTGCAACCATTTCCACGGGCCACACTCCCTGGACCATGGGATTCAGTCGTGTTGACTGCCCTGCGAATCAACCCACAGTAAACTTTAACCCCATACCCTTGGCGGCCATGGCCAGTGGCCAGAATATCTGGAGCATGGTTGAAGGCCATGCCCCGTCCAATCCTGCTAACCATCTCAGAATAGACATTGGGCATTGCAGGAAGCTAGGTTCAGTACACACATTAACCACCTATCTGGTTCACTGGTGGCCATGGCCAGTAGCCAGATTGTACAGAGCATTGCCTTTGGCCATCACAATTATGTGTTCCTACATTTTGGCACTTTTGAAAAAATAGAAGAGAATGTCCAGAAACCAAATTTGTAAAAGCACAATTTCAGGACCTGGCCAAAGCTACTTGTGCACGTTTGGTGGAAATCTGTCCAGCAGTTCGGGCTGTAGTTGCAAGTAAAACATTTTGCCCATTCAAGTCTATTTGGATTTTGAACATTTTGGGACGCCCCTACAACTTTGTCCTCCCTTCACAAAGACTTTACAAAGCAAATCAGGGTTGGATCTTTATTATGCATGTAAAGTTTTGTGCAGATTTGTTGAATGGCGCCAAAGTTATAAGCCACCCAAAAACTACTCTTCACCGACCCTGTAATGTATATGTAGGTATACATATGCATAAATGTTCTCAGACATTTTGTCAAGTTCGCAAACCTCACAACATTGTTCCCGAACATCGTGTTTGCAGACATCATAGAAGAAAATCCACCTGATAGTTGGCCTTTTCTGGACATATTCCATCACAACCTCACCACCCCTTACCTTACCCCCCCAGAAGTTGTTTGATTTGTAAGACAAATGAAAAGAGTTATTGAACATGTTTTTACCGCAGTGTTGGCGGACCAATGGTGTAGTTCGCAAATCCAGCATGGCACCAATTTCAAAGGTTTTGACACACGTTAGGATTCTCAATTGACTAATCAACAGCCGCAAGCGATGTCTGCGGATATCATGCAGCTCTCTGGTTGGACCAAAGATGAGATATCATGCATTTTATTGTACCTACATTTTGGCCATTTTTAAAAGATCCTCTGGGTGGATTAAAACCAAATTTGCAAAAGCACACATTTGGGACCAGGCTGCTGCTCCTCCCAAAAGTTTGGAGCAAATTCATCCAGTAGTTCAGGCTGTAGCCACAAGAAAACATTTTTTACCAATTGAAGTATATCTAGATTTTGAAAGGTTTGGGACGCCCCCCGTACAACTTTGCTCCCTAGTGGCAAAACCACACCAAACAATTCAGAGTTGGGTCCATATTATTTTTGCAAATTTTCATGCAGATTTGTTGACAGGTGCCAAAGTTATAAGCCACCAAAAAACCTCTCTTACTATGGGAAAGGCTATTAATTAAGGGTTGCTACCTAATATTGCTTTAATTAAACACACCATATGTAAACATAATTAAATAAAACAACACTACAAAACCTACACATGTGAAAATAACACAGAATATTCAAGAGATAAAAGTATACACCAATCTGGGTAAAGGAACAGGAGTGAATGGCAATCAATAACCACAAAGTTCGTAAAAGTATATTTCTTGTCTCTAGGTCCCAAAGATGGACCAGGGGGTCACTTAGCAGTCATAATTACCTTCTTCCTGTTATTGGTGGTTTGACAGTTTCAAACCAGACATCTGGACACTTGCGAGCTGTTTGAACCAGACTTGAATGTGGCGCTCACAGTGTCCAGATGGGGAGCAAGCATCAAGTCGGGATCGAGCTGAAATTTACTGCAGTACAAAGCAGTGTTAGAAGAATGTGGATTGTGAGAACCACCAGGGTCATTTTGATTGTGAATGGATGGTTTTATGGCAAAGATGCTGGTGAATGGATGCCCAGTTCGAGACAAGGCCATTCAATGCAGTGTTCGAGGAATGCTGTTTGATGAGAACACAAGGGTCGGTTCTACCGTCAACTGGATAGGCAATAAAGATGATGGCAGTTCAAAAGGCAGCTCAAATTGGGACCTCTTGTCAGAGCCAAAGCAACTACTTGCTCAGCTGGTGCGGTACAGTAACAAACTGTTTCGAATGTGCAACAAAGTGTTTGGAAGATCGGGTGAGTGCCAAAAGCAGCATTGGAGGGACCTGTTGGTTTGACTGTGCCAAAAAGGTTTGAAACATTTCACAAAATGATTTGATGGCAAAAACATAGGGATCTTGGCTGATCTTGTTTTTAGGTTGCTGTGATTCCCAATCCAGGGGCTCAGGGGCAAGATGGGTCCTTGTTCTCATTCTCCCAAACATGTGACAGGCATATGACAGGCCTGCAAACACCTGCAGAAGTCCTTCAGCATCAGTGAGCTCCTGGGTGCCAGTGTAGCAGGCAGACTGGGAGGTCGTGCTCCAGCAGCAGGGCACCTCCAATGTGCCCTGGGGATAGTCAGGAAGCAAAGCTTGCCTCTGCCTTGGGACACCTGCCTTCACCTGACAACTCGAGAACTCTGAAAAGAAGTGCTCTTCCAGCAGGGTCCAAATGAATTGTTCTTGACATTTTCAAGTCCAAAGATGAACCAAAGAAGGAGCGAGAGACCCCCTATTTTGAAGGCAAATGTCAACAGGTTATCGGAAAAAAGCAAGCCTTCTTTAAGGGGTCCAATACTTGTTCTTGTGACAAGATGTCTTTGCCTTCTCACATCATACCAAAGGTCAATTGTGATAAAGGAAGTGAAGGAGACAGAAAGGATGTAGAGGTGCAGAGAGAAATAAGATGTTGGAACCCTTGCACTCATGTGTTGAGCTCCCCCTGACTACACTAATTATATCCACTTCTCAAACCCAAAGCATAAAAGTCCCTTTGGTTTGCAACACCCTAGTCTAAGCTTAGTCCATTGGTTTACTTCATTCCTTTCTCACTTGTTTGTATGGTTCGTTCATCCAGCGGAGACACTAAACTGGAGGAATCCCGGTAAACACAGGACCACTGCTAGGTGAGGGAAGTGCCTACTCTGTCTTTACCTGGGAGGGTTAAATTGACTATCAATATATATGTGAGACTTTTTAGTTCTCCTGATGAATGTTCTTTGAGTAATTCCCTATGAACTGAAACATGTCGAGAAAATTCTCTGGACTTAAACAGAGAAACAATTTGTTTTATCTGACAAAAATAAGAAATGGGTACACTGGCTGAATTGATTTTGGTGTACTTACATCTATTTGTGATTAAGTACCATTCATTGTAATCTACGATTCCCTATGTTTTATGTGTCTCAATACATTGTTTGTGTTGATTTTGATAACTTGTCGATTTAATAATATTTAAATGTGTTCAATTTTGATTAAATAATGTATAATCGATTTTAAGATGGTTTTCAATTCCTGTTAACCCTCTGTGTGGTGCAACCTGTGATTTGAGCTCTGTCTCACATATATATTGATCGTTTATCCAGTGACAGTGTTTTTTCGATGGGTTTTTTGCTGAATAGTTTTTTCTCTAGAAAAACATTGAAAGTTATAAGGGATTGTGGGTAAGGGTATATAACTGTTAGGGGGTAGGGAATAGTGTACAATTAATAGGGGCAGGGGTTGTTTGGGAAACCCCACCAAAAATAAAAATTCAGATCTTCAATTGGTTTTTCAAGAAAAAAAATTCAGCAAAAAAACATTGAAAAAAACATTGTAGATGAATGAACATAGAACCATTTGGACCGTTGAATAATTATGTACAGTGCTTGGGATAAAAGCTCTGTGAAAGCTTTGTCAAATAAATAAATTATGCTCCATACTTGGAGTCCCCCAGGCGGTACCAGTGGAGGCCCTCCAATGTGTGTTAGGTGTGACATCCCTCCAAACTAGTTGGTTGATACACAGAACAGATTTCTACATCACCCTGCATAGAGCAGGAACTGGGGGTAGATCTCTCCTGAAGTTGTTCACCCCCAATATGCCCTGACCTCTTTGATTCAGGATTTAGAGAACACAGTAACTATCTTCTTGGATTCCATTGACTTGAATCTGCCTTCTGAAAGCACTTATACTATTTTCCTCGAGGATCTGACAAAGCATTGTCTGATATGGGAGCGAATTGGAATTCAAGAACAGATATAAAGAATTTTCGACGTGGCGTGTCCTGAGCTCATGCCGTGAGGATGTGCTAGCTCGGAGCTCCTGACTTGATCCTCAACTGATCCTGCATTGACACCTGAAAATACTGTCTAAAGATCATATAATAACTCCGGCCTGAGCACAAACCGATCCCCCTTCCCTCGACCTGCACTGCGGGTGAAAACGGAGTGAAGGAGCCGAAAATTCGGGCAACGAAGCACGGGCCCCCCGGAACCCAAGATGGCCGGCGCAGCTCCAGACTGGCGAGTGAGGGAGGAGTGATCACGTGGCGGACAGCCCGGAGGAGAGCTGCGTGTGCCGGCGTTGCGGAAGGCGCTTATGAGGAATGCCAGGGAGCCCTGGGGGTCAGCGCTGCGGCGGCTTGGGCCCCTCTCGTGCGGGGTGCACTGAGGAGGAGGAGCCAGGATCGCAGGTCAACGGCCTGAGAGGCACACTGGACTGCCCGGGCCCTGCGCGGCCCCCAGCATACGGCCCTGCTGAGCCCCGGACCCTGCCTGCGTCTGCACAGGCGGCGAGCGTGGGAGGAGGGGGACCGCCGCTGGCTGAGGTGATGACCATGCCCCAGCTTCATTGGGAGTCGCAGCGTGTGATGATTGCCTGTGCTGGAGAGGGCCTCCCGGGCCGTCAAGAGGTATGCAGGGGCACTCGGAGGGCGGGGAAGCAGCTCCCTCCACAAACTAAAACGAACTGGCCTAGGAGAGCGGAGCCAGAAAAGAACACCAAGACTAAACACCTCCGCAGTGGCCCACAAGTAGACACAAAGGGGAGGCACAGCACTAGGCCCTATCCGGACCAGCAGGGTAGGGCAGCATAAGGCCCACACATGCCCCAACACACCCAGGGCCCTCCGTATACAACGGTGGCGAGCTAACCATAATTCAGGCCTCACCCTGGGGCACAGTCCGCAATAACCAGGAAGAAAGGGGAGGCTAAGAACTAGGCCCTAACTGGAGCACTGCAACTCAGGCTCGACACACGGGCACCCCCAACAAAGTGCTGGGAAACAAATAGCACACACACATAGACTGCGGACAGCCGGGTTTACTGCAAACCAGGAAGCACAAACTTTAAGGCAAGGGTGCCAGGCGGAACCAACTTGGGGGGGCCCCCACAGGAGAGACGGAGGCCCACAAGCACCACCGGGTGACCTGAGACCGCCACCCCCACTGAGGCAAGGGGAACCAAGCCCCACCGCACCTCAGGACACACGCTGTAACGCGAACCTGGAACCTGGGGTCTCACCAACGGAACAATAGGGCACCGTGCAGCAGCCGTGGGCTGATACGGACTGCTAACTCCATGAGCATGCGCTGTCACGCAGAGTGGCACTTGACTGGGCAGATCTGGGGACCCCTACACGAGAGACATAGCAGTGCACTAACCACACTGGGCAAGCCAGGAATGCAACTCCGACCAAACAAAGGAACCCACAGATCACTACCTAGAGGTGGGTGGACTGCAACTGGTGCACTGTGCTAGGACACCGCCGGCATAACACTGGGGTGCTACAAGGCTGCACCGGACCCCTCCGGACAGCTGATGGCCCGACAAGCAATCAACGAAAGAGCGTGAACCAAGTCAGCGCGAGGTGCTGGGCTGAACACATCTGAGGGCCCTCCACGTTGGGATGGGAACAAAACACACAGGCAGTAAGGTGTACAGCACCCAGTTAGAGACCCGGAGCTTCACACAGCGAGGTGCCGGTGTGGGGTTGGGACATGCCCTCCACAAAACACAAGAAGGACTCGACAATCATGGACTCCTTTAATGCCACCAAACAGAAGCGGTAACCACAAACCGCGCCGGAAACACAAGCCGAGCAGCCAGGCAAAAACACTGCAGCTAAGGAGGATCAGGTCCTTAAAGCAATCGCAGCCCTTCGAACCTTCATAGACCCAAAGATCGAAGATGTTAAATCAGATGTATAGCTGATAAGATAAGACATGAGGAACCTCACAGGAAGAGTCACAACGGCCAAAACAGTGTTGAAGGAGATGGCGGACACCACCAGCGACCTGGGGAGAAGGCTGACAGAACTGGAAAGGAGGAATGCGCAGCTGTAAGCCCGTGTAGAAGATGCAGAGGAGTGTGCCCGGCGTAATAACATAAGGGTCCTGGGGGTCCTGGAAGGAATGGAGGGCTCCAACCCAACGGACTTCATTGAAAACATGATCCTGCATGCGAACCCCTGTGATAATGCCCCTGTCGGGGCAGGGGCATTATCACAAGGGTTTGCAGTGGAAAGGGCCCACAGATCCTTGCAAAGAAAGCCACCGCCGGGCTCACATCCTCGCCCCATGATAACGAAAATTCTGAACTTCCATGACAGAGAAACAATCCTGAAGTTCTCCAGAGAAGGGGGCGTGATCTGCAGAGACAATGCCAACATTGCAATATATCCAGACTACACCCCGGCAGTACAGAGGCCACGGAACTCCTTCGTTCCGATCAAGATGAAACTCTGGAAATTGAACATCAAGTACATGCTGATGTACCCATCAAGACTTAAGGTATTCTATAAGGGACATGCCGTCTTTCTAGAAAGGCCGGCGGCTGCCAACATGTGGTTGGAACATAACAACTTGGACGATGGCAAAGAAACAGTCACATGAGGAACAACGGGACCTGAACCGGGGGTAGGGGGGAGAAGCATACAGCAACGAAAACCCCTGCTGATGCTAAACAGGGGCCAAGTCCAAGTCCAACAAACATCCTGTTATGAGGCAGGAGCAGGGCAGGCGCACCTAAGGGGGCAAACGAACACGCCCTACAAATCGTTTGGCGTCATGCGGTTGCTGACGCACCACAGCCCGCACGCCAGAACCCAGGTGAGCCCAGCAGCTGTGGGGGTGCTCAAGCGCCACGGACGTAAAATGGTTGCTGAGCGCAGTTATTTAACTTTTGTTTGGTTGCAAGTTTGTTTGGTTTGGTTGGTTTTGGAGTTATAAATGGTTTAATTCCTACACAAGATGAGGTGCGCGCTGGGAAGAGCGGGAGAGATGATGAATGTGACAGAAAGGGGGGGCAGCCTGGGGCGCAAGATTTATTGGGGTAGCTGGAGAGAAGGCTGGGGCTGGAGGGGTGAAGCGGCAATGGGAGGGGCTCATACACTGAAATGGCCGGCGAAATTACAATCTTAACATGGAATGTCCGGGGCCTGGGGACATATATCCACAGGAACCGGGTGAAATCCTTCCACAACAGGAAGAAGGTGGCTATTGCACTCCTTCAGGGGACCCATTTGACAAAGCAAACCATGAGTAAGGTGAGGGACCACTGGGACAGTCAAAGTTACGGGGCACCCTATTCCAAATATGCCAGGGGGTACTTACTTGGATAAGCCCGGCGATCCCATTTAAAGCATCAAGCTGGGAGGCGGACCCACAGGGTCGGTACCTGGTGGTACGAGGATGGATCAAACAGACTGAAGTATGCATAATAAACTCATACTTCCCCAACCATTGTATTCCGAAACACCTAGACATGCTGGGAGCCAAACTAGCACACAACCAAAACTGCTTCTGTATCTGGGGAGGTAACAAGTCCAAAGCGATAACAACCAGAAATGACACAGCATCAGGGGCCCTGAACACGATAGTTGAGGCCCTGGACCTGGCAGACGTGTGGCGCGAACTCCACCCGGCGGAAAGAGGATACTCATACTTCTCCTCACCACACACACTGCACACCAGAATAGATTACCTCTTTGTGCCCAGGTCTTGCCGGCCACAAATAGACTCAGCCCAATTCCTGGGCAGGTCGATCTCGGGCCACTGCTGGCGACATGGAAGATAAGGGGCCCTAGGCCACCCATGCCCCTATGGCGCATGTCAGCGGATGCCCTGACTGATCAGGCCTTTGTCGAAGGACTTAGAGAAAAGCTGGAAGAGTACATAGAGGTGAATGTGGGCAGTGTCAAGCGATGAGCCACAGTCTGGGAAGCACTTAAGGTGGTGGTGAGGGGCGAAGCCATTGCAAGAGCGGGTGGAATCAGGAAAACACTAAAGGCTGAACTTGAAAAACAGGAGGATGAAATAAGACACAGAGAGGCCAACACACAAGGTACACGGGAGGAGGAGAGGGAACTGGCGCAGCTAAGAGGGGATTGTCAGGAGGCCTGGGGGAGGCTCTCCAAGTTTGATTACACAGTAAAAACTGCTAGGGCGCATGCTGAGGGAGACAGACCGAACAGGCTATTAGCATGGCTGTGAAGAAGGGAACACCCAAAACACCAGGTCACGGAAATTAAAGATGCAACGGGCACAGCACATTTGACACAACAGGAAATAAATGATACATTTCAAGACTTTTACTCCCGCCTATACAGCCATGGACACCAAGTTGCGCAAGCAGACATACTGGACACATTAGAGGAAATAGGTCTCCCCAAAATTGAACAGCCACAACGTGAGACCCTAGACGAGGAAATCACTGGGGACGATGTTGTGGAGGCAATAAAGTCCCTCGCCTCTAGCAAGACACCCGGCAGCGATGGGCTCCCCCAGGAGTTCGATAAAACATATGTGGCAGCCGTCACACCAGTGCTGCTCGAGGTCTACCGAGAAGCATTCACCAAGGGGGAACTGCCGGGGTCCATGAGAGAGACGCTGATTGTCGCGATACACACACCTGGGAAACCAACGGTAGAATGTGATTCTTATCGCCCACTGGCGATGTTGAATTACGACATAAAAATCCTCAGCGCAATACTGGCCAAACGCTTGAATAGAATAATAGGAGGTCTAATACATAGCGACCAGACCGGCTTCATACCAGGGCGCAGCACCGCACTAAACTTGCGCAGACTGCAACACATCTTGGCGCAGACAAAAGGTTCTCAGAGGGAATACGCTATACTCTCCCTAGACGCTGTAAAAGCGTTATACTCAGTCTATTGGGAGTGGCTCCTGGCGGCACTGAGGGAATTTGGGTTTAGGGAGGCCTTCATCCGCTGGGTTTGCATCCTATACACGAACCCCAAAGCCAGGGTCAAAACTGGGAGGTGGGTGTCAGCACTCTGGGACATAGAGAGGGGGACCAGGCAGGGATGTCCGCTGTCCCCAATGCTGTACATCTTGGGCCTTGAGCCGATAGCAGTATACCTTAGGAAACAGTACCTGGATGCTGGCATCTGGGTTTGGGGAGAGGGACACTTATTGTCACTCTATGTAGATGATGTGCTTCTATACGTAAGAAACCCACACCTAAATGTCCCAGTCATCTTAGACATACTAGACAACTACTCCAGGGTGTCAGGAATCTGCTTCAGCAGATCTAAATCCTTCATATTCCCAATAGCGGGGTTAAGAGGGAGGGACATCAGCACACTTCCAGAAGTGGGACTCAAATGGGAGGTGGACGCATTCAAGTACCTGGGGGTCAACATAGCGCACACGCCAGAACAGATGCATGAATACAACATGGCAAGGGTGGCCCAGGGCCTGGGAAAATCTATGAAGTTTTGGTCTAAGCTACCACTGTCACTATTAGGCAGAGCGGCCATCACCAAAATGATCATCTTGCCAAGATTTCTTTACTTCTTTAACCACGTGCACTACTACATCAATGCATCCTTTTTTTGGTCATTGAAAACACTAATTCGGGAGTTCCTGTGGGGCTCTGCATGCCACAAACGTGCATTAACAACGTTACACCTCCCACATGATAAAGGGGGCGTGAAGCTACCAAACCTAGAGAGATATTATTTAGCAGCCCAATTTAGCCACGTGACCAAATGGCTGGAGGACGAGTCCACCTCTGAAACCAGACTGAAAGAGATACTCTGGGTAACATACAGGGACACAGAACACCCCACAATGATGGTATTGTTGGGGAGGCAAATATGGAGGAGGACGCAGGTCCTATTAAAACTAACGCAACCTTACTCCCCAGAGGTCCCACTGGCGGCAGACATATGTCGTGACAGCGTGGATATGGCGGTGATGAGGAAATGGGAAGGGAAGGGGATTTACACATGGGGAGATGTATATGAAGAGGGGGCCTTCCAGAAATTTAGCTCAATGCAGGAGAGAGAAGGGAGCCCGGGTGGACAGTTCCTCTGGTACCAACAAGTCCGTAAGGTGGCAAAGGGCAAATGGGAGGGCTGCCGGAAGAACCACAAGCGGAACCTATACTCACGCTAATGTACAACCTGGGCGATGGCTGGCGACCTATATCGAGGCTGTACAGCATGTTAATAGACATACCCAATCCCAGGAGCATAACATTAAAAGAACAGTGGGAGGCAGACTTGGGCACGGCACTAACGGAAAAGGAATGGGAAAGGACACCAAGGCAGTTTCGCGAAATCATCGCTTCAAACTGATACAACTGAATGTCCTATATCACACCTATATGACTCTGCAAAGGGTAGCCGCATTCAACAGAAATGCCAGGTCACTGTGCCCATGGTGTGGAGGCGATGAAGCAGGCATGATACACATGTTTTGGGAGTGTGGGAAGGTGCAGGGGCTCTGGGCGAGCATAGAGCGGGCCTGCAGAGCGGCAGGTGTGGTGAGGTTTGAATGGTCGCCAAAGGAGTGCCTGCTCGGTGCCTACCACAGTAAACATAAACATGTGTTTAAATCCATAGACTTGGCGTGCGCCCTGGCAAAAAGGACCATCGCCATGTCCTGGAAGAAGGCTCTGGGGCCGCAATACGTGCAATGGCACAGGGAATTTGAGAGGTGGGCGGAGGCGGAAACCAAAGTGTGGATGGACGGGGTCAACAGAACGGACCCGGATGGCAATGACAAATGGGCCGCATGGAAGGCACTGGTGTGGGACATGTTCCACCCATCTGACGACAAACCTCCCTGAAGGAGTTGCACACGGGGATATATCTGCTGCATAAAGCGCAACCCCCCCGGCCACGCCTAAACATAAAGACCGCCGGTGGCACCTGGCGGGCTGGGGCATGGGCTGGACGCCGGGCATTTGGGGCTCTACCCTGACGAGCTATACAGCACATCGTAAATTGTGTGGGAAATGTTTGTTAGTTGTTTATATGTTAAGTAAAATTTGGCATAACATAAGACATGTACAGAAGACGTAACACTGAGTTGCTTGGTTGCATCTAATCAAATGCCAATAAAAACATCTTAAAATAAATAAAGAATTTTCGACCGAGGGCTTTCGCCTAGTATTCCGTGCTCCGATACCCCTTAATATACTCCCTACCTTGGGGTATCCTGGTGGCTGGCCGGACATAAAGGAAGAGAACAGACTCTGCCGACTCTGTGGCAATGAAGGGGAAGCTAACAGACACCTCCTCACTCAATGTAGCAGACGCCATGAAAAATACAGATTGAGCTATGGTAGATGTGTGCACCCCTTTTCGGATGTGCTACCCACTAGTTCTAGAGCACTCTTCAAAGTGCAGAATCACTAGTTCTTACACTAGCAGCTTACCACGTGTGGAAAGTAATTATAAAAACTTTAGAAACTGAGAAATGAAGCCATTTTGAAATGTATGAAGGTTGGGCATGAATTACTTATGACTTCTTGATTTAAAGGATTTAATTTCTTTTTATTTGCAGAAATTAATTTTCAAACAGTAATTATTTTGGGAATGTACATTTAGGTCTTATGAAATGTGTTATTTGGAAAATGTGTATTTTATTCTCCTTGTGTGTGAGTAATATCTGGTTAAGTGTTAAAGGTTAGAAACGTGTAACCAATCGAACACTTAAATAAAAATACATTTGAAAAAGCAATATGGCGTTATAATGTTTCACAGAACAAATCGATGAGCGATTGTGTGATCAGTTCATGCTACATTGTGGAAATGATAAGAACAGGGGGTATCCATGGTTACACCGTGACCCTGAACTGGGTTCATAGTTCACGATTTCAAGAAGAACACACGAGTTGTGTAGTTGTGCTGAAATATGAAGACAGCCACAATTCTGACTTTCAGACAGTGCCAGTCAAAAGGAACAACACGCACGAGGGAAGAACGGTGTTGGGCAAGATTACGATAGAAGTGCGAGAAGACAACGCTTGGGGTGTGTTCGGCCATTTCACCTAGCGAGCAGCCGCGAATGTCCTGCCACAAGAATATTATGCCACGGAAACATGCTCACTTCATTACATATCCTGTCATGAAATGACCCGGCTGTGAGCGCGCAGTCTGATGTCCTGCTCCGTAGCACACAGCCTTGCTGTAAAAGGAGTTAGCAGTTTGGCTAAATGTGATGCTTTACGTGGAAGGAAAAGAGGCTGTCAAAATCAGAAAAATTGCACTGCACAAGACCACATTGCTGTGCATCACAAACCCGAGAGGGCACATACGCTCACGCACCGATAGATGTATTCTTTTTCGCACAGACAGTAAATGTTAAAGGATAGTTCCGGGACTTTTTTTTTATTGTCCCTACGGTTCGGCCATGTGTTTTTAAGCATAACTCGGTCGATCGTAGAAAACTTTCCTATGGACCTTACCCGACTTTTCGTCCATTAACGCACTCGAAATCAGCCGCCATTTTCTGATAATCCTATCACTTGCCGCATCGCCCTGGCTCACCTGCTTTTGCGGCACTAAATCAAATCCCCCGCCCCTGAAACAGACTTTATCAAAACATTCATATTCCCCGCCTCTATCCGTGACGTGACTGTGCTGCGTAGGCAAACGCGCCCAGGCGTCTTCTACGCGACTCCACACAGAACCCGGAAATCAACACAGATCAGCTCACACAACACAGCGCGCCACAATTCGCAATATGAAACTGTACTTTTAAATCAAACCGCAAGATTGTAAATTTGGTAAAGTACATTTATTTGACATCAAATGTTTAGAGAATATTCAGCGATTTTCTTTTTTATTTGCTCACGTTCCAAAAAGTTCGTTTTGAGGCACGCGAGGTTCCTTTGCTGTACACAGGGTCTTAGATCATCTCACAATACAGCGCCACAATTCGGAATATGAAACTGTGGTTTAAAAGCAAACTGCAAGATTGTACATTTGGCAAAGTACATTTATTGGACATCAAATGTTTAGAGAATATCACCCTATTTCCTATCACCCTGCTCTCTCTTCCTGCACCTTGTCTGTCTGCCAGTCTGTACGTCTGCTGTCACAATAACAAGAAAGCCTTTCTCTGCCATCAATATTTGCTCTCCAAAAATACATGAATTTTACATTGTGAGTGTTAACAATTCATTCTATTTGGTTTGTCTGGCACTATAGGTCAATGGGTTTTGAAGTATTACAGCTCGTGTATAATTCAAGAACTTCCTGAAAGTGTTAGAAAAGGGAATCGTTTAACCTGCTATATATGTTACCTGTGGTTCACAATTGTGGCAAAACGTGGGAAAGAGGTGCTGGCCTCTCTGAGGATGGTTCACAATGAAGTCGAATGCACCCCTATCCTGGGGACCCCACACTGCAAACACTCCCCAATATTATAAAAACATTGCAACACAAACAAAAGCTAGTTTTATTCATGTTCTTAAAAGTAATAAGTAGAGACAGCAAAGTAGACAACTATGCTGCAAAATAGGAATCGGCATCGTTACTGCATGTGTAGGTTCCTTGTCTTAAGTATCCTCTCCAAGATGTTGCTGCTCTAAAGTGTTTATTGATGTTGCATGATAAATGTTTGTGATGATGCTGCTCTCAATGGAATGTATAGGGGCAGAGGGATTGGATGTTTTAGATATGTTTAGTCATGATGGTCTCAACTGGTTTTTGTTCTATTGAATTGTTGTTATCGCATTTGTTTGGTTATGTAATAATGTATTATATAATTATGCTTCGTATGATGTGTACTGATGTGCTGCTTTTATGGTATTTTTACCGAAATGAAGCCAAACTGACTTGACTTTGAATGGATAGCTGGAGCCATTAGCCCCAGTCAAACCATTAAAGATCATAGATATGTTTGCAACAGGTGTAATATAGTGCAACTCCTCTCAACAACCAGCAACAGCAGCTGTAACCAAGATCTTCGGGGTGATTCACACATTTTCAAACAACAAAAATGTCTCTGTATGATGAATACGTCCCAAGAAGGAAAGCATTTTCAATTATGCACAACCCAAAATGATTGGCCTTATCAATAACTGTAGTGCAGTAACCCATGAGTGTGGATTATTTTGAATAGTGCATACTGCAAACTGATTCACTTCACAATTCTGGTAGCTAAATCACAGTGTGGTTAAATAATTTGCCCAGGATCACACAGTTGGATTAACTGGTGAAGCCAAGATTTGTGACCAGTCTCCAACGTTGGCACCAAGCTATGTATCTTCCTAATTGTAGTTGGTATAGATATGTGTTAATGGGTGCCTAAACAAATCTTCTCTGGGTTTTATAGCTGTACTATATGGAGACTTAAAGTCAACAGTGAAAGAAAATTCAAGAAACGCTCTCCTCCTAGCAGACATGGTTTAATGGAGCCTGAAGTCATCTAGCACTATCTGTTTTCCATTTAAAATATTCTGCTGACAACCAGATATCTTCAACACGTGCCTGGCAGATTCTGTGCCATCCTGTATCTTTCTTTGTACTTAAAATGCAAAGAAAAAAACAGATACACAGGAATGAGACTCATACATTAGTCTCAGAAAGCTGACTGGAAACATCTGATCCTGTACCTCAAAGTGCCTGCACCCCTGCTAGCCTCCTTCTCTGCCAGCCACAAGCAATTGCCATGAGTGACTGTTTAGTGCACCCGGGCACAGAGACGGAAAGCTCTCCACACTCAATAACCAACTGCACACACCGCGTTTTCATCCTGGACTTTCATTTAAAATCACTATCGGACACAGCCAACAAGGAACTATTTTGAAATTGGTGTGCCTTCTAGGTTGTTTGCAGCGGTCCCTTAAAGCTGCAGTGTACCACAGCTGATTATGCGTCCATTCAAAGAGTTGCTCTCTCCCGAAGTACTCATGGCAGTGAGTGACTGTGAGTGCGCTCCGTGTTGCTCTGGCTAGTGAATAGGAGTGAGTTCCAAAATGACGCAGTGAAGGTGACCCCATTAATTCCAAACACAAGAGCTCTGCACAGTCACCTTTGACTTTATCCTCAGAGGCGCCACCTATATCCATCCTATCACATGTGCCTAGCTGTGTACTATCATTTGGTATCATGATTACAATATGTGTGAAGGTTGCACAGCTCTCACAAGGGTTCACGTCAGCTTTTCTTTCTCTACGGAGTGGTAAAATCAATGCCATTATAGAGGTTAACAGTGCATGTTAACAGCAGCCTCAAGGGCGTTTAATTGAAATGTACCAATTCTATTTCAGCTGCCTACTCCAGTGCTCCTATAAGGCGTCGCTGACAATTCCGGTAACCAGCAGCCCCCAAGCCCTAGCAAAACATGGAGCACTGGGAACATTATGAAAATTATCCAGGGTGAGCTGGTGTGATGGCTCAGCAGTCACAGATTGCAATCCCGGTCACGGATTATGTGCGTGGCCTGCTCGTTACAGGTTTCAATACAAGTGAGATAGCTCAGCTGGCTAATGCATTTGCTCCCGAGATGCACTCAATCACTTGAGCCCCGCAAATAATTGAACAACGGGGCCACCAGAACCTTAATCCAGCCAGGAGTCAAGATGTAAACCTCATGCATGATATGAAATGATAGGGTATTTATAACGCGCGTAATACCCAGAGGTTTCTAAGCGCGGACCCCGGGATCGAACCTGTGGTGCCCAGTGTCGTCTTACTTTCAAGTTGAGCACTTTGCCTCTGAGCTATCCTCCCGAGCCGTACAACGTTGGTACCGGTGGTGCCTATTCTTAAAATGCTCTCTTATATGTATCATGCTAAGCGTGTGAAGATCTCCATCAACAAATGTGTTGTCTATTTTGTTAATTATTTATTAGCATGCTTGCACTTAGTGCTGTTCCCTACGATGGTAGGGTTGTCTCCCATCACTACAAGCAGAAAGCAAAGATGGAGTCTGCACATCATCTTCTAATCCATTTTGATTACACAACCACTGCTTCTGGGTGTCCCAGGGTAAAGTATTTTACACTGTATGGCGTTTGCTCCAAGGTGTCCTCTCCCCGACCCACTAACAACCGTCACCCTCAGGCAACCTGACTCACCTCACGCTTACTTACCACTTACCACGGCAACCACAAATAGCTGGACAAACGCCCTCCTGCATACCCAAACAATCACAAGTGTTTTCAGCAGTTACTATAGTAGTACCTTGTTTCAGATAGTCCATTGGACATGCTAGGCTATGGAGTCATTGTAATTGGTTATTTATAACGCGCTTAATATCAAGAGGTTTCTAAGAGCGGACCCAGGGATTGAACCTGTGATGCTCCACGTCATCCTGCTTCCAAGGCGAGCGCGTTGGCCCTGAGCTATCCTAGAATAATTATTAAAAACCTCCTTCTAATTGGGTCCCTGCTGTACCTTTTACTGTATGCCAATGTTGTGCATGGTCTGTTGCTTGGAAGCTAGGCTTGTGATATATCAGAAAGTACACACCTGTGCTGAGTCCCATCACTAATTTGTTAACAATGACCTAACCCATATTGTCCTTTAACTAAATGGGCAATAGTCCTTTTGAATCCCGGAAGACAAAGGCAGACAGTGAACTCCTCAGCTACAAGAGGGGTAGACGAGGGAAAGTGCTGTGAAGACGAGAAACGGAGGAAGAAAGAGCAAAGGCCTTAGACAGATAGTGACTGCCCTGGCTTTAAGAAAGGAATACGAGTGAAGTGTCTGGCAGGAGACGAGCAGAGAAAGAACTATTCACTAGATAGTAGCCAAAACAATGTCGGTTGAATTGCAAGCCATCTGGTAGCCAAACTCGTAAAATGCAAAGTGCTGCAGAATCAGGAGTGGGAAGTTTGAAAGGAAACACTTGAGAAGTCTGTGAAAAGATCATGCGCACTTTTGTTGTTGGCACTTTCTCTTCTTCTTTGGACACTGAGCAAAAAACTGCGGATATACCTGGAGCAAGAATACCAACAGCCGAACTTGGGGTAACCCCCCCATAGCTCACAATACGATAGCAGATGGCAAATGCTCTCCACCCCTTTCAGCTGAGAACTACGACCTAAAGACATGAGTAGTAGTTATTAAGACCACACTGTAGTCACTGACCCCCACCAAACATGCTGACCTTCATTTTAGCAAACACTATGGCCCTCATTACATGGTTGGCGGCCCGGTAATAACGCGCTGTTAGCACCGTGTACCGGCACAATTGCAGGATCAGACAATTCTAAGTCAATTTGCTGGTAACACCAGCCCCAGTTACAGCATACCCTGTGCTACCGGTGCCAGAGACACAGACATCGGAAGTAGCCGCACCTCCTTAACCTCTGAGACACCTGCCGGAAACACCTGCACTACAGAGCCACTGACACATTACAAAAATGGTAATTCCGGCACAACCGGCATACAATTACAATCAGTGCATGGCCAAAAGTCCATCCACGAAGCACGGGTGTATCACCAGACTGTTGTTGTGTCAGTCAGTGGCAAGTGCATACATGAACCCTGAGGAAGTGAACAGACAACACACTACAGATATCAGAATGCAACAATGCCACGTCAACAAATCCATACCTGCAGTGCTCTGTCCCACCCAGGCCAATGAGGGCCTGTCCTTGCAAGGGGCACTGACTGTGTAGAACCATCAGTCACAGGCAACACCACTGCCGTGCATCACCACTGCTGTGCACCACCTGCAATGCATGTACACATTCAATGCAGACGTCAAAGTGCCCCATGCAGTACACCATTGCCACCTATGTGAATGCTGGTGCACAATTGTGACTGCTATCTGACAAGCAGATGGGTGTAAGTCAGTGGGATGGGAGATGGACCAGATGTCCATGGAGTGCTGTTGCCAGCCAGCTACTTTGATGACAAAGAAGTAATGTGTATACTGTGCCTAGTGTGCATGTGAGCCCTCATGCTGCGTTGATGCATGTCAGCATATGTCCATACCGCATGTGCGGGGCATCATGTGGTGTGTGCAGACACTGTTGGGGCAGTGGCATGGAGATTATCACACCACACCATGGGGAAATGCATGCAGGGCCTATTTGTGGCTAGTGTAGTCGCACCCACATCAATCCACCCCAGGGAGTACAGCACATCTCGGTATGGGTGACACACATTTGCCGTCACAGGGTGCCTCACAGTCCATTACTCAGATACTTACCATGGTAAGGGATGCATGAAGTCTCATGTTATAGTAATATTTTCCATGAGTACATCAGTCCTGCCACATGCCTGCCACGGCTCACCCTGTGTACCCCTCACTTGCAGGTGATTCCGCATAGCCACTACTGCCCTGGTTAATGACCCCGCTGAGGGATCCACAGTCGCCGGAAAAGGGCAACCATCAAGCAGATGTTTGGACTCTTAAAGGCATGTTTCAGATGCCTACACAAGCACTTGCGTACAGGCCAGAGAACATGGGGCAGATACTCCTGGCCTGTGCAATGTTGCATAATGTCTGCATTAGACGAAACATACCTCTGCCCCCAGACCTAGACATGACACCACCAGAGAGCTGTGCTGCCTCACCATCACTATCATTAGTGATGGTGAGGAAGCACCAGCCAGGCACAGGCACGTGCACATTGTCTGAAAGAAATCATAAACAATTTCTTCTGAGGCCCTCTCACTGTGCACCACCCATGATACGTCACTGTATTCAATGTGTGTTAAGACGGATTTCTGAACTCTGTCCTGGAGGCGCAGAGGTTCAGAATGCCAGCCTAGTTTTTTGGAACAGGGTAACCTCTGGACAAGTCAGACCAATCAGGGTAGCGATCGCGGCGGTCAAGACTAGGTCTCAAGAGGGGTGAGGGTGACTGAAAGCCCGCAATGAGCACACAAAGCAAGGACACTTACAATTTACTCCAAACAGGTGTTATATTAAAAATATATACACATTTATTACAAGGCCTTTGTAACATTGACCGTAGCGAGAAATCACAATATAAATCCAGTAAACCAACACATACCAAACCAATGCAAAATATATACAAATACAAACGAGTCTAACAAGTTAGACGCACGAAATGTGTAGACCACCTAGATGGGGAGGAAAACAGGCAGTGCGAATAATAATTAGACCCAGTCCTCCTTCAGAGGCACCTAACTAAAAAGAAGTCCAAGCCCTACGAAGAGTGGAGCCTTGTGCTCAAAAGTACCTGCACACGCTGGTGCCAACGGGCAAAAAGGGGAGTCTCTTCGAGGGAATCAAGCAGTTTAGTTCGGTGAACAAATGAAGATGAACAGAGCTCCGCGACTCAAGCGCAGCCTCCACTGTGGGCAGAAGCAGAGCGCGAGTACGGAAAGACGTGCTGTTTGACACAGCGGGGAAAAGCGATGGGCTACTGCAGGAGGGCGACCAGTTCCTAGTGATGCTCCTCACCGGTCCCCGATGCAACCAGACCCAGGCTTCTCCGCGTCAGTTTCAGTGCTGGCAGGTTCAGATAGGAGCAGGGGACGTCTCGTCGTCGTGTAGATTCCGCAGCAGCAGAAGTTGAGTTGAGGGCGTCCCAAATGCAGTGAACCCGCACAGTTTGTTACCACAGCAGGGCAACGGAGCGGCTGTGTGTATTTCAGCCAAATGTACACTACTCACTTCAGACCTGGGAATGCCAAGTGTACGAATGGTGTGAGAGTGACAAGGACTCGTAATACAACACAACCTGACGGCGGTTACAGAGCAAGACTCCTGGGTAGGCTGGTCAGTCTGCTGGATGGCCCAGATACACTTCCGAAGGCTTACGTGCAGGAGATGGTGAAGATGCCGAGAATAGTTCCCACTATTCCAAGGGTCGAAGTACCAGTACAGGCCTTCTCGTTCGATCCGAGGTAGAAAGGGTTTCACAAAGCGACAGCAGTGCAGAGGAGCAGTCCTTCAGCGGGTCACCAGCGATTCCTCGGTTCAGCCTCGTGGTTGCAGGATACTTTGCTCCTGTATTCCTTTGTTCGTGAGAACTCAGGAGATCGACCTGCTAGTGGCGTTTCCAGCCCCCTCTTATCCATGGTTCCCTTTGCGCCAAAACGGAGGTGACCCAATGGGAGATCCGCTCATAAAACACTCACACCATCTGTGGACCTTATCACGGACCACGGGGGTCCCAGGCATTCACACCACCCTAGACTCTCTGGCGCCCAGGATGTGTATTGGGACCAGACATCCCAGCCCCCATTCTGGAGGCACACACAAGGCCTGCAGAAGCCCGCGAAAGCATCTGCGTTTCGCGGGAAAGTACATGCCCAAATAAGGAAGGCCCCGGGTCGGCTCGACCTGGGGGAGGTGAAGGGGGGCAAGACGGTCAGCGGACAGGACAAAGAGCCTCGTGGTCTGGCCATTTTGGGAGCCAGGCCACCATTTTGGGCTAAGCGCGAGAAACGCGCTTAAAACGCCAAAAGGAGCTCAAAAACACAAGAAACGATCGCTGCCACCAATCCCGTCCGTGATTCACTTGCACCGTTCATTTACAATCCAAAGAGATTATCTAGGGCCTGTAGGAGACTAGAGACCCAAGAGAGCAGTAACTTAGCTTACAGTGCCCTCTTGTGCCATGTTGCGCGAAAGCTGCAACATGATAAAGAAACTACGGAAAACAACGTTTCCCGGTACTGACTGTCTTAAGGGCATGTCAGTTTCCCCGTAAGAATGGAGCGAAAGCCCAGAGGAGTGCAGCAGAAGCTGTACTTCTCTGGCAAAGTCTAGATCATGGTGAAAACAACAGCAAAAAGTTTAGGGGTTGCCACATGGAAGGAAAATTACCCACAATTAAGAAATCTTTCCTAACACTCGCCCCTCCCAGACTATGGACAGGGGGAACTAATCCACCCCTGGATGAGTCTCGTGTTCAGGTCGGTTAAACATTCTGGACAACCCATCAGCATTGCTATGTTGGACACCTGGCCTATGCTCGATAGTGAAGTCGAAGCCTTGTAGACTTATGGACCACCTAAGCAACTTTGGATTCTCTCCCTTCATGTTCATTAGCCACTTTAAGGGCTTATGGTCAGTTTGCACAGTGAAGTGGGTCCCATAGAGGTAGGGCCTCAGCTTCCGTAGGGCCCACACAACAGAGAAACATTCTTTCTCCACTGTGGACCATCTGAGCTCTCTGTCCTTAAACTGGCGACTAATAAAACCAATAGGGTGTTCCTTACCCTTCTCATCTACTTGCGATAGTATAGCTCCTATCCCAGTGTCAGAGGCGTCCGTCTGCACAATAAAAGGTCTTTGATAATCCGGGGCCCTGAGGACAGGGGCCTGGCACAAGGAGTCTTTTAAGCCATTGAAGGCCTTCTCACACTCGTCGGTCCAAGTTACCTTCTTGGGTTTCTTCGGAGTGGTGAGGGCAGTCAGAGGGGCAGCTATGGTGCCATAGTCTGCCACGAAGTTGCGGTAATACCCCGTGAGTCCTAAGAAGGCTCTCACTTGGGTCTGTGTAGTGGCGGTAGGCCAGTCTTGTACTGCTTGTACTTTACTGGGAAGAGGCTGTATCCTCCCTCCAACAACTTCATGTCCAAGGTAAACCACTGAGCCTTGTCCAATCTGGCATTTACTAGCCTTTATGGTCAAGTGTGCTTTCTGAAGAGCCTGGAGCACAATCCCGAGGTGTTCCACATGGTCTTCCCAGGTGGCACTGAAAACTGCTATATCGTCCAGATATGCAAGACAGAATTCGTCCAACCCATTCAACACATGATTCACAAGCCTCTGGAAAGTGGCAGGTGCATTTTCCAACCCGAACGGCATTACCCTGAATTGGTAAAGGCCGTCTGGAGTAGAAAACGCGGTCTTCTCCTTGGCATGTTCTGCTAAAGCTATTTGCCAATAACCAGCAGTGAGGTCAAACGTGCTGAGGTACTTGGAGACACCCAAAGTATCCACCAGCTCATCTGTTCGAGGCAAGGGGTGTGAATCTGTCTTGGTGACAGCATTCAGAGCCCTGTAATCCACGCAGAACCTCTATTCAGAAGTGCCTGCCTTTGGAACCAAAACCACAGGGCTGGACCAAGGACTACTAGAGGGTTCAATCACCCCAAGGTCTAACATCTTGTTGACCTCGGTCTTAAGGTAAGACCGTACTTTGTCTGACATCCTGTATCCCCTACTTTTGGTAGGTACACTGTCTCCTGTGTCTATGTTATGTTTGCACCAAGGTGTCAAACCAGGCGACTGTGAAAACAGGGGGGAAAACTGCTTAAGCAAGCTTTTCACCTCAGCCTGCTGATTAAAAGTCAGGTGAGGGGCCACTCGGACACCCTCAAAGGAGCTATCTGAAGGACTGCTTTGGAACAGGTCGGGGAAAGGTTCAGACTCCTCTTCCTCAACATCCGAAGCCAGTAGCAGTGCTGCGATTTCCACTCTTGGGACGAAAGCCTTCAGCCTATTTACGTGGAACACTTTTGGAGCCTGTCCAGGCCTTCCAAGGTCCACTAAATAGTTATCCTCACCCAGGGGCTCCACCACTGTGTAAGGGCCTGACCATTTGTCCTGTGAAGCTCGAGGCCTTATGGGATTCATGATCAGGACTTGCTGACCAGGTGTAAAGTTGATGAGGGAAGCTTTCTGGTCGTACCAATATTTCACCAGCGCTTGTCCTGCCTTCAATTTATCACTAGCCAAGCCCATCAGGAGTACCATCCGTTTTCTGAGCCCCAGCACATAATCTACTACATTGGTAGTAACAGGGGGAGTGGGCATCTCCGATCCCTCTTTGACTATGGCTAAGGGTCCCCGTACAGGATGACCGAACAGAAGCTCGAAGGGGCTGAAGCCAACACCCTCCTGTGGTACCTCTCGGTAGGCAAACAGTAAGCATGGTAAAAGAAGATCCCATTTTCTTCTCTGAGGTTCTTCCAGAGCCCCAATCATGCTCTTTAACGTTCTGTTAAAACGTTCCACCAGACCATTGGTCTGGGGGTGGTATGCAGAAGAGAACTTGTAGGTGACCCCACATTCTTTCCACATAGCCTGCGTATACTTTGACATAAAGTTGCTGCCTCTGTCAGACACAACTTCTTTAGGGAAGCCAACCCTAGTAAAGATGCCAAGTAACGCTTTTGCAACTGACTTGGCAGTTACAGTTTTCAATGGGATGGCCTCAGGATATCTGGTAGCATAGTCGACTAGCACCAAGATAAACCTATTGCCTGAGGATGTCTGCGGGTCAAAGGGACCAACGATGTCGATCCCTACCCTTTCGAATGGTATTCCCACAACTGGGAGTGGTACCTATGGAGCTTGGATTGTTGAGCCACTCTTACCAGATAACTGGCAGGAGGCACAACTCCTGCAGTGACTTTCTACTTGCACCCCCATCTTGGGCCAGCAGAAGTGCATGGATAACCTTTGCTTGGTTCTCTTAATACCAAGGTGACCAGCAAGGGGCACTTCATGCGCCAACTGCAGGAGGAAGGGTCTTACAGCAAGGGGAACCACCAACCTCCTATGGTCTCCTTCTGTAGACTCTGTGGGCTCACTATACAGGAGTCCACCTTCCCAATAAATCCGATGCGTCCCAGGAGGTTCACCCTCAAGCTGGGAGCAGGCCTGTCTCCTTAGGCCTTCCAGAGATGGGCACTCACGTTGACCTTTACTGAATTCTTCCCTGTCAGGACCACCTTCTACTAACAAGTCTTTTAGTTCCGGATGGTCGTTGGGATCAAATACTTCAGGCATCGCCACCTCCTCGTCAGGCCCGGTCGATTGACCAACTTCCTCCACCGCAGTGGTAGGCGAGTTCGGGGGAATGCTCTCTTTCCCTCGTCTTGACTTGCTTACTCCTTTGCCTTGGGTTTCTCCTTTGGCTGGGGCGGCGTATTGGTCTTGGCCAATGCTGCCTGTGTTTGAGACCATACGCAGGGTCTGTCGGCAGTGTCTCCTACGAGCCCTAAAGCCCTGAGATCATTGCCTAACAAGACCTTTCCTGGGATGTTTCTCTGAATGCTCACTGGAATCCTGACTGCTGTACCATTTAAAGTAAGATTTACAGGTATTACTGGGAACATGCGAGGTGGGCCATCAGCCAACTTAGTGGGCATCAGAGTAGCTCTGGCAACTTCCTCTGAGTCTACCAAGGTAGAATCCACTACAGTTCGACTGCACCCACTATCCCTAAGAGCTGGAGTATCCACTCCATTGATCAGCACACTGTCTTTAAAGTAGTGCTTGGTATTATCTGGAATCCTAGCATAAGCCTCTGCGACTTTAGGCTCCCAGGAACCCAGGGAAACTAAAACTACCTCAGCTTCTATCCCGCTGGGGAAGGAGTCTGAGGAGAAGGATGCTCCTGTAATCTCTTCTTCCTCATAGGAGGAGAAGAACAGATTATCAGAGTGGACCCCCAAAGGTTTAACCTTACACCGGGGAATCCCCCTTCACGTGGTCAGTTGCTCCACAAGCAAAACAAGATCCAGTGGGTCTGTTTACATAGAGAGGCTTACTGTAACCAGAGTTCTGTTTCGGAGGCTGACCTCCACTACCCTGTGAGTTCTCTTGTGTCTTTCCCTTATTTTTCTTTTTGTGGCCCTTTTGAGAAGAAGATTTATCAGATTCTCCACCCTCCTTATCTTTGGACTTTTTCCCTTCCTCCTGTTTACGAGGATGAGTTTTGTCCTTATGGGACACTCGATGTGACACCCATAAATCTGCGGCAATGGCCAGCTTCTTAGGATCTATCTCCTTCGAATCGGCCAAATGCTGCTTAAGCTCCGGGGAAGAAGATGCAAAAATATGTTCCAGCATGACAAGACTTATCATGCCTTCAAAGGTAGAAACCTTATAACCTTCGACCCAGCCAGTCAAGTTTATTAAGGATTCGGTTACATAAGATACCCAAGTACCACCTTCTTTTTTCTTATACTCTCAGAATCGTTTTAAATATTGGGCAGGAGTCTTTCCAAACTTTAAAATGAGAGTTTGCTTTAACATTGCGAAATCCGCTCGCTCAGCCTTCGACATTTCCATAATGGCACTAAAGCCAGAATGGGGCAGTCTGCTGAGTAACCAGGCAATCTTATCAGCATTGTCGACTTGTTGAACTTCACATGCATACTCAAACGTATTCAGCCAGTCCATAATGTCATTCTTTTCCTCATACACACTGAGCAGATCTTTTGGAAACCGTGGATGAGAGGAGGCCCCAGACCCATGTCCAGGACCCTTGGATCCATTTGCAACCTGAAGCTTGGTCAGTTCCAACTGGTGATCCCTGTCTTTCTGTTTTTCGGCCTGTTCGATTCTTAGTTTGGTTTTGTTGAAGTGAAGCTCCTTCTGCCTAAACCGCAGCTCTTGCTTCTTGAATTCAAGCATGGCCTCCCCATCGACACTGGCAGAGGAAACATTAGACATCTCATCCTCCCTTTCCTCGTGGTCGCGGTGGATCAGTGCGGCGGCAGAACCGTCGGTTCTACCAGTGAGAGCAGCCCCACCTCTTTCCGCACTGTCCTCAGAAGTTATAGCGTCAAGCTGCCCTTCTTGCCACACCACGATTCTTTGGATCATATCCAATTTGGTGCCTTGAGAGGAGACACCTCTTTCCGCACACATCTTTTTCAATGTTTCAGATTTAGAAGCATTTAAAGTTAACAAGGTATTTGTTTCCATACTGTTAGATAGGACTATGGCCTTTTAAAAGTTATACTACGACAATTCACTACGTTTCCTGGTAGGAATAACTTGAAATGCCTTCGCTCGTGCGCAACACTGGATACCTTCAGTCGTATCCCACCGCTGTACACCAATTTGTTAAGACGGATTTCTGAACTCTGTCCTGGAGGCGCAGAGGTTCAGAAGGCCAGCCTAGTTTCTTGGAACAGGGTAACCTCTGGACAAACCAGACCAATCAGGGTAGCGATCGCAGCGGTCAAGACTAGGTTTCAAGAGGGGTGAGGGTGACTGAAAGCCCGCAATGAGCACACAAAGCAATGACACTTACAAATTACTCCAAACAGGTGTTATATTAAAAATATATACACATTTATTACAAGGCCTTTGTAACATTGACCGTAGCGAGAAATCACAATAAAACTCCAGTAAACCAACACATACCAAACCAATACAATATATATACAAATACAAACGAGTCTAACGAGTTAGACGCACGAAATGTGTAGACCACCTAGATGGGGAGGAAAACAGGCAGTGTGAATAATAATTAGACCCAGTCCGCCTTCAGATGCACATAACTAAAAGGAAGTCCAAGCCCTACGAAGAGTGGAGCCTTGTGCTCAAAAGTACCTGCACACGCTGGTGCCAAAGGGCAAAAAGAGGAGCCTCTTCGAGGGAATCAGGCAGTTTAGTTCGGTGAACAAATGAAGATGAACAGAGCTCCACGACTCAAGCGCAGCCTCCACTGTGGGCAGAAGCAGAGCGCGAGTACGGAAAGGCATGCTGTTTAACACAGCGGGGAAAAGCGATGGGCTACTGCAGGAGGGCGACCAGTTCCTAGCGATGCTACTCACCGGTCCCCGATGCAAGCAGACCCAGGCTGCTCTGCGTCAGTTTCAGTGCTGGCAGGTTCAGATAGGAGCAGGGGACGTCTCGTCGTCGTGTAGATTCCGCAGCAGCAGAAGTTGAGTTGAGGGCGTCCCAAACGCAGTGAACCCGCACAGTTTGTTACCACAGCAGGGCAACGGAGCGGCCGTGTGTATTTCAGCCAAATGTACACTACTCACTTCAGACCTGGGAATGCCAAGTGTACAAATCGTGTGAGAGTGACAAGGACTCGTAATACAACACAACCTGACGACGGTTACAGAGCAAGACTCCTGGGTAGGCTGGTCAGACTGCTGGATGGCCCAGAGACACTTCCGAAGGCTTACGTGCAGGAGATGGTGAAGATGCCGAGAATAGTTGTTCCCACTATTCCAAGGGTCGAAGTACCAGTACAGGCCTTCTCGTTCGATCCGAGGTAGAAAGGGTTTCACAAAGCGACAGCAGTGCAGAGGAGCAGTCCTTCAGCGGGTCACCAGCGATTCCTCGATTCAGCCTCGTGGTTGCAGGATACTTGGCTTCTGTATTCCTTCGTTCGTGAGAACTCAGGAGATCGACCTGGTAGTGGCGTTTCCAGCCCCCTCTTATCCACGGTTCCCTTCGCGCCAAAACGGAGGGGACCCGATGGGATATCCGCTCATAAAACACTCACACCATCTGTGGACCTTATCACGGACCACGGGGGTCCCAGGCATTCACACCACCCTAGACTCTCTGGCGCCCAGGATGTGTATTGGGACCAGACATCCCAGCCCCCATCCTGGAGGCACACACAAGGCCTGTAGAAGCCTGTGAAAGCATCTGCGTTTCGCGGGAAAGTACATGCCCAAATAAGGAAGGCCCCGGGTCGGCTCGACCTGGGGGAGGTGAAGGGGGCAAGACGGTCAGCGGACAGGACAAAGAGCCTCGTGGTCTGGTCATTTTGGGAGCCAGGCCACCAATTTGGGCTAAGCGCGAGAAACGCGCTTAAAACGCCAAAAGGAGCTCAAAAACACAAGAAACGATCGCTGCCACCAATCCCGTCCGTGATTCACTTGCACCGTTCATTTACAATCCAAAGAGAGTATCTAGGGCCTGTAGAAGACTAGAGACCCAAGAGAGCAGTAACTTAGCTTACAGTGCCCTCTTGTGCCATGTTGCGCGAAAGCTGCAACATGATAAAGAAACTACGGAAAACAACGTTTCCCGGTACTGACTGTCTTAAGGGCATGTCAGTTTCCCCGTAAGGATGGAGCGAAAGCCCAGAGGAGTGTGGCAGAAGGCTGCACTTCTCTGGCAAAGTCTAGATCATGGTGAAAACAACAGCAAAAAGTTTAGGGGTTGCCACATGGAAGGAAAATTACCCACAATTAAGAAATCTTTCCTAACACTGTGCTCACTCAATAAAATACAAACACATGAATAAAAACTGTCCACTCATTGTTGCAAGTGACTTAATATATGTATTTAACAGTTCTGCAATCTACAGATCAAACCCCCTGCCCACCACCCCACAAGGGTGTGAGACTGCCTAGGCCTGTGGAGCAGGCTGCTGTTCCTAGGCAGCTGACTGGCCTTGAGGAGCTGGCTGGGCCATCTGATGAAACAAGTGTCAATTGCTGCCTCCGCATCTTCTTTCATTCTCCCACTCTCCCCACTACAGACTCTACCTCCAACTCGACTCTCAGCAACCTCCATCCTGCCTTTACTAATGCCCTAGACATTCTTGCCCGAGTCACAAGGATCTGCCAGAAACATGCCTCTAAGCGTAACACTTTGTAAGACTCTGAACTTGCAGCCCTGAAATGCAAGTGCAGAGCTCCAGTGCAGAGGTGGCAGACCTCAGGTTCACCCTCTGACAAACAGGCCTGTCGCCTGCTCCAAATGCAATGCAGACTCTCCATCCACACCAAGAAAACGGCCTACAGCCAGGCCTGTTTCTCACGCACATCCAACAACACAGCTGGACTCTTTAAAGTCTACAGGGAACTAGCCAACCACTCTGTGGTCTCCTCCTCACCTTTGCCCTCCCAGATCCTCTGCAACGCACTGGCCACACACTTCACTGCAAAAACTCAGGACATCCTGAGCACCCTCGTGTCACTCTCTCCCTCTCCTTCACCCACCCCCTCCTGCCTCCTATGGCCTCCAATACTCCCTGTTCCTTTCTCTCCTCCTTCTCTCCTATCACACCTGATGAGGTTACCAGAGTTGTCCGCTAAATTAAAGTCTCCTCTAAACAGGTTTCACCCTGCTACTCCAGAACCATTAAGGACAATATTGGTTCCCACGCCCCTACACTCACTGATTAATGCAACCACTCTTCTGCTACTGGATCTTTCCCCTGCCCCCTCAAGCATTCCCTTGTGCGGCCCCTCCTGAAAAAAACCTGCTGCAGACCCATCTTCTCCACCCAACTATTGCTCCATATCGATACCCGCCTTCCTTGGGAAACTCTGGGAGAAGCTGGTCCTCCCCCAACTGACCCAGCACACTGAGCTTGTTAGTTCCCTCCATGACCTTCAATCTGAATTCCGAGCATCCAGAGGCACAGAAACTGATCTTCTGAACACCCATGAAGAACTGCTTACATCTCTTGATACCAACTCCCCAGCTGTTCTCGTTCTGCTTAATCTGTGTTCTGCATTTGATACCAACAACCACTTCATCCTCATAAAACAACTCCATGATACCCTAGGTATCTCGGAGCGGACACTGGACTGGCGGATCTCCTTCCTCAGTGACCGACAGTCCCAGGGTATTCTGGGCTCCTTCTCCTCTCCCACATCTATTTCCACCTCTGGTGTCCTGCAGGGCAACAACCTTTCTCCCTGGCTCTTTAACAACTACCTGGCTCCACTTGCAGACCTCATTTCCCACTTCTCCCCAAACTTCCAGTGTTATGCAGGTGACACACAACTCTTCTTCAAACTTTCCTCTGATCCTCTGCTTACTTCCTTCATCATTCCTGACTTCCTATCTGCCATCCAGTCCTGGTGTACTTCCAATAATCTCTGCCTCAACACCAGCAACACTGAGCTCCTTCCTATTGGGACTCCTGCTTCCTCTTTCTGCCCCTCACACTGGCCATCTTCAAAGGGCTCCCCTCCTTCTCCCTCAATTGAAACCAGGACCCTTGGATTCATCGTCGACTCCTCTCTTTCCTTCCTCCCTCACATTCAGGACCTTGCCAAGAAGTCCCACTTTAAACTCCACCTCCTCAAAGGAATTCTTCCTTTCCTCACTTTCCCACAGAAGCTCAATGTCTCTAGAGCTCTGGTGCTATCTAGGCTTGACTACTGCAATAGCCTTTTCCTTGCGACCCCTCCAGCTAATCCAGAATAGGGCTGCAAGACGTATCCTTGGCCTCAAGCTCAGGGACTGCATCTCTCCAGCCCAAAAAACTCTCCACTGGCTCCCGGGTTGCTGCAAGGATCAAATTCAAATCCCTCTGCATCATCCACAAGGCATGTCTGGGACCAGGGACCACACTCTCTACAACTTGCTCTCGCTAAATACTCTCCCTCCAGAGGTTTACGTTCTTCCGACACTAATCTGTGGGTTAAATGCTTTGCTAAACAGAGAGCTGGTGGATGTTCTCTCTCCTCAGCAGGCTCCCTCCAATGGAATAGCATCTCCCTTCCTCTTTGTCTTGAGCTGGACCTCCTCAAATTCTGGAATCCCTTCAAGACTTTCCATTTCACCTCCCCCTTCCCTTCCTCCCTCCTCTGTTAAATCTCACAGTTGCTGAGATTGGTGACCGGTGACCAGGGCCCTTATGTGTCCCCCTGCGTCGTGTCCTCCCACACCCAATCGCCTACAGCCTCCACCTCCCCAGCACTTGCCTTGCACCCACTGGCCTATGTCACAACAGGCTGACCATTCCACCTAGGCACTTACAGCGGCTCACTCCCTAGCTCTTGATACACCTACCACTTACCACCCACTCCCTCATCCCTCCTCTCTTCTCTGCACTTGCACGTTCTGAATGCTCACAAGGCCTAGTAGGTCTGCCTCTATCTTTCATTGTTGTACTGTTTCTTCATTCCCATGTCCCCTCCCTGTTGCCCTGTGGGAGCTTTGAAACACATTTTACTTGATCTATAAGTGCCTTACAAATGCACAATAAAATAAATAAAATACATGCGGGCCGTTGGGCAGCTGGACTGGTTCTCACGTGGCCTGCAGACAGGCCAGTGCTGTCACTGGATGAGCCTGTGAGGGTGAAAAGACAAAGCAGTTAGATGCCTCTGTGTGACATCGATGTACTTGCATTACGCTAGTTTTACATTACATTTTCCCTGGCCTGGTCAAGATGCATGTATGGTGCCAGTCCTTTTTAGTTGGACTCATGGCATGGTGGCTTGTTGTTGTGTGTGCATTGGGGATGTGCTAACTGTGCAGTCATGCCATGGTGCACATGACCAATGCTCATGTGCATGGATGCTTGCCGTGTACGATGTTGTTGCTTGGCTTACAATGGCCCGACCCTGTCATGTATGTGTCCACACAGACTTTAGATGTTGACTTGTTGTACTCACCATCATCCCCTTGGGTCCCTGCTCTGGACTCTGCATCTCCAATGCCCTTGATGCCCTCCAGATGCATTATTGAGCTGCATCGCTCTTCCCGTGGCATGATTCTGATGTGGGAAACTGTCCCGCCTACTGTTGCCATTGTCTCATGGTGGTGGACTGCCAGGAGTTTGCGCACCCACAGCTGCAGGTCAGCCCACCTCTTGCGGCAGTCCTTTGGGGCTCTGGGGATGGACACGACCGCTGTGACTTTATTGCCCACTTCCAGCCATATTGCCGACTTGTGGCATTGCTGGTGCAGTGGTTGTCCCAGCCAAACAGCATCTCGGTATTGTGCACGATGCAGTCAATCAGGCTAGTCAATTCTTCCTCCAAGGAGCGGTCCGTTCTGGAGCCAGACTTCAACCATCCTACTTTTATTGCTTCCAGATATCCTGGTGGTGTTACCGGGTGTGGATGGCAACAGGAAATGCCTAATTTAAAAAGGATTGAGCTTTCCAAAATGGCCCCCGGACAATTTCCTGTTCCAGCGATGATGCTGTTTCCGGTGCCAGTGTTGCCAGTGCTGCTGTTTCCACCATTGTGAGGACAGATCCGCTGTTACTGGCATTTATTTCTATGGTGGCACCATAATTTCTCATATTACTGAAAAGCTGCTGTCACCGTTTAGGGAATTTCCAGAGATGCACGCCTGCAGAGTTGGACTATGCCGGTTATTCTGCCTCACCGGGAGTCGGTAACGGTGCTACTGGATTGGCACAAATTGTTCAGCCAAAGCAGCATAAAGAGCAGACTAAAAGAGGGAGAAAGGAGAGCTGGTAGCATATATAACAGATTGCCTACCACCATGAGAACTCTCCCACACATCTTGAGCAAAAATGGGACTACAGTCAAACCTAGATGACAAGCAACAAAGAGCAAAGCACTGGCGCAATGTCTTTGAACGTTCCCTCGGTATAGTGCAATTCCTTGCTGGAAATAATTTAACTCTCAGTGCGTCAAGTGATTGTGTACCAAAAAGGTAATGGAACATTTTTAGGACTTGTGGAATTAATAGCAAAGTTTGATGTGGTAATGTATAAATATCTGCAGAGAGCGCTTGCAAAGGAAGTGGGCAACCTATATTGTGGGAATACCATCCAAAATGGATTAACAAACTTGATGACTGAGAATGACAAAGCAGATATCCTAAAACGTGCTGAGGTAGCAATGTACTTTTCTGTCATTCTTGATTGCAACCCTGATATCAGTCACCAAGAACAGCTTTCCATCACCATAAGATTTGTGGACACAAATGTAGCTGCCTTTTGGATTCAAGAATACTTCCTTGGGTTTGAGGAAGTAAAAGACAGTACTGGAAAAGTCCAAAAAAATACTTTGCTTCAGGAACTAAAAAGCTGAGCTCTAGATATGAATAACTGCAGAGGACAGAGATATGACAAAGGGGCCAATGTGAAGGGGAAAATCAAAGGAGCCCATAACGTTTCCTGGATATGAATTCACAGGCTTTCTTTGAACCATGGTGTTGTCATTCCCTTAATCTGGTGCTTGAGAATGTTGCAATGTACAGCCAAATACAATTACTCTCTTTGGGGCGCTTCAAAGAATGCATGTCCTTTCTCTTCCTTAGTATGTTTGGGGCATTCTGAAACAAAAGTTTAATGTTTGAACCTGAATCCAATTTGTGAAACATGATGGGAGTCTAAGATAGACAGTGTTACAGCTGTCCAATATCAAATAATGGCTGTCTATGATGCTCTTCTTTAACCCGCAGAGGAAGGAAGATCTGATTCCTTGCTTTCTCACTAAGAAAAGGCTCCCCATGATCCAATAGACGTCTATGCATGTTTAGTTGCTCTCATATTGTTTAGGATAAACATAATAAGCAAAGTCATGCTGTCCAGTTCTTTGGACATATATACTACTGTTAGCCTTTTTAATTCTGTATTCAGCCTACACATGTGCGCAGCAACATAGATGGCTACTGCGTTTAAAGTTGAAGCTGCTTTCATAGACAGTACAAAGTGAAGACGCATGCAAGTTCAATTTGATTTTAAATGGCAGGAAGGCACTCCTAAAGACCCAACGGAGACGTTCAGGGCAGAATGTTTCCATTGTTTTTTTGGACATTGCATTAAATGTGATCCAAGAAAGATTTTAACAGAAGAAGGAACATATTTCAATCTAGGCGTTTCTGTATGCAACGACGGCTGGTACATTGTTTTACTGGGTGGGTTGTAAATGTTTGCCATGAATATGCAGGAGTGACTGAGCATAGTGAGTAAGTTTGAGCTAACCAATAAGGGCTGGGTGTGGTTCTCCCATCGAGAAAACTTTAAAGATGATGGCTTAAAATGTTGTTTTTTCACAGCACACCTTCTGTGTAAAATTGCATAGAATGCTACGGAGTTTGCATCTTGATTTGTTGGATAACAGATGAAAATATCCTGTAGAAAGGACACCCTCACCCCCATTATACTGGAAGAACAACAGGAAAGCACTGTGCTTGACACCTGGTATCATCCCAATACCACATCGAAGGTATGAAAGATGTTATGCGCTCAGGCAACCGTAAAGAATGTATCCTCAAACTGATGTGGTAACCATGAGCCTGCAGACACTACTGGACATCGAAGAACTATATGTAAAGTCTGGCATATGTAAAGCGATGCCACTAAAGACAGAAGATACATGGATGCACTGAACTCGATTTATGAATATCTAAAGAAGGAAGAATGAAGTAAACATATATGCGACTATGAAGAAAATCCCTATACATTAAGAAGATAAGTGACAAGAGATGGAATAAATGTATACATGCAGAAATGCAAGGTAAATGAGGCACATAAAAGCTTGCTAGAATCGGAAATAGAATGCAAATAAAGCCGCCATGCTAAGAAAATGGACTTCAGCATCGTATAATAGTAAGCAAGGGGCCTCAAGAAGGGAAATTAAGGCTGCAGCGCTGTCAATGATCTCTGCCTTAATGCCAGTAAGACTGAGATTTTCCTCATCAGCACACCTACCCCCACATTTCCTGTCACTATCTGGCCGGCCTCTCTTGGCCCTCTTCCTGCTCCCACATGTGAGGCTAAAAACCTCAGGGTCATCTTCGACCAGGGCTCAACCTGCAATGCCCGTTTTCAAATCCTAACATGTTATTTATGTTTGGAAACATGCAGGTTAGGCTGCAAAAATATACCTTGAGTACAGGGGCACTGAGTACGCGGGTGCTCTGGGGCCTGGGCACCCGCTGGCAAAATGAAGTCAGGGCTGAGCCCCCTCCGCCCCCGCGGCCGGAGAGAAGAGACACAGTATGGATGGCCCTTTGTTCCATCCATACTGTGTCTCTCTCTGGCGGCCCGGGTAAAAGCCAGGTAAAAACCAATGTTTAAAAATTGAGGGACGGATGCAAAGCAAGAGGCTCTTGTTTTGCATCTGTCCCTACGTTTCTAAAAATCGTTTTGGTTTGGGTATACTTCTATATCTGTGCACCCGAAACGATTTTTGGAAATTGAGGCACAGATGCAAAGCAAGTTTGTCCCTAAATTTCTAAAAATAGTTTTGGGTTGGATGTATTTGTACATCTGTGCACCCCTCTTGGCAAGAGGGGTGCACAGATGTAGAGGTGCACCCAACCCAAAACGATTTTTAGAAATGGAGGCACAGATGCAAAGCAAGTCTGTCCCTAAATTTCTAAAAATAGTTTTGGGATGGATATGTTTGTACATCTGTGCACCCCTCTTGGCAAGAGGGGTGCACAGATTTAGAAGTACACCCAACCCAAAACGATTTTTAGAAATGGAGGGACAGTCTTGCTTAAAGAAGTAGAGGTGCACTGCTCCCGACTGCTTCAACCACTGGTAATGCCCAGAGGTTTCTAAGCACGGACCGAGGGAGCGAACCCGTGTTACTCCATGTCGTCTTGCTTCTAAGGCGAGCACGTTGCCCCTGAGCTGTCCTCCCGAGACTCTGAAGATCGGAAGTACATTTAATGATAAAGAACCAGAACTATTGAGCAAGTCTGATATCATCTTCATCATCATCACATTAACTCAACACTGTCAAGAGCTAATACGTTTAAAGGGATGGAGTTACTCAGAATGTAGCAGCACTATTCAATAACCCAAAGTGCTTAAGCATAGTTAATGTGAAAATACTACACTTCTCACCATTGGGACAGTACTGCCACTTCTCACAGGGGCTTCTACACCTTTTATGGGGCAGCACTGATCCAGCCTACTGGACAGCTTCACTTTTAATGGCACTTCTCAATAGGACTGCTATACTTCAATAGGAAATGTTCAACACTACCCCGCAGGGAATTGCATACTCTTGATGCCACTGAAGCAACCCACCACAGTTGCTTTATTTTTAATGGCACAGTGCGTGTACTTCTCAGCCACTCTGCTTTACATTTAAACAGACCCAATTGTCATTTCTCAGCAGGACTGCAACATTATACCATTGTGTTCTGTATGTTGAGTGCTTCTTCGCCACCAATGTGGGTTCATGGCACTCTCCCATTGTCTAAATAGTAGATCTGGCTACATTCAAATGGCAACAGGCATGTCCCGAGCTGCCTGCTGTACATAAGCTGCCGCTCAGAATGTTGGAAGCCGTGATGGGGCAAGGGATAGAAGGCTCGAGCCTGTAGGATAGCAGAATCAGCAGGGTCTTAAAACCTGCTCACTCATTCTGGAGTGAGGGGCCATGGGGCAAAATGAGCCGGATCCCACATACAGGGTTTGTTACCCCTTTATCACTCCTGAATGAAAGAATGAGCTCTCTCAGACACAAGTTATCACCCCTGCACACACAATGAATGAATATGGTATGGATCTATAGATCGAGAAAACTGGAGTGAGAATTCAGTGTTTTAACAGAAATATAATTGTCTTCCCAGATCGGAGACTGTCCCCATTAATATACATGGGGTCACTGAGATCACCAAGAGTGAAACTGTACGTTCAGTTGTGAGATTACCAGCAACGGGTATACTATGCTCCAAGGAGTGAGGTGCCCACTCAATATATCACACTGTTTAAAGGTGTGAGACCCATCCTGAATGCTTGCCCAAAGAGCCTTGACCAGAGTTTCACACTGAAGAAGTGAGCATGTGATCCGGGGTCTGCAGCCTACACACACGCATGGGATTCCCATGCACCCACCTGCGAGATTTGCACGAAATTAGTGAGATTGTGCTCCAAGGTAGGAGGCACACACACAGTCTTTGCTCTGAGGTTTGACACACTCACAGGATGGGCTGGCATTTCGTTCTCCCATCCTAGTTGTGTTGCTCTGCCTTTTGAGGGCTACTACAACCTGGATGATTATAGAGGGGTGGAGTGGGGCAGCGTTGGCCTACTGGAATGCAACTGGAAGGCTTAAACCTCCTTCTTACTTGACTTTAGTATATGTAGTACATGCTAGCCAATGTTTCCACTGTTCTGCGCCTCCACCCCCCTGCTCCCTCGCACCAAGTTGGCGACTAGTGAAAATACGGTCATATAACTGCTGGGGTGATGTCACTTCCTATATTTGGGCACCCCCCATGGAAATTCATAAGTCGGCTCCCCTGCTTGAGTATAGCTGGCCACGCCCTCTTCAAACCCAATGGGCCCTGTGTGCCGTAGTTCATGAATTATGCAATATCTCCTCCTCTAGTCTCGGTCTCTTGTGCGCTATGTCGAAAGACGTAGCACTCCCAAAAGAACTTGGACCAGGCCCCCATAGTCCAAGTTCCCTGCTTTGCAATGTTGCCTGCCTCACATCTGGTGCCATTTTCTTTCCCTGTGCTGCTGCTTTCGTTTTATACATCACGAGTTCTGTTAGCCCTCTGATGGGGTCTGTGTGCACTTGAGTTATGCCAGGACGTCCCTTTCTACCGTGTTGTGCACCCCTCATTGTTACCCGGCCTTCCCTGCCTCAGAATCTGTGTGCAACATTGTTCTGTTTTTCGAGGGGGTTTGGGCATGCTTTCAATTGCTCACACGCGGTGCATATAATGATAATCTGTCACCTCAAACTAGAGGCCCTTCACCTGCCTGTTCAGCACACAGTACTTCTTCTAAAAAAAGATGTACTGTCTCCTCTGTTTGTATCCAAATAATTAATTACCATTCAATGGTATCCAGCAAGATCTGTGGAAGATGGGTGGAGAGAAACACGTTTCAGGAGACCTCAATTACCCTAGCTTGGATTAAACTCCTGAAAACAACACTGAAAGGTATTCAGGAAGTAAAGGAGTAAATCAAGAAAGTATCGACAAATGGTTTTCTCTGGCAAGAAGAAAAGGAGAGAACTAAATGGGTTGCTGATGTTGTATAGTATTCTCTGTGTTTGTGTTCAGCTTCTTTTGATTTTCTCTTTCTGTTGTCCTTTTATCTTTTTATTTTTATTTTCAAGGTATGGAGTATGGATCTAGTAAGGCAAAAGGTGTTCAGTTTGTAAGCCATATAAGCCTAATAAATAAATAAAAAATAATTCATGACAAAGATCAACCTATGTTGGAAATACAGATAATCAAATATATATATAAATCAAACGAGCTTTACCTAAAGCAGATGCACAGTTCTTATCATAGGCTGTACTGGTTGACAATTCATTACTTAAAGATAGGAATGTGGAGGAAATGTGGAAAGGAGCTGTAATGCATCTAAAAGAGGCTTGTGTGCCCTCGTTCGCAGTGGAGACTGAGCATTTCATCTTTACAAGGGCACTACCGTGGCATTGGATCATGTTGACATTGTCCTTTTACATCAAGGAAAAATGAAGCTTGTTGGTGCCATATCGGAATAACCGACCTGCTAAATGAATGTGGCGCAATGGTCTGTCCTCACAGCTGCCTCATTGAAAACAGTTCCGTCTGTCTGCCACAACAAAGCATCAGCGGGGTGCAAAAAAATCAAAGATTTGAGAATAGTGAACAGCATGTGCAGGCACACGTGGGAAGGGAAAGTGAACAGATGGCACACGGCAAGGATTCCAAGGCAGCGCAGTGTACACTGTTTTAATGAGGTACAATTATTTGGGCAGTTACGGAACAACTGCAATCACGCTGCAGTATCATTTCAAGTGTATACACTTGAAGTGATATGCGAGATTGCGGCCGTCAGACTCTCATGTTGTTCCATTAATGCAGCACCCGGGCCTTGCCACGAGACACGGCCCGGGTGCTGCATTAATGGAACAACATGCCTGAGGGTGAAAGCCGCAATCACGCATATCACTTCAAGTGTGTACACTTGAAGTGATATGCGAATGCGATTGCGGCCGACGGCCGTCAGACTCAGGCATGCTGCTTGTTGTTCCACACAGCACCCGCCACCCGGGCCATGTCTCGTGGCTCGGTGCTGCCTGCCTGCCACTGCCAGTGCTGTGCTCACAATTGAAGCTGTGGCTTGGGGGGAATCGCGGGATCAGGATGGGATGCGCAGTGGCGCCGACGCCTTTTGTGCTGCAGCCTGCATCTAAAAAATGTTGCATTAGTCGCCCCAAGCCCCTAAACACAGTACAGTGTAGTGTACTGTACACACACACACTTACCTGATGTGCATGTAGCCTGCATCCTCATTCGCTCCTGTCCTGTTTTTGAATGGTGGGGCCCGGAGCTGACAACAACGCCACGCAGCCAGCCAGCCTGAGGGTATGCTCCACGTGCGCCCATGGGCCATGGGCCTGGCTGGCGACAGCGCCACCGGGGTCCGGGAGGAAATCAAAAAGCAACAAACAAATGTTGCTAATTAGTCAATTGCTTTATTGGTGCTGACCTGAGGGCAAAGGCTGCAGAGTGCTCACTGCTCCTACAGATAGCACGGTCCACCACGGATGTCAAAATCAGGACTCAGCCACTGCCGTGCAGCGCCCCCTAGAGGCTGACTGACGTCAGGCAGCCGCCTGAGCTGCCTGACACAAAGACCGGCCCTGTTCTGACGTCTCTAAGAAGTCACACTACCAGTAGCACCTCCTGAGAGGTATTCTCCCCTTCCTCTCCTTCCCCCAGAAGCTCACAGTCTCCAGAGCTCTGGTTCTCTCCAGGCTTGACTACTGCAACAGTCTATTTCTAAATCTGCCTGCTTCTACTCTCCGCCCTCTGCAACTTATCTAAAACAGGACTGCGAGACTTGTCCTTGGCCTCAAACCCAGGGATCGTATCTCTCCAGGACTGAAATCTCTGCACTGGCTCCAAGTGGCGCGAGGATTAAATTCAAAACCCTCTGCATTGTCCACACAGCCTTTGGGGGCCTAAGACCCCAATACCTCCAACTCTCTTTTGCTAAATATCTTCCTTCTCGAGCTCTCCGCTCATCCAGCTCCAACTCCCTCAGAGTTAGTCGCTTCTCAAGCAGCAAGTTGGTGGTAGATCTCTTTCTTCTGCTGGGGCCTCCCTCTGGAACAGCCTCCCTGCCTCTCTGAAAATTGAGGAGAACCATCTATGGTTCCGGAAGTACCTCAAGACCTTCCTCTTTTCTTCTGCTTTCTCTTCCACTTCCCCTGCTGATCTCCTGGCTGAATCTGAATCTGCACTGGTTACCTGGCTACCCTCTGATGGTGGGCCCAGGTCCGCGCCACTCCAGTAGCACACCTGCAACTGAACTGCCCCCCTGGCAACTCTTGCACTCGTGGACTGTTTCTGTATCCTTCAGCGCCTACCAGCACTTGACACCTGATGTCTGCACGTACCCTTGCACTGCCACTAGCTGGCCTCACTTTTTATTTATTGGCCTTATTTATTGTCTTTATTTATTTTTTGTCTTTATTTATTTCACTGTTATCCTATGTACTACACTGCCCCCTCCCCTTTCCCCTGCACTTTTCCCCATCACCTCTCCCCTGCACTTGCACAATCTTTATGTCACCTGACCTAGTAGGATCATTGTCTCTGTCTCCCCTCTGTTTTCTCTCCCTTCCCTCATCGCGCCTTGAAACACTTCTGTATCGGCGCGTTATAAATGCCATATCTTATCATATCAGATCAAGAGTGTCAGAACTCTCCTTCAGGCCGTTGACCCCGTAGTGTAGAAGTAGAGTTCTTCTCACTAATGTACCACTCTGGATGTAGAAACTAACATGCAGAGGGATATATTAATTGAAACAGAGGATCCAAACGAGACACAGACAGCCGCAAAGGACTGCAATGTACGACTTTACTTAGTGGCAATCGAATCTGACAATAATACAGAGTCCAAGAAGTTAGACTGACCCGTGCCAAATCAAGGAGTATGACTGATGAACCGGAGTTCTCATCCAGGCACAGGATTAATCGATATCTGATGGTAGACTGTAATGTACACAGAAGGGATTAGCTATAGAAGATTGAAAATGATAGAAAGATAGGAAGAGTGACAAGGCTTACCGTAATGAATCCTGGATATTCTTAAGTCAATGAGGCCATACATTCACACAGTTGTACTCCTATCCCTCATCCGACGGCACAAGGACACCTACTTTGTTGTCCACAAAAACCCTGACTCCAACGGCACGAGGATGCCTAAGTTCAATAGCACACAAAGGCAGTCTCTAGTCTGTGGGTTCTTGAACTATTCACAGTCCGTTTGCAGAAGCGTTGTTGTGCAGCAGCAGATAAGCGTGGATCAGCCATGGTCGTGTTGCAGCCAGGAGTTGTTCCGGAGTACTGGTGATATCTTGTGATGACGATAAGGGAGCCATAAGAGGCAGTCCCGTGTAAACCAGAAGCAGAGAAAACAGGGGCTAGACAGGAATTAATACAATCCAGGGGATGGTCCGGGTCGGCAGGGGATCAAGCAATGACAGACTCAGAAGAGAAGGCAAAGCAATCCAAGATGGGGTCCGGGTCAGTGGGAGATCGAGCAAAGACAGACAAAGGACAGACAAAAGAGGGTAGGCAATGCAATCTGAGAGACGGTCCGGGTTAGCAGGAGTGTAGGCAACAGGATTAACGAATCAGAAACAATACAAGTATGTGAAACAAAGCCAGGTCGAGAGGAGTTTCAACAAAGATGACACGGAATTGACACAAAGATGGTAATGATAAACAGAACAAGGTTGGCAACTTGAAACGTAAGAAGTGCAAAATCACTCACTTAATGTCATTCGAAGCAGCGAGCTTAGAACAGGTGGGGTTTTTAAATGCCAAATCACATGATGAATTTGCTTCCTTTGTGGAAGCGTTGCGTCGATCAGGTGCAACTGACGCCACCGTTTCCATGGTAACTTCCAGCAACCATGAAGCTGTCCTTTTAGTCCGCCCTTCCTTTTGTTACTCTTGTTGGAACATGAGCTATTACCAGGAAGAAAAGCAGACATGCATGATTTGGTCCGGGAAGGTACCGGATGAGTCGTGAGTCCTTTTACCCCATGTTTATTTCTTGATAGTGATATGACACGGTTCCTACCTCGGATCCTGACAAAGAGCAACTACATGGCTCAATAGGTGTTGAAGAGGATAAGCTATGTACACAGGACATATTTCTCTTAGATTATGTAGAGGAGTGAACTGATGCAGAAAGCACATGCAGAATGGAGCAACCAAGTCCCCAGAGGTCAAGGAGAGTAATAGCATCCAATATAATTGAACCAAATAACATTAAAGAGGAGAACAAAATGGACAAAATCATGGTCTCCTCACATGTGATTCAGGACTGGAAAACAAGGCTTATTCATAAAGCTCCAGACGAAGATAGCATTGTACCTTCACTCCCTTTAAAGTTCTGAGGAAGAGTACAGTCGGCAAGGTCAACTACAAAGAAGAAGTTTTGGCTTAGGGGATAACTAATGAGAGATGGTGGGCTAATTAGCTAAGAAAGGCAGTTGTCTGACATTGTTCCCTTTTACCTTGTTTTTATTTTTGTTTTCGTGCTGCTAATGAGCCAAATGTTAAAGGTTGTTAAGAGAGTGCCAACCAATCATGAGGGTCTATGTAATGGTGGACCATACATTGTTGCATGGGCCTATCCGCTGCTGGTATTACGTTATTTTCTGTATTTTATGTAGTTTGAGGTGGTTCAAGGCGGGCCTTCGAGATAGGAGGCATTCAATAATGATAATAACAAGTACATAAACTATATATTCACATTTCCCTTAACCAATCCCTCCACCCAGCTGGTTTTACTGTTAGCTACATAGGATATCATAGGTGGCGTATGTCGATGTATAAAACCTTTTGTGTAACCAAAATCCATTGAGAGTGTGTGAGGTACAATTTGTTTGTTCACCAGGTTTCCCTACTTTATTGAAATGATAATAAAGTAGTATTTTGCCAAATTCCTTGAGTCAGTCTGGTTATTTGGGCCTGAGATCATTCATTGTGGCAATCCCATTCGTCACTTGGAATGCTCCAGGTGCTATTGCACAATCCAATAGATGCCAGGTCTGGTACACAGGAGCATATTCCAATGCATTTCCATGATGCATTGTCCACATGATATGCCAGTATTAAAAGAACATTTTTTATGCTGGCTTGTGCCAGTACATGTCCATGATGACTGTGCAACTTTCTCGTTTTTCCCATATAAGAACATACTAATGTTTGCTTTGCCCATCATATCAGAAAGAACATTATAAGAAAACATGCTTTGCCAACATAGGTCGGCACCCCCACAAACCTGCTCCAGTTGGCTTGGCCAGTTAATAATGCAATACCACTAGAAGAAAACAAGCCCAGACGCGGTCACCAATGTAGTCCAGTATGACCATTTAAGAAACCCAACAATTTGGCTTTACCCTTGATGCCTGTAAACCTGCCATGCCACAGTAAAAAAACATGTCCATATTTGCGGCACCAATGTAGGCCAGTATGGCCGCGTAAGAACACTCATCATGTTGGCTTTAACCTTGATGCCAGTAATAGAAGCCATGCCACAGTAAGCCAGTGTTCTTGTATGGACAGACTGGCATCCACATATTTGGCCCTGAGGTACCCCACCCACATCCGCATACGTGCCAAACAAGACAGGGGAAGCATAAAGCCCCTGGCCTTGCATGGCCAATTGGGCATGTGTGTTGGCATACTTAAGGCACCTCAGGAGTGTTCCTTCAGCTAGGCTGGTTTGGATCATCCATAATGGGTGACAGATCAGTGCACTGTCAGACATTATGGTCGAGGCTTCCTTGGATGTATGACATTAAAGTGTTTTCTGACAGCACACTCCTTCATCGGTACTGCAGAAACCTAGAGGTGCCCCCAATGTCTTCAGGAGACTCTAACATTGATGCAATGGGTCTAAAAGATGAACTCCTAGGTCTTAAGGATATATTAGCACGAAACATACACTAACAGCTTGATGTGCACCAGTTTATTTACTGTCATAGCATGCATAAATGATTCCCACATGTTGGTTGCTTTACACATTCTGTTAACTATACCAGTCTTGGTAGGAAGAGAGGAAAGGTGCTTCTCCAAGCTGAAATTGATTGGCAGCGCCCCCCGGTAAACAACAGCATTACTCAGAGAATAGATTTTTCAAATGTTTGCCAGCAGAAAAGGCACAAAAATGTACATTTACATTATTTGGCATTTAAGGCCTTGTTAAGACAAGTTCTCCTCTTTGAAGTTAAGGTTTTTGCTAATTGAGAGTATTCTACTTGTAAGGGAGCCTTGTGTGTGGCCACTTCAAATCCTTGGCAGAGCACTGCATTAACATATATATTTTTGTATAGCTCATTTCCATCCCAATAACGATATGTTACTGCAAATTGTTGTTGTTTCCTGATGTGTATGTAGTACATTTATTCTGAGTTCTTAAATTAAGCCAAGGAATGTGTCTGTGTTGTGCAGAACATGCAGCACCGCGGGGCACAGCCATATGCTAATATCATTATTAATGGTGCACAAATGTTTGAAGGTTGGTGGGTTTTTTGGAGAGGGGCGCAGTAGAGACACATTTATGTTCATCCGGTATGCTTAAGAATGCTAAGGCTGACCCTTCATGTACACATGTACTCATATGTATATAGCAACATTTGTTATTTACAATGTAGTGAAGCTAGTGGCGTTCACTGTGATTCAGTGAAGGTTATTCCTTGCACAGAAAGCCTCTAACCCGCATGGAAGCCTTCATGGTCCTTTGTCCCTGCAGGCAGCTGCATAGGGGACCATGAGGGTCGCTGGGTGGGAGCCGAGGCATGCGCAGAAGAAAAGATGTTGTTTTGCTTCAATGTTCAACCCTCATAACCTTCTGTGGGAGCTTCAGTAGCAAGACCTCCAGTGTAAGCATAGGTCACACTGGTGCCAAGGGACCAGTCAGAAAAAAGGTACATTTAAAAGAAATGTTTTGTGTTCAGAATTGTGTGTGGGGGGAGTTGCAGTTGATGCCAGCTGGCATCCCAGCTGGGGGCAGCATGAAAAAATATTGTTGAAAGATCGAATGTCTTGCTTTGGCCTCTGGCAGCATGAAGGGGCAGCGCCAGGGTACGTTGTTGGGCTAAAATGCATGATTTCATTTGGGCACAGAAGCTTGAAAGGGGGGGCAGCATGTGCATATATTGTTGATACAGTGCACATGATTTGACTTGGGGACTTGAAGCATGAAATGTAAAGTAGGACTTGGCATATATTGTTGATGCCGTGCACATGATTTGACTTGGGGACTTGCAGTATGAAAGGTTGAGTAGGGTATGGCATATTTTGTTGATGCCGTGCACATGATGTGACTTGGGGACTTGCAGCATGAAATGTAAAGTAGGACTTGGCATATATTGTTGATGCCGTGCACATTATTTGACTTGGGGACTTGCAGTATGAAAGGTTGAGTAGGGTATGGCATATATTGTTGATACAGTACACATGATGTGACTTGGGGCTTGCAGCATGTAAGGTGGAGTAGAGCTTGGCATATATTGTTGATACAGTACACATGATTTGACTTGGGGGCTTGCAGCATGTAAGGTGGAGTAGAGCTTGGCATATATTGTTGATCCAGTACACATGATTTGACTTGGGGGCTTGCAGCATGAAAGGTGGAGTAGAGCTTGGCATACATTGTTGATACAGTGCACATGATTTGACTTGGGAACTTGCAGCATGAAAGGTGGAGTAGGGCTTGGAATATATTGTTGATACAGTGCACATGATTTGACTTGGGGACTTGCAGCATGAAAGGTGGAGTAGAGCTTGGCATATATTGTTGATCCAGTACAAATGATTTGACTTGGGGGCTTGCAGCATGAAAGGTGGAGTAGAGCTTGGCATACATTGTTGATACAGTGCACATGATTTGACTTGGGAACTTGCAGCATGAAAGGTGGAGTAGGGCTTGGCATATATTGTTGATACAGTGCACATGATTTGACTTGGTGACTTGCAGCATGAAAGGTGGAGTAGAGCTTGGCATATATTGTTGAGGAAAACCATGTGATTTTCCTCGAGTACAGCCCACATGAATGGAGCCAGAGCATGCATATATTGTTGAAACAGACCGATTTTCTTTGGGAACTAGCAGCATGAAAGTATGTTTTGTCATGGCAATGAAGTCATGCATTGTTTGTCACCTACATCACCATAATAATATTTGCAGAGACAATGCTGACATACATTGTTGGGACATACTTCATAATTTGCTTTGAGCACAAGCAGCATGAAATGGGGATAACAATGGCATATTTTGTTGACATGTTACATGATGTGCTTTATGCCCAATTACCATGAACGGGGGCGGGGGATCACTGGCATATTATGTTGAGTTCAGATTTAAATTTTTCAACTCAAAACAGCTGAACTCAAAATAGTGTAATAAAAGTAGTGTAACTCAAAACAGTCAACAACAAACAATAATGATAACTTTAAGATCTAACATCACACGTTTCAAGGGGAAGATCCTCCGGCTTCCGTTTTCCATTACAAAATCCCCTCCCGTGCATCCTGTCCCTATGCAGGCAGCAGAAGGAGCGCATGTTCACAGCTCAGCATCATAATGGAAGTGGCAGCTCAGGGCCTGTGTGCCTTCCTGTGCAGACCCAGTCCTCTGATCCTTATTCCTGTGACTCCTTTACATGCCCGCAGGACAAGTGCCAACAGTTACAGAAGCAAAGCTTAACTCTTTAGGTTAGAAGATTGAGGAAATAAGGGCTCCAGGCAGCAGTGATGAAGAAACAGTAATTTATTTCATTACAGCGACAGCGGCCTATGAGAGCCGAGTGCCAACATGGCTCTCTCCCTGCAGTCTGAACTGTAACCCATCAACATTCTTAGAATAACATTCTTAGAACTTAATGAGCTCATAGTGCAGCTCAATGCTTAACTAGGATCTGGTAATACATTTTTATGAACTTGTTTTAACTTACACTTACATCATAACACATCTCATCCCTTAGGTGCATACAGCTGTTTACTCCACATAATAATCCTTAAACCAGCTGGGTTTGTTCTTGACTCTATTTGAATGTGTCTCTGCTGCAGACCTTGAATTGTTGTTATCCTTGGAACACTTATCTATGACACTAGAGTCTTTGATACTGTTATTAGCAAATTCACCATTGTCATGTTCACCATTGTCATGTTTATCATGTGCATTGTCCTTCATGCATTCTGGACATTTCACAATTCTGGACATTGACCAACACTCCCCCCCTTCTACAATTACTACATTCTTTCTTACTGCAGATATTTTCTTGGGGCCAATGTATTTGCTTTCTACACATTTGGGAGTGAATCTATGGTTCTTTATGAGAATACACTCTCCCACTTTCCAGGTATTACTTTTGACACTCTTGTCCTCATCAAATCTTTCTTTGTACACATCCTGTGCTTCTTTGATGAGAGTCATAATTCTCTCGCGATCAATGTTGGAACTCTTGGCTAAGTCCATCCACCATGGACATAGTTTTGTTCCAGGTTGTCTCCCTTTCAATGACATGAACGGAGATACATTTGTAACTGAGTGTGGTGTGGTACAGTAGGTCCATATCATTTCTCTTACTACACCAAACCATCTTAGATTAGAAGCCATGGCCAATTGCAAACCACCCTTTATGAACCTATTGGCTCTCTCAACGAGGCCGTTGGCTCTTGGATGATATAAAGCAGTTCTATTGTGTCTGATGCAAAATTTCTTCAAGAAAGTTAACATCCTTTCAGAACAGAATTGTACTCCGTTATCAGTGATTAATTCTGTCGGGAAACCCTCCCTGTAAAACACTTCCTCGAAGAATAACACCATCTCTGCAGTGGTTGCCTCACGCAAAGCCTTCCATTCAATCCATTTAGAATGGTAATCTACTAACACAACAATGTATTTATACCCATTGTCAAGGTTTTGTAATGGTCCTATCAAATCAACTGCAACTTTTTGCCATGGTTCACTCGGTACTTTGACAGGATTTATTGGTACTTCTCTAACCATCTTGGTCTTGTCACTCTTACCACACTCTCTAAAACCCCTTACACACTTCTCTGCATCGCTGTCAATCCCGGGCCACCAGAAATATTGCTGCAAATATCTCTTTGTTCCTCCCATGCCCAGGTGACCTTGATGTGCTATATTTACTAAATGAGATCTGACACACTGGGGGGTATTATCCTATTTCCTTTTCTAAGTTTACATCCATCCTCAGACATACTTAACTCGTCCTTCACACCAAAATATCTGTAAAACTCTTTTCCCACAATATTCTTGTGAGGCCATCCTTCTCTGGTCCAAATCATAACTTGATTCAATATTAAATCCTCCTCACCAGCTCTTATCCACATCTCTTTATCAATGGCATCATGCTCATTTTCTGCAATGCTCACATCTTGAAATTTAGGTGCTCCCTCCAATTCACCATCACATACAGGTAATCTGGATAAACAATCTGGTACCACATTCTCCCTCCCGGGAATGTAACACACCTTGAAATTATAACCCAAGAGTTCTACCATCCACCTCGAAACTCTTGGAGACCCTTTGGCCCACTCAGAACCGTCATCAATTGAACCAAAGGCTTGTGATCTGATCTGACAATAAAAGGTCGACCCCATAGGAAGAACCTGAAGTGCGTGACTGCCCAAAATACTGCTAGTGCCTCTCTTTCAATGACCGAGTAATTTTTTTCTGCTCCTCTAAGTGGCCTGGATGCAAATGCAATTGTGTGTTCAGTTGTGCCTGAGTCAAACTGAGTCAAAACTGCTCCTAAGCCAAGGGTACTAGCATCAACTGAAAGCAACGTTTTCCTGCCAAACATGAATCCACTTAAGGATGGGGCCTTGACTATACAATCTTTGATTTGCAAGAATGCTTCCTGACACTCTTTGGACCATGTGTACTTCACGTTCTTTTTTAGTAACTCCCTCAATGGAGATGAGATGGATGCAAAGCCATTCACAAATTTATGGTAATATTCTGATAGTCCCATGAAAGAACGTAGTTGGTCCTTGTCTTGGGGCTGAGGAGTATTACTAATACTTTCAATGAGTGACTTTTTGGGAGAAATACCTTCTTTCGAAACTTTGTGTCCCAGATACTCCACTTCCTCAACACTTATTTTACATTTGCTTCTTTGGACCGTTAACCCAGCCTCTTTCAGTCTGCATAGTACTGCCCTAAGTACTCTGTCATGCTCATACTCATTACTTGCAAAAATCAGAATGTCATCTTGAAACACTTTAACATTTTCCAACCCTTTTAACACTTCCTCCATCACCTTTTGGAACACAGATGCGGCCGAGGCCAACCCAAATGGCATGCGATTGTATTTATAAGTGCCTTCAGGTGTGATAAAGGCAGTGAGATGTTGCGATTCTCGGGAAAGGGGAACTTGGTGATAGGCAGCAGAGAGATCAATGACAGAGAACAATTTGGGTTCGCCAAGAGTGGAGAGTGTCTCGGAAATGTTGGGTAGGGGATGTCTCTCCACCAGAATATTGTGATTAAGACTGCGCAAATCTACACAGAGTCTTAATTTACTATTATTTCTGGCCACTAAGACAATGGGGGACAACCACTCTGTGGCCTCAACAGGTTCAATAACACCCTTATCTACTAAGTTATTGAGTTCACTGCGTAGTTGCGCTCTCATGTTTCACGGCACATGTCTCACTTTATGAACAATAGGCTGAGATTCTTTCTTTAGTCTAATATGATGTTCAAAGTTCTTGAGTCTGCCCAGACCTTCGGTGAAGACCTCTGGGACCTCTTGACCACATATCATCAATCTCGGCAATGGTGACAGGCTCAGTGGCACTAGCTTGCACCCTGACTCTCAACTTCCTTTGTTCCTCCCAACCTAAAAGGGAGGCTCCCTTTCTTGCAACCAAAATGTCAGCTATGCATTCTCCACCTCTGTATTGCGCACTTGCAATAAACTGTCCCAGCATCTCAATAGGGGATTCCGCATAGCCGCAGGGCCGAAATTCTTGGTGGATCCAGCATTGATTCATCCTTTTTTAGAACATCTTTAAATGTCTCTTTAGAAATGATGGTCCACGCGGAACATGTGTCAACTTTCATGAGTATTTCTTGACCATCAATTACAAAAACATCTGTTGGACCTTCGCTGTCTCCTCCTCCAATGGTCGAAATCTCGAAGACATGTCTGGGGTTGTCTTGCGAGGAGTATACCTCCTGTATGTTGTAAGCTGAGTGAGCACCTTCTTCTTGGTTGTCTCTGGTTTCTAAGAGATTTATTGATGACCTCTTGCATACATTAGCGAAATGTCCTCTGGTCCTACACTTGAAACATTCAGCATTCCTTGCTGGGCACGAAGGGTAATTCGGACCATGCTTGACACTGCCACATCTGGTACACTTCACACCCCATGTTCCTTTCCTGCTTGTATTGACATTAAGTCTCTTCCTGTGATCAACTGCGCACACAGCTTGGGTACTCTGTTTGTCAGACTTCAGTTCTTTGACATATTGTGAGGTTTGTTCTATGCTTCTGGCTAGGTCCACTGCTTCATCCAACTTCATGTCTTTTGCCAACAATTTCTCCTGTATCCTAATATTATTTGTGCACCTCACTAACTGATCTCTAATTAACGAGTCAGAAAGATGTTCGAATTCACAGGAGTGGCTTAATGTTCTTAATGAGGCTATGTACGATTCCACGGATTCTGAGGACTCCTGCATACGCTGAAAGAACTTGTGCCTCTCGAATGTAACATTTTTTTTGGCTCAAAATGATCCTTGAGTTGTTTAATCGCAAGGGCATATTCATCCGTGTCCTCCGCTTCACCAGCTTGTGCACTGCCTAACCCATCAAACACTGCACGGCCTTCCACACCAAGATTGTGAAGTAATAAAGCCTTTTTGCGAGTTGAGCTGAATCTCTCTCCTCCCATTGCCACCAGGTAGTTTTCAAACATGTCTTTCCACCTGTCCCACCTAACTTGGGGGCATCCAGGTTCATTCAAAAATGACATTGGCGGAGGTATTGAAGCTGCCATGTCTTAAGCGGTAAAAAATTGGTAAAGAGTGGGCTTGCTAGATGCAACCAATAGACTCTGGATCAGTTCAAGTATGCCCAGTGGATGCACAGACTGAGCTGTGCTATGCAGACAAAGGGATCAGTCTTGTATGAGTACAATCCCTTATGTATGATGTCACAATCCCCCTTACATCAGTCTGAATTGGAACGTGATGGCTGCTCATCCACAGAATGGATACATGTCATAATGGCTGGCTCCTGAAACTTGCCAGAACTGCATGAGCAGGTTGCTCAGCAACGATAATGTCAATGCTAGGGAGGCCACGCCCACTTCCTTGCTCAGTGACTAGTGCTGGAGCCGGGATCCTTGAAAGTAAACACTGTTGCTTTGAGACAGAGTCAATACAGTAATGGGGAAGGCAAGATTACACCCCCAGGGGACGCGCCTGCTGACCTGTTGTTCCGCTCCTCCTGACCTTCCTGCAGCGTCCGCTGTCGCACGGGAGACTTCAAAGGAGTAGGGAGACACTGCTGAGAGCCATCCTTGTCGCCAATGAGGAAATAAGGGCTCCAGGCAGCAGTGATGAAGAAACAGTAATTTATTTCATTACAGCGACAGCGGCCTATGAGAGCCGAGTGCCAACATAGCTCTCTCCCTGCAGTCTGAACTGTAACCCATGAACATTCTTAGAATAACATTCTTAGAACTTAATGAGCTCATAGTGCAGCTCAATGCTTAACTAGGATCTGGTAATACATTTTTATGAACTTGTTTTAACTTACACTTACATCATAACAAAGATCTGTGGGGTGGTCAGTTTTCTATCCATTGAGCGGGGCAACGTGAAGCGGTGTGGAATTTTGAGGGTTGGAATTATGAGTGGCACCAATATACATGTGCTGTTCAAAGATGCACTTTTATGCTCTAATATGAATAGATTGAGAGGTATTGTGAACTGCATTAGATCGAACTAGGATGGAAGTATTTTGGCTGTGGCAGTGCTGGCATATGTCGAGACCAGCCTCATGACGTTCTCTGAGCCCAGGAAGATGGCTGGTTAGGTCATATTCCTTTAATGACCACACATTGGGAGAACCAGATTCCATCGACCCCCCCCCCCACCCAAAAGATTAGGACTTTTTCATAGTTCACCTAAACTCCTGTCACGTTGGATACTCTCCTGCTGGGTTGCATGAGTAAGGATAGGATAGAATATGAAGACAAGGAACCTATGAGAAGAGGCCAATCTATAAGTACATAAAGTCAGAATATTCCGATCACAATGCAATACAAGGTAACATAAAAGAAGATTCAGAAAAATGATAGATGTGGTACAATTGCGTATCTAAAAGCCATGGTATGGGTAGCGCATATTGAGTCATAATCTGAAAACTGCCCAATGCTGAGGAATAGTGCTAGTGTTGGCCAGTGCGGGTATCTTTTCCGCCCTAGTCCTCACAGCAGCCTATCATCAACTATGTGTCCATCTTGGGTCTAAGATCTTGATGGCAATCATAAAACCAGAAGGGTCATTCCAATATGTACAGATGCTCTTTGGCCTAGTTTCAGCACTGCCAGTATTTATCTGTCCTCTAATCAAGGGTGAGCTGGGGTGCAGTTCCTTAAGGATGACATCCTAGTTCAGGCAGGAATGAAAAAGAACCTGATGAAAGGCCGAAGAGGATAATCACATAATGTGAGAAAGTATAATGTGCCTGACCAGAGTCAAAATGCCACAATACATATTTAGACCATGTTCTTTCTGAGTGACCAGCAAGGCCTAGGAGAAACCTGGTGGGGGTTATTAAAGCAACTTCTGAACACTGCAAAAAAGGACAAACTATGAGCCTTCTTAGGCACGGCAGAAAGCCCAGACTGGGCTATGCATGGATAGTTAAATGATGACTATATGTGGCTAGCACTAAGGGGGATTTAATTAGGGGGGGTGCAATTATTTCCCTTGAAAGCCCCCTCGTCGTGTGAAATGGGCTTATTCTAAGGGAAATGGTCAAACCAGCAAATAGGCATAGTAAGCATTTTTAAGAGATGGTGGGGTTAAAATTCTGCTTAAATGAAATTGTACAAATGCTTAAGTAAATGAGCCTCATCATTCTTATGAATCAATGCAGGCATTAACCGTTGGAACTTCAACTCACGTTCAGTGGATGTCTGTGGCCAAGTAGCATTAGGAGTAGGTCATCCTTATTTACAGATGACCAATCTTGTGTCAACCCACTTCAGTTTCAGGTCCCCAACAGAAGTCTCCTTACTTCACCTTTGATAAACAATCGGTAACAGCACCATTCACATCACGGATAAAAGCGGAATAAAACGCCTTGCAAAAGGGACCTATCGGTTGCGAAACATCGGTTTGGCTCGTAAAAAGCAAATAGGTTTGATGAAAAACAATCAATCGAGCTGTTGAAATGGAAATAAAGAAGAATTAAAAATATTTGATGCAATAGTACCATTTTGGAGTCAAACATTATTTATTCAAAGAAATGTTTGTTAATTAACTCGGATGCCACCGCCATAAGGTTTATAGCTCTGGGAATCCTAAGATAATTTTATTGTTTATTTCATTTGGTATGTTATTATGTAAGTCACCTGTTTTCTTTTATACATTTCGTTTATTTATTTAGTTGCGTCCCTGCTATATTTCCTAATTTGTTAAACCTTTGTCTCGGGAGGATAGCTCAGGGGCAACGTGCTTGCTTTGACAACAAGACGACACAGAACAGACCCTGTTACGAGTAGGTCTCTGGGGGCCGGACCGAATTACTTGCATAGGTCAGACAGAGTGCATACGATACCTAGACAAAAAGGAAGGTAGAGTGCCTTGGGGGAGCATGTAAGTATTTTCAATTGTGATTAGCTCTGGGCTCAAAGGTTTTCAGGAAAAATGTGGTAAACCAACAGAGCCAAAAGTGCAAATGTTCGTGGACACTGGTTTAGAGCTGTAGCCTTGTGAGTAGTTTGGGGACAATCTATAGGGAGGAGATGCTGTACAACACCCTCCAGTCTCGGCAGGGACTGCTGTGGATGTCTTGCCCAGTCTGAAATGGCAGGTCCATGGTAAGGCCCCTCCATGTTTTCTTCCTTGTCCTCCACCTCCTTCCTATGCTCAGCTTAGACATGTCCACAGAGTGCTTGGGGCACATCCACAGGCTGGTTCTCCTCTGTAGATGATTCTCTGACATTATGCTCCTTAAGGACCTCCTTTTCATTTGACCCTTTTCCTGTTGGAGCAAGACCACTTCCTCCTCTGTAGTGTCCCCTACCGAGAAAGGAACCATCCTTGAAAAGTCCAAGATGCTTGAAGCAACTGCCACACCACATGAGAAGCATGCCATGACCTTCTTTTCATTTGACCCTTTCCTGTTGGAGGAAGACCACTTACTCCTCTGCAGTGTCCCCTACCGAGAAAGGAACCGTCCTTGAGAAATCGTAGGTGCTTGAAGCAACTGCCCCACCACATGAAAAGCCTGTCACGTTCTCTCCCTCTGCTGTCACCTGCATCATGTTCTCCTGCTTAACAACAGCCCCTGCCTCCCCTAGCCCCATTGTAGCCTCCACCACAGGCCCTGCCTTCCTTCCCTCCCATGTCTCTGTGATCAAGCCTTCCCCGATAGCCCAGCCTCCTCTACTTCTACACCTCCTTCTCTTGATGTCCAAGGTATCAGCCTGACCCAGGACTCGGAAGCCTAGCAATGATGTGTGGCCCATGACTGTGAGACTGCACCAACAAACAGCCAAAGGTTCCCATCATGTTCCCTAATCATAGGGACCTCTGTGAGGAGAAATGCGGCCATTCCTCCTTTCCTATTAGCTCCTTCTCTTCTCAGCACCATGAGCGTGCCTTTCTTCTCTTTATTTCTGTATGTGATTGGTACTGAAAACTACTACTTCTACTGAAAACTAGAACACAACCAGAAAACAATGTAAGCCAAAACATCCAGAGGTCCAGTGAAATACCCAGAGAACCAACTGTACCCAACTGTACCCAAGGAACAAGACACAACACGCCAGTACAACAGACACACAGAGAGACAACAACAGCAAACATTGGTGGAAGGAAAAGAGATTATTTCATCCTTTTCCTTTTAACGATTGTTCAAGCTAAAAAAAACTGAAAAGGGCCAGAGGATAGGACAGATTTTTTGTGTGCATTTTATTGAGGGGTGGAAGGACTAACAAAACATAGAACAAACAGTAGACCTTAAACCCTGAACAGACAAAACGGTATAAAAAATACCAGACCTCAAAACTCTCCAAACAACAGCAAACAATAAAAAGCTCTGAACACCCTCCAATTGTGAGCCCACCGTATAATACGCCTCCCTTTAAAGCCCACAAAAGAACATCCATTTTATGAATCCTCAAACTTCCTTCAGATGATTTGAGGCTAATAATTCTACTAATAAAGCCTACCCTACAGCCAGATGCTGAGACTTAAAAGGATCATCTCTGATCCAGCTGACATTGATTCAGAATGTCTATCACTTATAAACAGATTTGAGAAAAGGGGATACCCAGGAGATATACTAGTAAAAGCCAAGACGAGAACATACAATATCACCAAAGAACAACTTTTAACACCAAGGGAGAAGAATGGGGACACCCCACTCCTATACACCTTGAGATACCGTAGATGGATATTTTCATCCATAGACTCTAAGAACTGTGCCGTGTATGAAATAACCTATACTCTGGGGGGTTACTCCCCTCATGTAGTCGAAAAGGATAGGATGTAACAGTTCTACCAGCTAGCTATACTCAGCTTCGAAAGTTTTCATGCTTATTCAGGCTAAACTCCATTCAAATATTTAAGGGACTAGAATGCATACTGATATTCACCTACCTTTAGTAGTATCTAATCAAACTTCTTGTGCTACACATGACGCAAAACCAACCACATCTTCAGTGTATTAGCAAATTTGATTTTTCCCAACAGAATTACGTCCCGTCCTAATCTTTGAAACTGGGGTCTAGTTGATTGGACCTACTCTTGATTAAGAATTTTCTTGAGATATCTAATACGGGCAAGAATGGTATCCAGTCTAGTATTCGATGTGACTATGTGGGTGTTTTCTTGTTTCCTTTATCTTTTATGAATTTAAGTACCTAAGCTGTTAAAGATACTGCTCTTTCGATATTCAATGTGCCTATATGGATGCTTTCCTTTTTCTTTATTAATTTTAGTACCTAATCTATTGAAGACATTGCTCTCTCTATAGAGGAACTACCTGTTAGATTACCTCTCTCTTGATATTTTTGCTCTATATATAACGGTTTAGCTTTATAGACATGCATGTAATCTTATTCATTAAGTCTACCCCTTGTTTTCCATGTGATATTTCATCAACAGCCCAATTAGGCTTTTGAAGAAGAGGAGTACCCTTGAATATATTGGAGTACCCTGAATATATTGGATTATTGGACACATTCTGCTTGCATATTCCTCACCAATAAATTGCCTGCATTGTTGCACAACATTTGGCTGAACTAATTATTCCTGAATTTGACTGTTGGAGCTACTCAGTACCACAAATTGAAGGACTTTTTGTTCAAACTGAATTACTAACCGCCCATTAGGCAGTAGCTAACAGTGTGCAGGGGACGGGAGGATTCCAAACTTGGATCCTCTTTTCTCTTCTTGTGTAAAGTGGAGGTCTAGTGCCAAAACCTCAGTTCCTCCCCTGCACCTTTAAAACTTTAAACCAGCGACGCTGGATTCTTTAACACTTTAAAAAATGTCTACCTAAGAAGAGGTGTGCACCCACAGCCCCCTTCCTCTCCTGCTGGGTCCAGGCTTGATTAAGTGTTAGCATGCATCTTGTAAAATTAGCAAACTGCTCACTTCAAAATGGGAAGGAAGCCTCATCAATGGACCACCTTTTGAAAGCCGGCCTCAAATACTCCCAACGTGGGTTATGTCTACCCTCTGAAAAAAGTGGGCAGATCACTGCAGGATCAACTGTGGTGCCTGCTACAGCTTTGATTGTATTTGCTTTAAATTAATTTCTCATGCTGATTTTCATTTTCTTAAGAATTGGAACTTTTTCCAATCCTGGTAATTGAGTGGACGCCACTTTCTGTTTTATTTCATTTACTGGCCACTTCTTATTATTTCAATTAATCGTATGTTGCCTTCTTTATTTTAATTATTTTTTCCTTTCCTTGTAGCCAATTTTCGGCTGAGGATGCCCAAAGGAGAGTAAAACTGAATGCTGATTGGTTCACAGTGATACTATGTGTCCCTATTTTTGATACATGCCCAGAAAGCGTAACGAACTTGCGCGGTGGCAGTGCACTTCTCGTGCCAAAGTCCAACTCAAGACTCGCCATATGTACCAATCCGGGCCCTAGCCTGCCCCTGGTCATATTTGTTGAGTCAAAATAACCTGACTAAAAGGTATGATCATGATGCACTTTTACAATATGCCTCTCCTGATCTTTAACTCCCCATCTGATTTCACTGGTCCCTGCCATCAACTGTGATTGTGTGCAACTTCACCGTTCCCAGTCAGGTAAATTGCTTTCTTTTAAATAGGTATAGTAAGTTTATCTCTCCAAACTCAGAGGAGGTTTTTAGAATTCTGTTTGAATGTGCAATTGAACCCCCCATTAAATTTGAATGGGATGTCTGCCCAGAGTGATTCCGTGGCCAATTCCGTGGCCAATTGTGGTAATGGAATCAAGAGCTGGTACAATGATGGAATCCGTTTAATGAAGGCGTGGAAGCTGCGGGATGCATGGGCAATGGGCGAATTATCCTGAACTCAGTGCTGCGCTCTTTTTAAGGAGAGAGCAGTTGAAATGGAGTATAATGACCGTCATGTGAGAAGTGCTCTTTTAAACTCATTGAAACATTATGCTCCAGTACCTAGACGTCAGGGAGTCTCTCCCAGTGTATTTAAGAATAAGTCCCCCGAAATCTGAAGACTTACATTAATGACTAGGCTAAATATACTCCCTTTGAGATGAAGAACCCTGTGGCTCGTTAGAGAATAGGTTTTGCCTATTGCCAAATAGAAGATATATGGCATTTTCTATTAGATTGTACATTTTTGACTATATTAAGGAAGCAGTTGATGAGGCCTACTCCTATTAAAAATCGACTACCGACACGTAGGGATACTATGAATTATATTTTAAATTGCGAGGATTCAAATTTTTAACAAACATTAAGAATGCGCTTGCTGTTGTTCCCATCGTTAGGTGATGGTTTTTATTGTTTTGGTAAGGGGACTTAATGTATCTTATCTTCCGTTAATCTGTATTGAATTATTTGCTGAGGAGTTTTATTGTGATGTATTTCATGTAGTTTATTAGTTTTTAATAGGCATTTTGTATATCTGAATAAGGTTTTCTACTACTTCTTTTAAAAGTTTGCTTTTTGGTGACTCATTCTTTGGACTGTCATGATCTGTTAAGCAAGCATATCCCAGATCTCTGCTGTGTTACAGAGACCTGTCTTCAAGAGTCCTCTGGTGAGGCCCTTGTCCAAGCTTTACAAACTTTGTATAGCATTATTCAACTGGACAGGATCTCTGCTCATCCTGGTGTTGACCTCACACTGATTTTTCGTGCAAAGTATACTTGTTCTCTTTTGCCCCTCTCACACAATGTAAATATGTAGGCCATGCTTGTCAGTGTTGCTCTATCTGCATCTTCACGTTTTTTCCAACATTTTTGAACTCGCTGCTGATCTTGAAATTCGTTTCTCCAACTTGATAAGAGTTGCCGATTTTAACCCTCAATCTTCCCAAATGCCTGCTCCCCAAACGTCCTAATTTTACTGCGCTATGGCAGATTTTGAACTGATTTTGAACTTTTGCAGCTCGTATCTGGCCCCACTCACATTCATGGAAATACACCTGATCTTCTTTTTGCTTTGGCCTCCCTGGTCAAAATCTACTCCTCCATTCAGATGATGTGGACTGACCGCTTTATTATTCCCATTTCTATAGTCCTCCCCTCTCTAGTCTCCCAGCTAGCCCCGCTAGCCCCAACTCAGCAGATGGGTCATCAATGGCACACCGTTGGTCCCACGGAGATCCTAGCTCTTGAGACTTCCTGCAACTCAATCTCTTCCAATTCCAATGTTGACTTTGAATTCCTGCCTCAAATTATTCTGTTTAAGTCTCAACTTGCTGAGCTTCGTCTTCTTCACAGGCAGGCCAAAAGGAAACGGTGCCTGAATTACTGCCCTTTTACCAAAACTGCATACTGTAAAGCCACCTCTTCCTATCACAAAGCCATTTTGGATGCTAAATGTAACTATTTCACCAACCACCTTCAAACTGCCTTCATGCAATCTAAAGAGCTCTTCAGAACTGTCAATTTTTTTCTCTCTCTCTCTCCCTACCCCAGCTCCAGTCCATCTTCAAAGGTTCTCTGTGACTCCCTCTCTTCCTTCTTTATTGAAATAATATCTCTTATTCATCATAACATCTCTGCGCTTCAGATGAATGCTATCTCTGTTCCTGAACCTGCTTGCTGTCTGCAGCCCCCCTCGGTATGGTATGAATGTCCAGTCTTCAGTGCCTCTGACACTCTTGCCCACCAACCGCTTAAAGTATGCCTCTCCTCTAGATCCCATCCTTATTTCAGTCCTAAAATTGATGAGCCCTGGACATTCACCTATACTTGCTTCAACAGTCAACCAATCACTCTCATCTGACTCTATTCCTCCTTCTCTTAAACACGCTCTTGTGATCCCACTTCTCAAGAAGCCTTCACTGTCTCCCTCTTTGCCCGCTAACTACCTGCACATTTCCCTTCTTCTATTCTTTATGAAATTACTTGAAGTTCTCATTACCCCCATTATATCCTACTTTCTTGAAAACACCTCGTTGTTTGACCCTTTCCAATCTGATTTCAATCCTGGACGTGGGACAGAGTCAGTACTTGTCTCGGTGGCTGACGACATCACCAGGCTGGCATATACTGGTGATGTGAGCGCACTGATCCTTTTAGACCTATCGGCAGCTTTAGATACCATCAGCCACACCTTCCTTTTGGGTCACCTGGCTGACTTGGTTCTGTCCCTTTGTAATGGACCGCTCTCAGTCTCTTTCTCTCCCTCCTTTCCAGTCCGCCCCTGTCCCGGTCACTTGTGGTGTCACCCAGGGCGCATCCCGCTCCCTTATTCTTTTCAATGTTTATGGCCCCTGGCCAAACTGATCCAATCTCATGGCCTTCAGTGCTACACATATGCCGACAACACGCAAATCATGGTCCGCCTTGATCTCTGACAAACAGATGCTGCTACCAGTATTCGCTCTTGCCTAGAGTCAGTGGGCAACTGGATGCGCCTTAACTGGCTCAGGCTTAATGCGATAAGACCGAAGTTCTGGGGGTTGGTCCTCCTTCCGCCTCTTCTCTATGGAACCTGGCCTTTTGGCCTCCATCTCTTGCCCTTTCCCTTACCCAGGGACCACTGTCAAAGACCTGGGCATAAAGATCACTGCCTTGCTATCACTGTAGGCTCAAACCAGCTGTCTGTAAAATTGGCCACTTCAAACTTAAAGTCCTACGTAAGGTTCTTTCTTTCCTTTCCCACCACCTGCATGCACCAGTTGTGGTCTCTGCTGTTTTCAGCGACTTTGACTTCTGCAACCCACTTTACTTAGCTCAACCTGCGTATCTACTTCACTGTGTCCAAGTCCTTCAAAATTCTGCTGCGAGTGCGGTTTCTGGTTCCACCTATCATACGCACAATTTATCTGTAGGATAAATTTCATTCCTACGTTCCTCCCAGATCTTTCAGTTTGGCTTATGCGTTACGTATCCAGATTCCTGGGTCCTGTCGCACTAGAGTTGGAGGTTGCGCCTTTTCCATTGCAGCTGCCACTCTCTGAAATTTGTCACGGCTATCCATTCCCACCACTGAAGATCATCTCCTGTTTCGTCCTCAAGTCAAAACGTTTCTTTTCAAACCCCTCTCATATCTGCCACTCCGCTCCCCTGTGGTATATTCCTCCATTAGCACCATGATGCCTCCAGGTGACTGCTGCTGTTTACGAATTCGAATACCATGAACATTAACATGCTGTCCACCCACATGTATCCTTGACTTGTGCCCTGAAAACCAGCACAGGGTAAGAACCAAGGAAAAAAAACTCTCCACTCTCCAGGACTATAACCTCTCTTGCTACATCCTGGGAAAACAGTCATAACTCGCTTGCCATCTCATCCTTTCCCTTCCCCAAACCCCATGTTTGGCTTTCAACAAAACTCTGTTGTATAAAGATGACTTGAAAAGTACACAAATCATAGTAAACTCACACAAATATATAAATCCTTTAAAAAATATGCTGCACATTTATTGCACAACTGTGGCATTATTCCCTCCATATTGAATTGAAGACTACACATACCAGAATGCAATTCAGGAGAAGGCAAAAAATGGCCTTTGGATTTTGAAAATCGGTTAAAGTGTTAAAGACTCAGAACAAAAGACAATTTGTGAAAAGGTTACCTGTTTGTGTTTCAATGTTTGACAAATGCATGCTTCATGTCTCAGGAGGATAGCTCAGCTGCAACATGCTCGCCTTGGAAGCAAACCGACACGGAGCAACACAGGTTTGATCCCCAGGTCCGCGCTTAGAAACTTCTGGGTATTTAGCGCGTTATAAATAACCTATCATATATAACGTGAGAAAAATGTTACATTCTACCAAAAATAAACGGTTTTTGATGTGTTACATATGAGCATGTGAAATGTTTCGTGTGACATATTTAATTGTCCTGGAGTAGGTCTTAGATTTTGACAGCTAATTGGTGCAATGCGTGTGCTTTCAAAATAAAAATGCCCCTTTGCAGTTCTTAACACGAAAATTGTAAGCATGTCTTGTCCTAAACAACGGTCTCTTTAATAAACCATTACTTGTAAATCGACCCCACTTTAAAGGCTCTCATTGAAGAAAGAAAGTGATAAGCCGTATTTATGGGGCCCGCACGGTCTGATGGCACACTGGAAAAGGGTATTTGTCACTAGAGTGTCGCAGGATGTTAGGAGGTGACACTTTGCCTTACTAAGAAAAACAAAAAAGGGAGCCTGGTACATGGAAGCACACAGCCACTCTAGAGAACAATATTACTTCATATAGTGGAGGCAGGCATCTGTTGCCTGTCGGGCCCCTCAGACAGCAGGGACCTGGACAGAAGCACAGACTGCCCATACCTTGGGCTGCCCTGTTTGCATGTACTGAAAATACAGCAGCAGGAATGACAGACTGTGAACCAATCAGATTCTGACAGCAGCAACCTTACACTCAGGGTGACCAAAAACAACTTAAAATGAAAAGAAATCAGACAGCATGAGTGCAGGGTTGCAAATGTACGCAGGTGGAAATGCAGTGGCATGAAAGAGCTGACAAGGTACACAGAACCCTGCTTAGCACAGCGTGTGCTGAACATTGGCCGGATAATCACGAGAGTGCCTTAATGATGCGCTACTGCAGATGGTGTAGCTCCACAGCTTCTGTAATTCATTTTTCTGCAGACCTGAGTCCGATAAAGAGGGTGTGATTGGCTTCTGATGAGGGGATTCGACACGAGTAATTCGGCCTTAAGAGGAACATTGACGTGCTGTCATCAGTGGACGGATCTCTCTGCCAGCGACTGCTGCGTAAGGCAGGTGTACGCTTGAACTAGCTTACCAATGTGTCCTTAGTCACTGTTTTTATTTTATTTTTTTCCGTTTCTAGTATTGCTCACCTCGCTGAAACAACAAGGAAGACAATTGTTAGCAGCCAAACAAAAGCGCGTACAAAACTGCATAATAGAAAAGAACACATAAAATAAGAGATGGCCAACTGAAGACAACTACTATAAATCGATGTTACATAGCTGCAAAGTTTCCCAGTTCCATGCGGAATCGGTCTTTTTACGGACTGCATGCTGGGACTTGAAGGCCCACCCTTGCAATGGGAAAAACAAAACTTCAAGTTTCAGCATGCAATTGGAAGCAAAAAGCAGGACTGGCTCAATGTGTAATGCATGGAACTGGGAAACTTGGCGTGGAGGGTTGGTTGACCCTCACGCCGATGTCAGCCGCTGGCACCCATGGCCAGGCGAATTGGGTTGCAGCAGATTGTTGGCCCCCAGGGCTCTTGCCTCAAGGTGCTAAGAGCTTAGCCCTTGGTATAAGTCTACGACACCCAAGGGCAGGTGCAGCACCCCAGCCAGCTAGGGCATGTTAGAGGTTTTACCTATGGAGGGAACCTCTGCCATGGCCGGGTGGGGAGTGAGCGCTCGGGCTCAGTTCTTGGTGGGTGCAAACCTGGAACACATCAGCCGGCCTCGTGGAATACTGGCTAGGATGCAGGATTCACTCTAACTGCCTTTCCATACGCCAGTGTCCATCTGCTGTGTTTGGTAGTACTCTCATTCTACTCGGGCCCTCTGGAGCCAGTCAATTAAGGCCACATGCTCTGGGATGCCAACCCAGGGGGCCCCAGATTGCCTTGGTGGCTCCCCCCTGATCCCCGCTGTACCTGCGTGATCAGGCCCGTGGGGCACCACCTGCACTGGGGCACCTTGGGGGGGGGAGTTGGCTTGCCACCTTCTGGGGACACCAGTCAGGTGTGAAGGAGACAAATGTGCTCATGCTCCACCTCCCCAACAGAGCTGGTGAAAAGGGCTGTGGTGCACCCGCCGTGACAGGATCCTACCTCAGCCAGCACGCACCGGCCTTCACCTTCATTGTGCCACAGGGTTTTGTTCAGACCTCCGACTTCTGCATGTGTTGGACACCTTGGTCTGTGGTTCAATACAGGTTGAATGGATAACCAACATCATGACAGACGCCTGGCGCCCTTCATGGTGATCCACGGCAGGCGGCACAAACCGGTCAGGGCACACTGAGGACAGTCCAGCCAAATCTGCAGTCGCACTGGGAGCAGGGAACCTTTTCCCTGTCACCACTCCGGTGACCCCTGAGAGGGGCCAGAATGGTAGCCCTCGGAGGGTGTGGTGGTGGTCAATCTACCTCAGCCCTACAGGCACAGTGAAACTGCTACCAGGGGACTCTAACACTCTCTGCTGGAGCGGAGAGCCACTTCCCCCCGGGGCCTTCGCAGCTGACCCAAAGCCTGTCGCGGTGCACTGCTACAGAGGAAATGTGCCCTGTGAGGACTGAGTATGCCCAGGTGGCAGTCCCACAAAGGGATCTGCTGTTCTGTTGAATCCTCTGGGTGTACTTCACGGACCTCACCCTTTTACTTCTCGACAGTTTCACATCCTCTTGAACTTCAATGTTCTTTTCAACTTTCCCTTATGGTACTTGTTGGCTGTCGTTCTGGCACCCGTATTTAGCCTTAGATGGAGGTTACCAGCCGCTTTGGGCTGCATTCCCAAGCAACCCGGCATAGAGAAGACCGATTGAGGCAAACCGGGGCCACAACTGGCCTAACAACGTCGCAGGTTGAGACTCGATCAGAAGGACTTGGGCCCCCTGAGCGACGCATGGGAGCAGTTGTCCTGTACGCCACATTTCCCGCACCTGCCTCTGAATGGGGATTCATCTCGGCTCTTTCCTCTACACTCACCATTAATGAGAGAGTTTGTATTATTACTATTATTATTATTATTATTATTATTATTATTATTATTATTATTATTATTATTATTAATCATTATAATAATGTTGCAACTCCTCTTTCAACATTCTTTTCCCAACTCCCAATCCATTCAGAACACAGAACTCTTGTCAACTATATACATGTTAATCGAGCAGGTGAAGCAGTAATTCACCTCATCTATTACCATTGAAACAACTTAACACTATATTACACACCTCCCCCCATTTCATGCACACACCTGATTTCCTTCCTGAGTGAAAAGAAGTTTTACTTCACAGCTTATTTTGCAACTCTCGATTTTTTCCACACTTTGCCTCATCAAGTACTTTCCTCACTTTCTGTGGATCCCAACTTTCTGTTGGTCCTTTCTCACCACTCTTGGATTTCTCACAAATACATTTTCTCTGTCAGACACTTCACTCCTGCTCACCCTCCTCAGCTGATCATACCTCTCCTTCATACCTTCAGTCTTCCTCTCGACTGTTTCTGTCAGCTTCTGTTGATCCCATTTAAAATACCTGACCTGCCCAACCATGGCAGACAAACCGATATGTGTTTTCCTTTTTCTGAGAACCTCGATGTAACACTCACCTGGTATCCACAGGGACGCCACCCGATCTGGCTGGACTGCTTCCGACCTGGATCCACCTCTTCCGGGTTCTCGTTCAGCCGAGGATCTAATCTGGAATACAGGCTTTCGATTTAGCCCACAATCTCTTTCTCTCTGGGCCCACCTCCCTTGTGAACCCAATGACCCCCTTAGAGCTTTCCTCACCTTGGATTTCGATACGATGCGCTCTCCATCCTGCAGTTCTGTGCAGGGTTGCGTTCTGGATGGGCGCTTCGCCGCTGAGTTTGCTTCACTGGCGCGAGCCCGTGAATCCAGACCTGCTGCAACTCAGTTCTTCAGGTAAGTCTATGGTTTTGATAGTTTGTTCGTACTTGTAATTGCCCCTGTTAATGTCTTTCCTTCTCTCTTAGGTGCGGGAGGAATGATGAGACACCGAGCTGGCTGGGGCTGTGCTCGAGACGGTAAGTGAATGCGCGGAGCACGGCGCTATGTGTGCTTTTGCGGTGTGCTAACCTGCGTTATTCTTATTTTGCAGGCCTCTGTGATGTTCTGGATGGTAAGCTGCCGGGAGGATGCGGAGCGATGAACAGATGTCCGAATCGCCGTCGAGTAAGTATGTGTATTAATCAGCCTTGCCTTTTCTTGCAGGTTGATGGAAGGCCGGAATGAGAATAAACCAACAGTGAGTTCCGCTCAGGTAAGTGTGCTTCTGAATGTTGTTTAAATGAGAGATGCGAACGCTTACTAATGCTGTCTTTCTATTTCCTTCTACTAACTATGAGAGACCAACGGAGTAATTTAACGACGCCTGTTCCAAACTCCTATTAAAGCCTTATGGACAATACAAGACAAAAAAGGAACCAACCGTCTATCTCCTATTCAAGTTCTACCACCCCTCCCACTCTCGGCCCATGGACCAAATAGGGACAGAGTCAAAGGTTTTGAAAAACAAGTATAACAAAGTACAATTTTATTCAAGAAAAAAAAACACAATATACAAATTATCTTAAAATGAAATCTAAACATCGTAAAAAAAGTGTAAAACCTAGTGCACTTTTACTAAAACATCAAACACAAAACCACAGTACAAGTTCTAAATCAGTTTTAAATGAAACATAAAAAAACTGATAAAAACCAGCACCAACCTGCCTAGGTGTCTCCTATACACCTATAAAACTCCTGCCTATACAAATCTTAACAAAGCAAAACAGAAATCCCTGGTGTATAGTTACGCTTTGGTAGGTAGCACCTCCAAACAACCACAATTCTTTGTTTGTTAGAGGTATGTTGTTAATCATCTGTCAGTTAATTGTCTACTCTTCAAAACTGCACTAAATTGGTTAATGAACCGCACCTTAAAATTTAAGGTACTCATATGCCCGAAATGTTTCATTCATATACATTTGAAAAAATTGTATGAACTTCTTCAGGGGATCCAAAACAATGCCCACTATACACAATAAACAAACATTGCACAGGACACACTGTTAAAGCTGTCAAAAAGGTGAGGTATATTCCAGCGTTGAGGTTACTTCCAAGTGAATGAAGACCTTTTGTATGCACAACCCGCTAAAAAAGGAAGGGGAAGGGAGATAGAACCAGAGAACAGAAAAGGAAAAAAAGAGAAAAGAGATCAGAGTTAATAATATACCTCAAATCAACCTACAAGGTTACAATTAACCTCAGTAAGACTCACCGATATCAGTTTTGCAAGTATATGGTCAATACTGCTAAGTTTCAGAAATGAGGGGGATGTCTCAATTGAAGACATTTAAACACATTCTGTATTTACACGAGAAGAAGACAAAAGGACTGGTGTGAGCCAACAAAACAGATCACTGTTCATCTAACACTGCAGGTTTTTTTTTTTTACAGTGACTACCTAATTCCGTGACCTCAAAAGATTCTGGGTGCACGTTATGCAAACACTACGTGACTCCCTAAGACCCCGTCACCAATAGCTGAGGATCGGTGCTGCTTGTTTTAATATGGTGGACCAATGTGAATCCAAAGTGAAATGGGTGAAAGCTCACACTTGCGCTTGCAATCACCATTGTGTTGCCCCAAGGGTCCCCAAGCTACAACATGCATGTGATGAGTTGTAAAAAGCACCATCCACATGACCCAGACAACCTACCATCTGGGAAGGTAAGCGTAAAAATTCGCTCAACTGCTCTGTCTCATACAAGTTATTGCCGTGCCTCGTATTATGATGGTACCAAACTCCTCTGTGCCGTGGCTGTGTGCCGCGGCTCTGTAAATAAACAAAGGAGAAACCAAGAGTCAACTCGACCCTACGGTCCGTGCGCCGACTTCTGTTTTCGTTAGTTAGAAAGAAAAGCAAAAGAAGCAAAAAAAGCACGACCAGCGGCTTACCCAATATCTATTGTCGCGGGAGGAAGAAACTGCAACTATCCTCATCTGCTTGTAAAATGCAGCTCGTACGCGCTGCCCTCACTGTGCCGTATCAACGGCAAACCCGGAAGTATAAGTAAGGGTAGTGGGTGTGGTCTACCGGTCACGTGAATGGTCAGGTGGCCGCCTCATCTACGCAATGTCTACAGAGCTTGATGAGTTCCGATCTGTATACTCGGCTTTCCACTGGAATTAGGAACTAACTAATGAAAAACAGGAGAAGGAAACCCAACGTCCATGTATCATGAGTAAGGGATACTGAGTGGCACGAGTCGAATGAGTAAAAACGTGTGTTGAAAAATAAGCGTTATGGTGCTTGCAAGAGAGTGCAACAGAAACATATTTAACAAACTTCAGACTAGCTCACCCTGACCAAAAATTAGGGGAAAGGAAAAAAATCCAACTTGGTTTGAACTCAATCTCATAGAGACATGAGTTAATTAGGGGTGTCAGGCATACTGTTATGTCAGTCTGACTGTTCATTAAGGCTGATTAATGCTGACTTTGTAAGAAATATCAGCCATTGTTCCTTGAACAGAAGTTTGTCGGTTTTATTGTCGATCACTTTGGACCTATCTAGTTGCCATAAAACAGTCCATTGCACATCATCTGGGCCATGTTCCAAAGTGATAAAGTGATTCTGTGTTCGCTAATCCGACACTTAACTTTCCGTTCTGTCATCCCAATATAGAGTCTCGAACAAGGGCACCATATAGCATATACCACATCAGTGGAATTGCAATTGGTGAATAGTTTTTTTGTGCCCATGGTCGTTTTAGGCCTATGTCGACTTCCTTTGTGTGCCTGGTGTATTTACAATTCACGCAGTGGCCGCAAGGAGAATGCCCCATAATGGGTGGTAGACCCCAAGTTTCAGTAACACTCGTAAATTGCCCGTTTTACTGTGATGTCATTCTTCGTGAGCATTTCTTTCAAGTTAGGAGTTCTTTTGTACGCACACATGGGGAAATCTAAAGGACATTCACCTCCAGCCAAAATGTGCCAATTCTTCCATATTATTTTCATTACCTGGTTGGATCTGGGACAAAAGTTGTTAACAAAAACCATTTTGCTGGTGGTAGGGCCCTTCTGGCGGTACTCTAAAAGGGCCTCCCTGTTATTGTGTTTAGCTCTCTTAAAATCCCTTTTTACTATCTTCGGAGGGTAACTCCTAGCCTCCAATTTAGATTTCAACTGTGCTGCTTCTGTCAGGAATGTAAGGTTAAGGGTGCTGTTCCTTTTAAGGTGCAGAAACTGCCCTAACGGTAAATTCTCCCGCGTGTGCCTAGGGTGGCAACTCTCAAATTTGAGCAAAGCATTGCAGTCCGTCGGTTTATGAAATGGACTGACCTTCAGAGTGGTACCAGTTTCATCCACTTCTATGGTAATGTCCAAGAAATCTATTTTCTTTCTACTACTAGTGCAGGTAAATTTAAGGAACTGATTCCTTTGATTGATCCATAGAAAGAATTCAGCAAACGATTCTTCTGAGCCGTCCCAAACAATAAGAATATCATCTATAAACCTTCTCCATAGAGCGATCTTAGTAAAGAAAGGATTAGAGGAAGGATAAATGTGTTCAAGCTCAAAATGTTCGACATATAGATTGGCTGCTGTCGGGGCTATGGGTGAGCCCAATGCAATCCCATGGACTTGTTGGTACAATTTACTATTGAAGTAGAAGTCATTTTCGGTAAGCGCCATCTCAGCGCACCATACGATAAAACTGTTCGGTGTCATGCCTCCAGTTCTTTTGGTTAGAAAAACATCCTCGAGAACATCAAGGGTCTCCTTTTGTGGGATACACGTGTACAGAGCTATGATATGTAGACTCGCTAATAGTTGTGTGTTGGGGTCAAAACTCATATTCTCCACACAATTAATAGCTTCTGTGGTATCCTGTATATAGGAGTGCATGGTGAGGACAAACGGTTTGAGGTACTTATCAGCTACTTTGGAAAGAGGTTCCAATAAAGAGCCCGTGCCTGACATGATCGGACGGCCCGGGGGGTTTGTCAACGACTTGTGTATTTTAGGTAGAGTGTAAAATTTCGGGATGGATGGTTTGGATACACATAAGTAATCATGTTCCTGCTTACAAATCCAATCTCTCTCAAATGCTTTGTCTACTTTATTACGTATTAAAGCTGACAATCTCTTGGTGGGGACAGCTTCTATCGAAGCATAAAAGGTGGTGTCTGCTAATTGTCTGTTGCATTCTGCAATATATGCTGTCCTGTCTTATATGACAACTGCTCCTCCTTTGTCTGCTTTATGTATCACTATGCTCTTATTGTTGGCTAGACTTTTCACTGCTGACCTTTTGGCATTACTGAGATTCTGAAATGTGGGACCTAGAGGTATGCTCTCAAGGTGATTCAAATCCTTCCACACTCTCTTCGCGAAGACTATAGCTTCAGGAGTATGGCTAGCTGTTGGAGGGTCAAAGGAGGATTTTCCTTATCACAGCGTTCTCCTGCAAAAAATGATTTCAAATGTATCTTCCAGAGTAATTTTTCGATTTCCATATGTTTCCGGAAGCTGTCGTACTGGGCTGTGGGAACGAAGCCCAAGCCTTTATTCAAGATCAACTCTTCCACTGGTTCTGGTTGGTATGACGATAAGTTGACTAATAGGGATGTTTGCTCCTTGTTCTCCTCTTGTCTAGGTCCCAATTGTCTCCTATTGTGTGCTTGTCTAAAAAAGAGACCGTGGGTATGTTGCCTGTACGTTGTTGTGCTGTGGTGGTGGTTGTTGGTGTCCAGGGGTAAACTGATTATAAGCTCCACCTCTTCGCTGGGGTCTCCTATTGCAATTGTTGCCTCGTTGTTGGCAACCCCGGTTCCTGTAAGGTCTTTGACCATGTCCTCTATTGAACCCTCCTCCGTTTGCACTCCCAGAGCTAAATGAGGTATTAGCCCTTTGTCCATGTTGTCCTTGTTGAGACACATAGGGGGAAACATACCCCTCTTTCGTATATTGGAATGCATTTTCATGTGAATATTGAACCAGGTCCTTACGCATCCTCGTTATGCGTTCTTGTGTGCAAAAACCCTTTCTATTTCCTTCACCAGGTTACGGCTTCAAGGAGAGAGTGAGTATCTGCCGAGATTATGGAGGTTCGGGACACTGGAGCGAACGACAGGAGCTGGAATAACTAGCAGGTAAGGATGGCTAATGATGTTCTCCTTCTTCTTCTTGCAGGTGCAGGCCTGGAATGCAGAGGACAGACTGCGGTGAATGTCACGCTGCGAGTGGAGAGCAACGCAAAGCGTGTTCGGCAGCTCAGGCGTGGCTTAAATAGTCTGCAAGTATCCCAGGTGCCTTCAGGCGTGACCACACCCTTAATGCTAGACCGCATTGGTTCAGTTCTGGAACTGAACCATGTGGGGGCATCCATGTTGTGCTATTGCCATTGAAAGCTCCAGGCCCCCCTTCTGCCATATGAGCCTGGCGCCAAAGGTGCCAGGACTGACTCCAAGAGAGTCTTGGAGGGCATGATTGGGCCCTTGGGCCCATGTAGGGACAGTGTGATGCAGCCCAGAGGCCCCGAGTGCCAGTGCCAGTGGCAATGGTCATGACACTCGAACAGTGTCTGACCCGTGGCAGCATGCAGTGTCAATCTGTACGCTGATACTCTCTTTATTTAACTAAATCTTCCCACCCTACTCCTGCCCCCACAGCCATTCTGATAGCGTGCATCAGTGTGCGGTCATACATGTCTACCACCCCTTTGGTTTCAGATTGGTACAACAATGTTTTGTGATGCAATATTCCAACCCCTTTTAAATCATCCAAAAAGTGATCTGTACACCATTATGAGTCAGTCATTTCCTTGTGTAACCCTCTCTTTGGAACACACCATCCAGAAACCTAATAACTGCTGTGTCTCTGCCTCATATACTATTGCCATCTCTACCCACTTGGAGTATAAGACCATCATCACTATCACATATCTTCGGTTTCCTCTCTCTCCATCAACATGTCCCAGTATGTCTAAGGCAACATATTCCCACGGCATGGTAGGCAATTCCAATGGCCTAAGCAGTTGAACATAGCTTCTCAGCATATTATCAGCAACTCCAGACAGTGCACATCCTTTGACCATCCCCTTGACCTGTGAATCCAATCAAGGCCACCAATGGTCTGCTCTGAGTCTCCCTTTGGTCTTAGCGATGATCTGCCTCTACAAGTTGGCTCCTCATCCCAACAGGTGGAAACAACCGGCCAGCCTTACACAACAACCCTTCTATGCTCAGTTCATCCCTCACCTTGTGAAAAGCTCCTAACCCCTCAGTTTCCATCCAATTCCTTCAACCTGTCTCAACATGTTCCTTGACATACCTGAGACCATCGTCTTCGATGATGGCATCCATCCATCATTCTTTACCAACCACAGTCTCACATACAGCAAACATGTGATCCTCTAGCTGACAATACAACATTGAGTTTGTCTCCTTGTCATCTGCCTGGGTAACTCTTGACAGGTAGTCAGCCACCACGGTGTCCTTTCCCAACACATTTTCCACTGTAAATTCATATCCTTCTAAGGACGTAACCCATCTAACTATCCTCCTGGAAATGCTGCCTTGTCCTTTGCTCGTGGATGTTCCTTTCAAAAACTTAAAGAGACTCCATGGTCTTTTATGTCATGCAGCACTCAGGCCGCCCCTGGACTTATACCTAAACAACAACAAATTAGGCTTGAGTGGACTGTTATAAACAATACACATTAGACATTCTCTTTGAACCATTCATGGTTCCTTTAATGTATTTCTAAAATCTCCTTACTTGCATAAATGCATTTACTCATCAACAAAACAACAGTGTGTTGCAGGGTATAAAACAGAAACAAACATAGCAAAGAATTCATTATACCTCGGTAGTGTTTCAATCACAAAACTCAACATTTATACTCAAACAACTGTGCTAACCATGCTGGAAATTGCCATGTGCGCAGTTATACCATATTATGTGGAAACAAATTATGTAAAAAGCATTGTTAAAACAAAACAAACTAACAATGCTTTTTATCACTTTCGATGTTCTTTTGTGTGGGTATATTATTTTCCCCATTTATCAGCCCAACATGTTTCGTTCTTGTATCTTAGGCTTTTGTCTTAGAACTTCTTCAGGGGCTTTTGTCCCTTCAATATCCTGGTATACACCCTGTATTATTGTTTGCATTTACTGTGTTTTTACAATTACTGTATTCATGACTATGTTGTCGAGAACCTTACAATCTTATGTGGTTCTTCTATGTGCTTAACAACGTGTACTGTTTATTCTGGGTCTACTAAATGGCCCACTATGACAGGAGACTCAACCTTTTGCTGGAAATGCTTGTCTTCCTTCTATCGGGCTCTTTTACTTAAACCTTAGGTACTGTCGTCCGTTGTCTGCCACGGATTCTATTTCACTCTGTGGAGGTAATGTGTATAACAACCCATTAGCTCTTTCTGTATGCTACATGGTTATTTACCAACAATGACTTTTTCCTTTCATAACTTGTTAGTTTATTCTCATCTAGCTTGGTGTGTTTAGTGGTATTCTGTTGATCCACTAATCCATTTGTGGTGCAATTCCTTCATTCATTCACCCTGTTTACCCCATTCCCCAAAACAGGCTGAAGAAAACTGCAAAACATTGTTCAAATGTATTAATGCCCCTCTGTGACTAACGGATCCCTTTCTAGGTTATCATGCCTCTCTTTTGTGTGAATCACCTTGATGTCGATCTCTGCTTATGCGTCCTCGCGCTAGTGGGTGAATATGTAAGCTCTGTGTTGGCAAGTCAATGGAAATGCTTGTGGCTAATGTTCCCCTTTATTTATGAAATGTTTCTGCACGCCTTCCTCAGTTCATGCGAGCATTGTCTCTGTATGTTTAATGCCTTCTGCCCATTGGAAGCCAAGCTCCATAGTGCTGCCATGCAGTTGGTATCCTAGCAATGTTCGCGCAGACTTCTTCACTTTCACGCATTCAGTCCGGTTTTAACGGCCACCATCTTAGTATAGTATGGTTGTAATGCAAAACGTATGTATCCTTTCTCAGTGTTATGATACCATCCAGTTGTTATTCAATATACATACTGGATATCTATTCCAGATCATCTTTGTATCTAATATGCAACTGAATCCAACTGTAGTGTCTTCAACGTATTTTGTTCAATTCATCATTTTCATTTAGACCCTCTTGGTCACATTTTGTCAAAAAAATTAATTCTTGCTATTTTTTTGAACAGGCACATTTTTGTCTGTGTTGCTGTCCTTGCTTTTATGTAATTTATACAGTACAGTCCATCTCACTTCCTCACAAGTATGGCCCATGGACATGTAGTGGCTCACCATAGGGGCATCCTATATTTTATTTCAAATGCAGCTTTTGTGTTCGATTTTTCTTGTTTCTGTTTTTCTTATTGTTTTGCCAATGTACATCAATAGGCATGAACACCAAATGGCATACATGACCATCTCTGAATTGCAATTATTTAAAACCTGTTGTTTCCATTTTGTCTTTAAACCAATGTCTAGCTCTCTTTATCTAGTTGTCGAGTTACAACCTTTACATGTCCCACATGCCGTGTGTCCTTTGGCATCGGGCATACCCCACATCATTGGTAAACTTGGTTGTTTCTTTATTTGCAGGCTAATGTTGTTTCTCATGACTTGATCCCTAAAATGTTAAGCTTTTCTTGAACACCCTTAGAGGTGCTTCAAGCACTTTCTTTTTCCCTTTTGTCATAATGCTCCAATTTATCTTTATCATTTTTGTGATTTTGTTTGAATGATCAGTAAATGTACTCACGCAAACTAGTTTACTGTTATTAGTTGTTTTATTCACCTTGTAATCTGGAATTGCTTCTCTGTTGTTGTTACAGGCTCTCTTACATGCCTTTTTTAACAATGGTTCTGGATAGCCCCTTGTGCGTAGTTTATTTCTAAGAGTCTTGGCCTCCTTGGTATAATCTGATTTTACAGTACTGTTTCTCCTAAATCGCAAAAAATGACCAAAAGGTACATTTTATGGTAGGGTTTTACTGCCAAAACTTTGTTACATTTGTCTTCATAGATTGTCAGGTCCAGAAAATTGATGGTACAGTTTTTGTATTCTACTGTAAATTGTAAACTTGTCCTGGCTGTTAAACCACTTCATGAAATTCTCTATATCTTTCTTATGTTTGCCTTTCCATACAATGAGTACATTGTCGATGTATCTTTTCCTAAATGTTAAATTCTTCTTGTATGGGTTTAAAGCATCAAAAATGTTAATTTCTTCCAACATCTCGACATACAGATTAGCTACACTAGGTGCTACTCTTGCCTCCATTGCTGTGCCATCTATTTGTTTATAAAATGTGTCCAGACATCTGAAGTAATTCTTCGTCAGTGTCATTTTGACACACCACAGTATGAATGAATTTGGTGTTTTATTAGGTGTACGTTTCGCACACAACACCTCTTCTAGCATTTGTAGAGCTTTATCTTGTGGTATCATTGTATACACCAAAACAATGTCGAGGCTGATCAGTGTATCCTCAGTGGCATCGAATTTAATCCCTTCTATCTCTTTAATAACTGCGGTGGAATCTTGTATCTATGACTTAATGTCTTTCACTATAGGTCTTAAACAGTTATGTACGAATTTGGACGATTGTTCTAATACTGAGTTGAAACCTGAAACAATAGGTCTCCCTGGTGGTGTACTAAGGTTCCTATGTATTTTTGGTACTGTGTAAAATAAAGGTACTCTTGGATTTTTTGCTGTCAAAAAAGCTGCCTGTTGTTTGCAGATCCACCCTCTTTCAAGAGCCTTCTCGACTTTAAGTTTGATGGTATTTTGTAATCTTGTTGTAGGATCTGCATCAAGTTTGACATAACACATTGCTTCATTCAGTTGTCTGAGACATTCTCTGATGTATTTTGCTCTATCCTGAATAACAATCCCGCCTCCTTTGTCATCTTTTCATATTAGTATTTTTGTTTTTGTTAGATAGATCCAATATTGCATTTCGCTCCCGATTCGATATGTTCTGAAACATATTCTTACTTGTATTTTCCAAAGTTTCCAGATCTATCAATACACTTTGTTCAAACACTATAGCTTTGGCACTGTGACTAGGTGCAGGGAGCAATAGAGATTTTCCCTCCAGGGAGGGACAAGGACCCCGTGGGGCTCAGCCCTTGGCCGCTTGCACAGCGAGAACCAAGTGGAGTGCAGGCAGGACCCATACACACTGTCTACAGTAAGTGGAGGAAAGGGACTAAGCTTTCTTGTAGTCTGTGTACCCTGGGTGACAGAATGGAAGATCTCTGCAAAATTGTATAGCCTCCCTATAGCCCCAACTAGAAAAAACATTTAAAATTAGATCCCATTCTTGCTTCGAGAGCAGGCCGCCATCTGGTCCTTCCATTCATTCGTATGGACAAATAACAGACAGCTGGGCTGGTATAGCAGCCATCTTTTAGTGCAATGCATTCCAATGGACCCAGGTGGTTAGGTCCTCACGAGCCCTGGGAAAGGAACGGGCAGGCCCCCTTGCACTTCAGCTGTGCAGGGGGATTGTCAAACCATGTGCAAGACAGGCATCCAAGGGATGGGGTAGCACCACTGGCCGTCCTGGAGCTCTGGCTGGGGAGCAATGGGGAGGGACCAGGACCCCACTCAGGCACCACAGGTCACCGCAGGGCAGGCGGACGGTTGACCCATGAGTGAGGCAGGCTTCCAGGGGAGGTAAAAGCACCCCCAGCCATCATGGAGCTCTGGCCATGGCTTGTTAGAGCTTTTCCCTCCAGGGAGGGACAGGGACCCCAACGGGCTCTTTGGGACCACCACTGGGCAGGGGCATAGCTACCAAGTTTCCCAGTTCCATGCAGAATATTTGAGCCAACAGGTCTTTTTCACACTGTGTGCTGGAACTTGTAGGCCCACCCTTGCAATGGGAAAAAGTAAACCTACAAGTTCCAGCATGCAATTGGAAGCTAAAAGCATGACTGGCTTGAGGCGTCATGCATGGAACTTGGAAACTTGGTAGGTAGGGTTATGTAAAGAGTAACCAGATATAGAGCAATTGAAAAGTTAACCTTATTGGAGAAGTCACTGATGACAGCAATGCTGATGTCACAGTGATATCATTGAAGATCCAATATGTGAAGTCATCTGTGATGACTGAAAGGCGCATGTTGTGTCTTGTCTTTCCCTGCACCTTGCCCTGTATGCATGGAACACTGTGAGGGACTGACATGGAATGCTGTTTTTGAGAATGTTTAGTTCTTAATGGCTCTGTGTCAGTTGGCTCTGTGCCTGAGAGAGGATGCCGGTGGATGTCTGTCCAAGTTCTTTACCTTACGTGGCCCAAATGTATCCCTGCACCCTGTACCTGGAGCTGGAACATAATAAAGAGGTTTCCTGTTCCCACCATGTTGTCAGTGTCATACTTGGCCAGGAACCCAACTTAACAATGGCGACAAGGAACCCAATTTAACAATGGCAACGAGGATGCTGGCTGTGCTTGGGGGACAGCGCCACGAGAGGAACATCCACCGCCCTCCAGAGGAAGTGACTATGCTCTCTCAAGGTAGCAGTGCTGCAAGCTACAGTGGGGCCAGTGAGTGCCAGCCATTGATGTAAAGGGGCAGCGCCAGGTCCCGGGGGGCCTACCAGTTCTGCAAAGAGGAGATAAGATTTTGTGAGGCTGAGGGCCAACAGAGTCTAAAAGGCGGAGACAGGACAGTGAGCAAGAATTTGACCAGGGATCAGAATGATGGTTTGTGCTGGTCATATCGGCCAGGAGCATGCAGGTCAGCAAGGGGTAGAGAGTGATTTTTGCTGCGAGGTGAGCACAGGAAAATCTGAGGGACAGAGGAACAGTACTGTGGAGTAAGAGCCCCACTGTGTGCCAGTGTGAGCCATGTTGAGGGACGAAATTTGGAGTTGCCTTCTTATCTGGAGAGGTCCTTGCGAAGAAGGAGTTGCTCCGTACAGTGTTTCCACCCCTACAGATATGATTTTGTTCCGGGAGAACTGCGGCTCAGGCATTGCTGTTGTGATGTGAAGGGAATGGGCAGCCGCTTTCACATTGGGCAACATTGCTAGGTGCGCCTTGTGCAGCTGTAGGCGCCATTTCGGAAATTGTTCGCGGCCTGGGCCATGGAGCAGCGAGGACATCCTGAGATGTCAGAGTTAGTATGATGACGCTTCGGAACATTGGACATCCCCAGAACGACTCTACGTGCGCAAGTCCTTTCTTCTGTTGACCTCCTTTGCAGGGGAGTGCTGTTGCAGTCCGATGGATCGTAACGGGAAAAAGTAGGCCAGGGCTTTCAGAAGAGCGCCCCAAGCAATGAAGCAAAGGGGGCTGGAGAGCAATAATGGGACAAGTGAGTGCTCAGCAAAGCGGACAACGGGTGCTGAGGAAGAGATTTATCTCAATGAAAGCGGAATGGTTGGGGAAGAAGTGGAACATTTGATTGAGCAACGTGGTTCCAGGAGGTATTGTGAAGGAATATTTGAGGGCTGTTTGAAGTTACACCAGGAGGAGTTTATAGAGAAAAGTGTTTCAGCTGTAACACGTTTTTGCTCTAATTGCCATTGTGTTTTGAGTTCTCCAGAAAATAGTTGCCTTGTAATGTTGCAGGAACTGGATCCTGAATTTTTGAATTGCTTCAAGGACATTTCAATGGAACAGAGAGAGAGTTAGGTGATTATGGAGTAGGTGTGATGTGAGGCCTGTTTTGAATAGTGACATCTGTTGGTGTGTTTGTGTTTCGGATGTCGTGGCCTCTGTTTAAATAGAGTTAAAGTGCATTTTGAAATTTGAAAGTGTTGAAATTTAGAGTGCACAGGTTTTAGACACGGTTAACAATTTTCCTTACAGGTTAGAATTTAAAGTAAAACATAAAAAGGGAGACTTCGTTAGGAGATGCACTTCCAAAGTTTTAGGGTGCACAGAATTGAGCAATATGTTTAACAACAATTTGTTTTCCTTACAGGTTGGACTTTATTATTAATTGTTAGATATGAGGTGGACTTTCTAAGAGCTAGCGTGCAGTAAATTTTGCTATGCCATTGGTTGTTTTTATAGGTTGGATTTTGTGTATTACTTGGAAAAAAATCTCTCCTTTTGCTTAGAACTTGAATTTCAGATGCATGTTTATTTATAGGAGTAATTGAAGTACGGTCATGTATTTGGTGAACTGTGGCTGTTTTTAAGTGTTTGGAAGTATGTGTGCTGCATTGCTTGGTGCAAGTGCCATGTGTGTGAGTGCTTAGGTTCCTTTATTGGGCTAGTTGAAGTTGTTTAAGGTGGTCTTTCTGCAGAGGCGTTTTTAGGTGTCGGCACCCAGAGTGCTTGGAGTACTTCATCAGTGGGTGTCGAGGGACTGGGGTACTTGGAGTACCCTGCTGTGTTGGTAAAGGTTCACTTTCTATGGTGGGCTGCCTTTGGGCACCAAGTGGAATGGTTGTTGTGTGATTTGGAGCCTGAATTGTGTTTGCGAGGTGAGCTGGAAGCTTGTAGTTGTTGAATGGTTTTGTTTTGGTATCCTTTATTCAGTTGCTTGGTCTGTATCCCTTACAGTTTGGTAATTGGGAGAGGCATTGTATGAGAAGTATTGTGCCATTGGGTGAGGACGCTTTCCAGGTTTTGTGTGGGTGCTTTGGTTGACGGTTTAGCTTGAGAAGTTGAGGGAGGTACATGTGAGTGGTTGCTGATTGGATGTGCTTAACTGCCCAGTAGTTATGTGTGTTAATTTGTCTGATTAACTTTGTTGTATAGGCACATGTAGCTTTAGTTTGTAATACATGCTTTGTCATGGAGAGCCCTGAATTAAAAAAAAAAAAACAAGGTCTTCACCCATCTAGTAGCTTTGGTATTACATTGTGATATGTTGCATTGTGCATACCTGTCCAATTTTCGTTGTCTCTGATTTGTTCCTACAATCAGTAGCTCAGTTTGAATTTTATTTAAGGCCAATGAATTCACAGTCATTCATTACTGGATTAGATTGTATATTCCATTTATTCTGGCTATATCCTCATCATAATCCCAGTAAATTCCAAGACCACATGAGTATCGTCGGCATAGTTTGTATAACCAATGCTGATGCTATCAAGGAGGACAAAAAAGAAGTCTTATAGGGGATTCCAAGATGGCCACCGAGTGTAAACAGCACGTCCCCCGAGCTCCCGCACCTAAACGTTGGTAATTGGTGAATAATTGAGCGGGCAAACCCTCCCCAGGTACCGCAGTACAACCAAACTAACGCAAGACCGAGGCAGAGGCAAGGGAAGCGGCTCCAGGACCCACGACCTGTGAAATCTGCAGTTGACAGACTCGGCGGGGCTCTGCGTCCTACAAGCCCACCCAAGGACCCACGCGGGGTAAGAACACCAGCGGGCGGCACAGCCATCAGAAAGACCTCATTGCCCCCCAGAATCACACACAACCGGCGACCCCGCGGCAACTGGAGGCACCTGCGGGAACACACAGCCAACGCTCAGAAGCGGGGCCCCAGGAACGACCAAGGGACGCGAAGAGCCTCCAGCGCAGGCCCCAGGCAGTCGTGACGCAGCAGGACATCCAGCAGGGGTATCAGCGGAGAGGAGGCCACAGAAACCCAACAGACCCTCCCTGCATCTAGCCGCCCTGGCACAGAGCCATCGGACCTCGGCAACCAGCATTGAGGTGACCCAGAACACTGCGACCCATTGCCCTCCTCCACTCCAGTCAATGCTGCGCAGGCACCAATGGAGAGGAGAGATCCCGTGGCCCCTCCCTCAGCCACAGCAGCGGTGGTGCAGCGCAGCGGCAGGGAACAGAATCCCCCTCCGGACCATCCAGCAGACCTCCAAGTAAGTGGGTACAGGGGAGTCAGTGGTCGCTGAGGGGGCGGGCAGCCACCACTAAGATGAGGAGTGACTTCACTGGTGACCCCCGTACCATGCCACTGGCCTCTGACCTTCCCCACTTCCCAGCCCTACAACCGGAACCACGGTCAAGGGGCCCATGAATAGACCCTCACCTAGACCTCACCACAACCAGGGCCCACACACCAGAGACCTCTCTGCTCCTCCAGCAGAGGCAGGACCCCCTCCCCCGGCCAAGGAGAGCCTCTCTCCCCGCACCACGGCACACACCATAGGCACGCGCCTGGCCCACAATCTGGAAGAGAATTAAGTTGCGCCGCCAAGTCACCCCTCCACCCAGTGGACTGCACCGGAGGACCTAAAAGGAAACCACTGGTAGCCCCATACAACAAACTGGAAAGAGGGGCAAAAGACAACCTTTCCTGGTGGGACACCGCAGCAATCCCGCTGCTGAATACACCCACTACCAAGTACAGGGTTCAGGGAGGTCTACAAACAGAGAGGGGGCCAGCAGCAATACAGATCTGCCAAGAAGCCCAGCCTCAGCGGTCAAAGGGAACAGGGGGCAGTAACAACATGCGAGGAAGTGGCAGCCATCCTTGGAATTGAAGAGGATAACCTCAAAGCGCACCCCTCACAGTCTAGCCAAAAAGCTACACGAAAACCTGGGAATGGACAACAATGGAGCCCAAGAATAACAAGAAAGGGGGGCTACGACCCAGCCGTGGTAGCCCATCCAATCACACAGACCATGCTAAACCAGGGCAATCAGGAACACAAGATCAATGAGATACTAAAGAAGGCCCAGACACTAATAGCCACAAAAACCATGGGGAGGGCACGCAACAAAGCACCTCACAAGCTAGAGCCATAAAGAACCATAGGAATGCAAGGGGGCGGGAGACACGGGGTGGAGGGAAGGGCAGTATGAATGGGAATTCCTGCATGGGGACAAGCTGGGTAGAAATTAGGGTCCAGCTCTCGTGGGCGTACGAGGGGAGCTAAGTGCCAGTTGGATTCACCCAGCGACGGGGAAGGGAAAAGAGAGGGGGGACGGAGTAGTATTTCCAGCTCGAGGGAGATAAAACAAGAGAGGAATCACCCAGAGGAAGAGCGAAGGTGGGACAGCACACACCAAAGACGCACGGGTCTCCCCATATTGACTACGGGGACATGGGATACCAAACATGGCTCTAGCTAATCAATTAATATTAATGGCCTCAACTCCCCGCTCAAACGAAAGAAAGTCAAGAGATACCTCAGGAGAGAAGACCCCCACATAGTCGCCCTGCAAGAAACACACATACAAACACGGGATACCCACAGGATCAGATTCTGGGGATACAGGGTAATCTTTCAGGCCACACAACCAAACAAAAAAGGGGGGGTTCTCATAGCTCTAAGAGACGGGCTGGACCTAACTGTAACAAGTTCAGTTAAAGACAACCAAGGTAGATACCTCGCAATAACAGTGGAAGGAAGAAGAGAGGCATACACAATTGCAACATTATACACCACTAACACGAGCCAGGACCGGTACATACAACGCGCACTTAAGCGCTTAGAGGGCTATGCAAAGTTCCCTTTCATCCTCACAGGGGACTTTAACATGGCCTGGAACCCCACCACAGACAGGAGCGTCCATATCCAAGGCCCCTCGGTGCTGCCACCTGGAGACCTCAAGCGGAAACTACGCCAATTGGGCCTAGTAGACGCATGGAGAACTAAGCAGGGGGAGAGGGAAGGGTACACTATTTACTCCCATGCCCACAGATCGCATTCCAGGATTGATTACATCTGACTGTCCACTCCCCTGATGAGCAAAGTAGCTGACATCACACTGGGTGCTATCTCCCTGTCTGACCACGTGCCCATGACCTTAGAGCAAGCTAGAAAAAGGGGCCCTCCGGGGCTCTGGAAGTGGGGATATCCGGGGCACCTCTTCAAAGACATAACCTTAGCAAAGGAGGTCTCGGAAGAAATTGACAGATATGTAGAAACCAATACAGAGGGGGACACCAGCTGGCAAAACTGGTGGGATGCGCTTAAAGGTACTCTCAGAGGCAAGATCATAGCGATCAAAGCTAGGCGCACGCGGGAGCTGAGACTCGAAGAAGCCAACCTAGAGGCCAAACTAAAAGAGCTGATTCCCAAAATGGGTCTGAAACAGACCCCCCACCATCAAAAGGGAATTCAGGGCGATCAGGGGACAACTAGACAAATTGCAGACCAGAGCAGCGGGGCATAGCCTGCTTCGCCTTAATCAGAGGCTTTATGTCAAAGCCAATAAATAAGACCGTCTGGTAGCCAGAATGCTCAGGAAGGAAGAGAGGGACAGAACTATATTGAAAATAAAGCAACAGGGAGGCCAGACAAGCACCAATACAGAGGACATACAACAGGAATTTGTTACATTCTACACTAAATTATACAGCACTGAATACCCAACCCCAGAAAAACAGGAAGAATACCTGAGGGAAGCCCACCTAAACCAATTAACCAGGGAAGAGAGGGATAAGCTAGAAGGGGAAATCACCAGAGACAAAGTAAGGGCAGCCATTAACTCACTCCCGCTCAACAAAGCCCCGGGCCCGACGGATGTGGTGCAGAGTTTTATAAGCTCCAAAAGGAAGATCTAATCCCCCACCTCACCACATTATACAACCACATAGAGGCATCCAAAACACTACCAAAAACTATGGAAGAGGCAAAAGTTACATTAATTCACAAGAAGGGAAAAGACGCGACCGAGTGCGGATCATATCGCCCATTGCATTTTTTTAAAATTGTTTTTGGTTAGTTAATAACCTTTACAATTTTATCAATTACAACTACAGATATTTACACTTGCTAATTCACACTTCATCTCTTATAACACTAATAAAATCTTCAAAGATATATAAAATACATAATATCAAATCAATTCAAAAATTTTTTTGCTAATCCAACCAATAAAATCCGTCCAATTACAATTCCCTTATTTCATAAGTCCCAAGAAAAACACCACTAAGGCACTATATATGCTTTAATTCATATCAAAACAGCCAACGTGCCATTGTTCCCTTACAATCCAATTTCCAATAACTGTGCATTAAGTACCTCGAGTAGTTTCGTTAGCCTTAAAATTAGGTTAATACTCTTTCCCCACATACAACTATTCCATAATAAAATTCTGGCATTGTATGTTTCAGCATACCAATACTTTCCAAATTCATAAATTCTAAGAACTTCAAATTTTGCACAAAAGATTACTAAATGTTTTAGAGACTCTACAGTGTTTATCATACCACAAAATCGACACTGATTAGATTTGGCCGCCAATTTTGTTTTATATACTGGCCAATGCTGAACACGTTCAAGGGTGTGGAATTGATTAAACCTAAAACGTATATACAGGTTTCTTTCTTTTAAACCCGGAAAATTTAAAATATAACTTGCTAAATCACCGAATTTCCTTCTATACATAGCATATTCATAAAACGCTTTATAGTTCCCAATCCTATCTGATTGTATACACCAGAAAAACAGTTGAAATGTTCTCTTATTGGCAGGCAGACATGCTATCAGTTCCTCTTGAGTTACATTGATCAGCTTTAAGATCGTTTCCATTTTTTTTTACATATTTATTGAGGGCCTTGGAAGACCTTGCTGCTATCATAATGGATAAATCCTCATACAACGAATTTCGTGGAGGAGATAGCATTTTTTATAGTTGTTAAGCATTCTCCAATTTCTTTTCACTGATAATGGTAGTAAGCCAAATTCATGTCGAATAATATCATTGGGGATCGAACCGGCTATCCGCAATATCCTTTTCCATATTTTACCTTGAGTTACATCAAGTAGATCATCGATCTCAACTGTACAAGTATCAAGGAATTAGAGAATAGTTGGTTCGATTTTTAATGGGTAAAATTGAACAAACGGAATTAGAGAAAAATTACAATATTTCTTGCGAATTAGACACATCTGTGACATTAGTGGTTTACATTTTATTTCCAACCGTTCCTTCCACCATTTGATAGAGTTCTGGTCCATAAGGAAATATCCCAGGTACCTTATTTCCATCACCTCCTGTAGAGTGACTGAGCCAATTGACCAATTGAATTTTTTTGTCCTCAATTTCCCATCTGCGAAGATAATGATCTGAGATTTAGATTCATTTATCTTCAAATTGTTAGCTTGGGAATATTCAAAGGTACTTGATAGTTTGTTCTGTAGGCCGAAGGGAGTTCTGTCGAACAACAGTGTGTCATCCGCAAAACTGATCGAATTAATTTTGAGATGATTAATTATAGCCGAATATCTGACTATATCACACCAATTCCATTCCAAATCGATGAGATATAAATTAAACAAAATGGCTGCAAGAGAACATCCATGCTTCAGCCCAATCGCAGTGTTAATCGGGTCAGTAAGGGTGCCTGTTCTGTTGACCCAGACCCTATAGGCTGTCTAGCTATAGAGAAGTGCTATAATGGGAATTAGATAACTTGGTATTCCCAGACCACACATTTTTGCCCAAAGGATTTCTCTTATAACGGTAACAAAGGCTGCACATAAATCTAGTGCTGCCATATAGATTGCCCCTGTGTGTTCATCCTTCGTTTGGCATCGTAACAGCGAAATGAACATAGCATTCAATGGACACCCCATAGATTTTTGAAAACCTACTTGAAATTTTGAAAGTATGTCATTTTTAACTAGAAAGTCCTGTAGGTCAATGAGGACCAGCTGTGTAATTACCTTATAATAGGCATCAGTGAGCGCTATTGGCCTGTAGTATTCAGGTTCCATAATACTGCCTTTTTTATAGATAGGAACTATAATTGCTGCTCCCCAAGAAATGGGAATTTGTTTAGTTAAAAAAATATTATCAAATTTATTTTTCAATATTATAGACCATAAATGTGGATCCCTCTTTATCAAACACGGAGGGATCCCATCTGGCCCTGCTGCTTTTGAATCTTTTAGTTTCGATATAACCCCAGCTATACCCTCAATTGACCAAGGACAATCCTCGAGAATATGCACCGAATAATCTTTCCGCTCATTTGTGCTATATGCCGGAGGTAATTTATATTTGGCTGTAAGGAAGTTTTCCCAAGTGGCAGCTAAAATGGGCGGATCCTGCATAATCTGAGTGGGACTAGTAATGGTTCTAAGCAAAGTCCAAATATTTCGTGTGTCATTTCTTAAAATATTATACATCATATGCTGGTTATCTTTAAGTGCAGTTGCATATTTTAAGTCCTTGATAAAGTTTTTATACTTTAGAATTATACGGTTCTTTTCATATTTTTACATATCCATCCTTAATTCCCTTCTTGCCAGCAGTCATAGGTTTACATTTTTCTTTATTTTAAGTTGGTGAATCTGCAAATTAAATGTGTGCTTGTGTTGAATTGGTATACGGATTGATCTGACATCTAACGAGACAGTTTTAAGATGAATACTGATACAAGTATGCAATTCTTTTTTTCTTTTTCCTTCTCTAGGTCAGCCCCAATAAAACACTGAGTATATCTCCTAAAAACTGGATCTTCTCTGATCAGTTTTAGAAGTTTCTTACAGGTCAAAGGATTCCATCTAACAGTTCTGCCTGGTCTATCCAATTCAACAAGTTGCAGAGAGGTATCTGCGTAATAGCGCCAGTATGGAAGATCCATTCCCACACAGATTGCTGCATGATCACTACATCCCATTTCACTGATATTGACTTTCCCACAACAGTGCACCAGAGAAGAGGAAATAAAAAAGTGATCAATATATGATTTCAGTTCACCACGTTTCCAAGTAACAGGATTCCTCTCATCCACAGGGGGCACCCATTGCATGTCCCAACCTAATAAGAAGTTTACCCATCTCATTCCATGTATTACAGAGAGACCAGGTTGTGCACTACTTATAATATCACTTTTCTGGATAGCTGTAGAGATGTTTGAATTAAGGTCACCCCCTAATAACACACCCACATTGTTGTTTCTCACAAAGATTCCTTCCAAAATGATGTCAAGCGTATTTTCAATAGCATTCCAAACAGTAGTCGCTCTGTTCCAATAGATACATAAAATCACGATTTTGGTATCAGTGGAAAGGTACAGGTTTAATTGAAGCGCCAGTACGGCAATATCCTGATGAATAATTTCTATTTGAAATCAACATGTATTCTTTATCAGAACTGCTAGGCCCCCCGAAGGTCTCCCCTTTGAACCTTTTGTTGCTGGGTGTACATAACATTCATAGCCTGCCACATCAAATGCTTCAATATGCATAGTTTCCTGCAACATGATGCTTTCAGGTAAGTCTTTTAACTCAATATTATTAAACCATCTCAAAAAGTTTGCCAAACCACAGCTATTCCATGACATAATTCGCAAGGTATTCTCTGCGTGCTAACATTCCACATTACCATTTGTCGACCGTGTATAATTATCTTGTGTAGCTGTTGTAATCCTATTAAGTGATGCTGCTAGTGTTAGAATCTGTTTAATAGTATCTTCATTAAGATTAGATAAAGTGCCTGCTTGCATTGGCATATTGTTTAACCCTTCCTTTTCCAGTGGTGTTACAAGGAAGGTATCTGCATCCCTTTCATATTGAAATAGATGTGGTTCTAGACCAATTACTGCAAAGTTATCTCTTTGCTCCCATACCATCCTGGCAATGATTATCGACTGGAAGCCAAAAATCATGCAATGGTTATAATTTGTGGCTAACCGCGCCCACTCTATGTCAACAGAACGTAAAGTTCTTTAAGATGGAACTGCCTGAAAAGCTTTTAAAATAAATGTTCTGTTCAGACTAGTTCTGCCATTAATGGCCACATCACTCTCCCACCCCATTATAATTGGCATTCCTGGGGCCATGTTTTCCAATGTCATTTGCATCTTTGTCTCCGATTCCTTTTTGTTTATGTTGGCAGTGTTTTTATTAGTTATTTTTGCATTGTGTGGCATTGTGGTCACATTTTCAATATGACTACCAACCAGACCATTATCCTGCTTTCTATGCAAGGGTTGAGAGTCAGGAACCTCTAGAGCTTTTACCTCTTTCTCTCTATCTTCAGAGTGTTCATCTTTAGTATTTTTCACTCCTGACATACCCACTGCCAGCTTAGATATATATGGCTGTACATTATATGGCACTTCACCCGTCCCATTTGTCGAACTATTTCTTTTATGGGGGTTAGTTGTTTTATTCATAATTTTATAAAATTGTGAGAGTGCGGTTTGAGCCCCTGGAGGCCCCAAACTGGTAAGAGTTGTTATACTCCTTTTTTCCTTAGGTTGGCAATTGATTATGTCAGCCTCAGTTAAATGAGTATCTGGTGTAGTCAAATGTTTCAACTTTTTTGGGCATTTTTTAGATTTTTTAGAAGTAGTTGCAACTTCCTCATGCATCATGGCCAAATGTTTTTTTGATTCATCATTAAGTTGATGGAGATCGAAGCCATTTTCCTCATGTTGTGTAATGGGGACTTCCTTCAACACTGCGCCAGAATCACTTATCATATTTTTCTTTTTTTAATGCAGTAATCATTTGTTTATTACGTGCATTTCTTTTGTGTGCTCTCGCAATTGTTCTTTTGTCTCTACGGGTTAATACAACTCTTTTTCGGTTTCCTCCACTGGAGCAGGAGAGTCCAGAGCCTCTCCCAATTCTTTCATATCTCCCTCAGAAAGGTCAATCAAGTCAAGGAGAGCTGAAGGACTATCTGCCCCCTCACCCTGAGTGATAGGCACATGTTTTGATGTTATGGGAGTTTTAATAGCCTCACCCTGCCCACAGGTTACAGCCTCTTTTATTTCCATAATATCTGTATTCATCTTCTCAATTGAGGCTAAAATACTCCTCTCACCACTCAAAAGCTTTGGTATAGACTCCATCGCTAATGTATTAGTGTTAGCCACAGGCCTGGATGCCATTTCCGCAAACAATTTCATTTCAGCATCAATCATTCTGACATCTGCCGGAGTTTGGGTGCTCTCACTAACTGGCTTAACACCTTCCTTGTGCTCACCCACCAGTGCTGATATCGCATGACATGTCAATAGCATTCCCTCAATTTTGTTCATCTTACATAATATCTCGCTCATAGCGTTTTTTACATTCCCTAGTTCTAGGTGCGTTAACTCATGACCCTTGTCAAGTAGATCCAAAATCCTAGATAATACCGGGAAATTCATGCCAAACTTATCCATATCTTTTTGGCCGTGGTTGGCCTCATTAGCATTATTTCCAAATTCATATGGCCTCCCCCAGGAAGAATCCCTGTCGTCATATCGAACATGTCAATTTGTTCCCTAGAATTCATGGGGGATTTACACTGCGCCAACAGCATTGTGCCATTAGACATTTGGTTCTTCGACTGGGCTTGCTCCCTATGCCATTCATTTTTCCGAAACTGCGCATCGTTCATATCGCATGTAGAAGTGTATGCACCCTGTTTATGCTGGGGAGGAAGACTGAACATGTGCACATCCTCTCTACCATATGGATATTTTGACACAGGTGTAGACGGTCCTAACGAGAATCTCATTCTCTTGCTTACTTCTGCTTCTATGGCAGGACCAAGAATTGAACAATCGTTTAGGCCATCATTTTTAGCGTGGGTATTTAAATGTTGTGGTTTTTTGACATCTCCCCGCCCCACTTGCTCTGTCATAGTTGTATTGACCCTATCCATTAATGTCATATCATTGACCTCCTTTACATTAAACTTGATGGGGGATGATTGGTTTGGCTTAGTATACCTGTCGTACGTATTCATATCTACCATATCCACTGGTTCAATCACCACATCACTGATATGGGAAACTGATACTGGACTTAATTCATTGCATTCAAAGTTGACATTTGCATCCTGTAAATTCGTTTGTGCCACCAACTCCTCTGTGGAGGACATAATGTTAAGCCTTTCTTCACTGAGTGTGGTAGGACTGTGCTCTTTGGTTAGTTTCCTACCACTTCTTAAACCATTGACCATACTGCCCTAAACCTTCTATGATATTCTCTCGTTGATACAAAAACTCAATCTTCAACACATACCAGAGAGGAAAAACTGAGGGAACAACAGCAGCTAATACTCAGTTGGCTCATAAACCACTAACGGTAACATTCAATACCAAGTTCACGGTCCAATAGCACTCAGGGCAACAGAGACGCCCTATTTCGTGCCTGCTCTGTGGCAAATGGCAGCTACTTTGCACAAGCTACACACAGAGTTTCTATTTGCTGACTTTGTAATAAGATCTACCTTCTTTGCTGGATCTAAGCAGCCAGGGCAGACATCCGTCCCCCATGAGCCCGCGAACTGTCGAACAGTCAAACAGTGCACTTCCGGTGCACTTCCTGGATGCGCGCGCTGGATACGCGTGCACCCGGCTTATGACTGTGTTGACGGTGTGCAGAGGGCAGACCCTGGGTGGAGGCAGGCCAGCTAACACAACCAATCAATCGCAGCAATCCTAACCAAAAGAAGAAAAAGGATTTCCCGAAAGGCGCAATTGCACAATGCATTAGTCAGTGCAGCAAGTCTTAACTAGTGCAGCAAGTTAGAGACAGTGAGCAGCTAGAAGTCCCACAATTGCTCGTTGCCAACAATAAACACTTAGTCCATGTTACGCTGCATGCGCCTTGCAAACTTCACCTTGCCGACTAGTCAGGGCGCCGTATTTCAAAAAGTTCCTGGATGCGCGCGCTGGATGTGTGTGCACCCGGCTTATGACTGTGTTGACAGTGTTCAGAGGGCGGACCCTGGGTGGAGGCAGGCTAGCTAACACAACCAATCAATCATAGCAATCTTTGCCGACTAGTCACGCGCCGTATTTCAAAAAGTTCCACGTTCAAAACGAAGCGAAGCGAAGACCGCAGAAAACACAGCCGGGCCCACAGTCAAACAGTGCACTTCCGGTGCACTTCCTGGATGCGCGCCCATTGCATTAATAAATGTAGATGCCAAAATCCACACTAAAATACTAGCCAACAGGCTAGAACTTATCCTCCCAAAACTAGTCCAGGCAGATCAGTCAGGCTTCGTGAGGGGCAGGCAAACAAATGACAACATCAGACACATAGCCCACCTAATCGAAAAAGCCCAGAAGAAGGCCATCCCTGCTCTCCTATTAACCATAGATGCTGAAAAAGCTTTTGACAGAGTGGAGTGCGGATTCATCTTTGCAACCATGAGGAAGATGGGATTCGGCCCAAGCTTTTTACGAAGAGTCGAGGCAAACTATCAGCACCCACTACTGCGTCTGGCGATAAACTGTCACATCTCAGAACTGATCCTAGTAGAAAGGAGGACGAAACAAACATGCCCCTTGTCACCCATTCTCTACGCCCTACACCTAGAACCCTTTCTGGCGGCAATCAGGGCAAACGAGGTGATAGTTGGGATGCCAGTCGGGGGGAACCACATAAAAAAGCACCCTTTGCAGATGACATGATCCTTGCCCTAACTCAGCCAGACGCATCTCTGAGAAGGACCTACAAAGAGCTGGACCGATTTGGGGAGGTGGCAGGCCTAAAGGTTAACATAACCAAATCGGAAATCCTCAACCTCACACTAACCCAGCAGGAGATGCAAACCCTTAAAAACAACTTCCAATTTAGATGGGAAAATAATTCCATCAAGTACCTGGGGGTAACGCCCACCAGCACAGTGGACGGGCTGTACCAAGCAAACTTACCACCCCTGCTAGAAAGGCTAAAAATAAAACTAATAGACTGGGGTCCATTGGCCATATCATGGCTGGGTCGCATCAGCGTCTTGAAAATGATGGTCCTGACGCGGCTCCTCTATCACTTCACCTCCATCCCAATACAGATGCCGCCTCTATTCTTCAAAACTCTCCATAAAGCAACGGACAACTTCCTATGGAACCATAAACAGCCGAGAGTGGCAGGAGGGTGATGAGAACTCCAGTGGGGTGCGGGGGAATGGGAGTGCCGGACTTTAAAGCGTACTACATCACCGCCCAAATAAGGGTCATCAGAGATTGGTAAAGGGACGACAGGGGCAAGATATGCAGACCAATGGATAGGGCAGTGGCGGGAATGGAGTTGGAGGAAGCGCTGTGGAAACCCAAGGCGGGCAGACTACCACAAATGTACGCAAGCCACATCACGGGGGCAGTGGGCAGGGCTTGGGACCTAGCGGTGAACAAAGCCGGTACCATGATATTCCCTTCCCCCTATACGCCTCTCTTCAGAAACCCCCAGTTCACCCCAGGCCTCATCTCAACCACATTCCAGGACTGGCAACGGGGAGGCTGCCACAGAGTTAAAGACATGTACGTGGGTTCGCAGATCAAAACTTATGACCAGTGCAAAGCAGATTTCGAATTGGGGGAAAACCAACGATACACCTATGCCCAACTGAGATACTGGCTGTCCCACCCCGAAATGAGAGCCGCAGCAACTAGGGAGCTCACGCCATTTGAGAAATATCTTAAAACAAACATCAGGGACAAGAAAGTGGTAGCAAACATATATAAGCTCATAAAGGAAGGAGAGCCAAGACCAACCATGTCATATAAAGCAAAGTCGGACGACGACACGAGCACCACAATAGACCCAGCTGCATGGGCGAAACTTTGGAACCAAATAACAAAACTCACAAGATCAATCCAAATCCGGGAAGTATGGATGAAACTCCTAACACAATAGCACCTCACCCAGGTGAGACTCCACAAGCTCTACACATGGGTATCCCAGGAATGCTGGAGGAAATGTGGTCATATAGGCACATGGAGCCCCATATCGTGGTCATGCCCGAAAATAGCACAATACTGGAAAACGATCCATCTAGTGATAAAACAAGTTCTGGGACTAAAAATTGAGGGGAACTGGGGCCTATCCATGATAGGCTTGAATGGGGCGCAAGAGGAAATCGATAACAAACCCAATCGGAAGCTCTATATCATCATGATGATGGCGGCGGCGGCCCTAGTCCTTGCCTGCAAATGGAAATCGGTGCACTCTCCCGTAGACCACGAATGGATCGCAAAAATGTGGTCACTCCTAGCAATGGAATGGCTGACCTACTCATTATAAGGAGACCACTTAAAGTTCAACATGGAATGGTCAGCCCTATTGAACTACCTCAAGGAGGGCGCTGGACGAACATGGTGTTCGAAGGCCATGACCCTCCTGGGGATAATCCCCGACCAGGAGGATGAAGACATATAGCAAAAGCTGGTGCCTGAGCCCACCGCACAGGACAGAGTGACGGCACGGAGAGGGCAAGAACCCAACAAATTGCCACAAAACCTTAGGACCTGCTCAGGACAGTGGGGTGAGCGGGAGAGGGAGGGCAGGGAGGGAGTCCTTATTTGATTTGTCAGTTGTTTTTTCACTTTGTTTCTGTTTTATTCTGTAACATTCACTTATAAAATGTCAATAAAAATCTATTCAAAAAAAGGGTCTTATATAAACATTAAATAATGTGGAGCATCAGGCACCCTGGGGCACACCACATGTCTATAACTCTGGGGGTGCCTGAAAGCCTTCTACAGCCACTCTGGTGGTCGCGGGCCCAAAAAGATGCCATCCAAGATACAGTGGAGTCCGAACAGTTCACCAGGTCATTGAACCTTTCGAGTAGCAATTTATGATCAATAAGATCAAATGCTGCCAAGCGGTCAAGAAGCATCAGCAATGCAATTTTGACATCATCAACAACCTTTGCAAGACTTGCTTTCAGATGAAGCATGGCAGTTTCTACCCCATGAGAGGCTCGGAAATCGGACTGTCGGGCACTCAGCACATTATGTTTTTTAATGATTTTTGCAGCTGTAGATAGGCTACCCTATCTAAGATCTTTAATAAAAATGGAACTTCGTGATAGGGTGTTAACTATCTTCCTTCTCAGGATCAGCTACATGATACCCGGAAGCCTTTCCCCTGAGAGCAAATACCAACGAGCAAATATTGAAACACCGGCTCCCTTTCTTTTCACAAGTAGGGTTTCCAAAGGAAATACTGACATATCAAGGCTCTAAATTTATGAGCAAACTCATGGGGAAGTCAAACAAGTATTGCATATTACCACTTTTAGGACCTCAGTATGTCACCCACAGATAGATGGCCTTCTGGAAAGATCTAATAAGACACTGAAGGCTGTATTGCGGAGGTTAGTGGAACAACATGGTATAAACTGGGAATCAAATGATTCTGTGGGCTATATATGCATTAAGGAAGACCCCTCAGGCTTCTACAGGATTCTCCCCATTTGAATTACTCTATGGATGGGAGCCCCGGATGTCCTAGATATGTTGAGAGAAACCTGGGAAGAAAGAGAAGAAGTCCCAATGCCACTCACCCAAACTGCAAACTGTCTTAAAAACACATGATGGTACTTAGCTCTTTGATACAAACCTATCTGACCACGGCACAGAACAACTGAAAGCTTCCTATGATACAAAAATGTTTCTTCAAGATATTTTTCTTTAGGCCAACAGGTATTAGTATTGTTACCCACTTCTGAGAACAAACAAATATCTAAGTGACATGGACCATATGAGGTGTTAGAACAAATGGGACCTTGTAACAAAAAAATGTCCCAACCTGATCTCCGCTTAAAAACACAAGTCTACCGCATTAACCTTTAAAAAGAGTGGAGGGGAAATCCTTCAGAGTCTAATGCCACCATTTTGTCCTATTTGTTACTGAAGGATTCTGATAATACTACTCTAATTCCACCTGAACATAGTAACAACCAAAGGCAGGATCTGTACGATCCTATAAGGCAATTTACTGATGTATTTAGAGAGGAGCCAGGAAGAGTGAAGGGTATTTATCATCACATCTCCACTCCAGAAGGTAAAGTGGTACATTTAAAACCATACCGATTACATGAGTCCTGAAAAGAAAACATAATCCAGGAAGTCTATCAGATGCTTGAGGCTAATATTATTGAACCATCTACTAGTCCCTGGTCCTCCCCTATCGTGTTGGTGGCAGAACCCAAAGGGAGTTGGAGGTTTTGTGTGGACTTTATAAAGGTAAATGCCATACCTGCCTTTGACGATTACCCAAATGCCATGTATTGACGATCTTATTGACCGGCTGGGTAATGCTGTCTATCTTTCTCTACCATAGACCTCACGAAAGGCTTTTGGTTGGTTCCATTATACGGGCCTGACAAAAAGAAAACTGGCTTTGCTACTCCTATAGGTCTGTTTCAATTTAACATATTATCATTCGGTCTTCATGGGTCTCCCGAAACATTTCAGAGATTAATGGATACAATTCTACAACTCTACTCTGACTTCTGTGGAGCCTACATAGACGATATTGTGATACACAGTAAAACTTAGGAAGATAATCTATATTACCTTTACACAGTCATGTGAATATTGAGCAAAGCAGGACCAACTGCTAACCCCAGAAAATGTAAGTTGGCTCAATCCGCAGGCAAATACCTGGTTTTATTTGTGGATAATGGCACTGTACAACACCAGCAGGACAAAGTTACGACTGTTCTTGATATTCGCACACCAAAAACAAAGAAGGATCTTAGAGCCGTTTTGGGATTGATCGGCTCTGACTGCTGATTTAGCCCAAAGTTTTCAAGTAAAACTACACGACTCACAGACAAACTTAAAAACGCTGAGCCCCAAAAAATCATGTGGGATGAGGAAGATAAGATTTGTTACACCACACTAAAACAGACCATGTTCCAGAGCCCCATTTTGAAATAGGTGAGTGTAAAGAAGGGTACACTTGTACCGGCGCACTCTGGGGGCTGGAAACAAGCATATCTAAATGCTGAATGAAATGAAAACGATTACAATTGCTAAAAAGCCAAACCACATGTTTTTGAATGTCAAACAAGCTGCCAAGTATTATGAGTACTTTTGAAAATTGCAACATGCATTATTGAATATTGAACTAACTGAAAGATATGATGAGCACATTTGAGTACAGCACAAAACAAAAGCAAGTGATGAACACTTACGAATGAAGTAAAAGCAAGGATGTGGAAAAGAGTGAACACCACAGAGTAAGTTGTTTGAGATACAAGTTGTGGCAAAGCCAAAAGACTGCCAAGAAGAATCTGGTTGTGTGAGATACAAGTTGTGGCTAAGCCAAAAGACTGCCAAGGAGATTCTGAAATAAGTGTTTGCCAAAGATATAGGAGCACAGGGAACTACAAGTGGTTTAGAGCGAAAACCTGTGTCGACAAAACCAGAAGAATGTAGAAGTATAACAAAGTGCCTAGGGTTATCGTTTGCGTGAGCTGTGATGGGTGGACCGCGTGGTCTGACAACTGCACCTAGACTGAGTGACCCAGACTTGGAAAGAGCGAAGGAAAGCAAATGTCAAGAAACTTGTATTTTGCAACAGTTGCTGTAGTGTTTGGTAAATACAGAAAGAAAGCAATCTATGTGAAATATTGAAAAACCTAGATGTCCAAGGATTTTAACTGATACTGTTTTGAAAGATAGAAGTTGTGAACGGATTTTGTTTTTGGAAGCTGGAAGAGCTGACTTCTTGGGGAAGGGAACACAGAGAATTTGTTAAATGTGTTGAACTCTTGTTGAAGGAAACCCCAAGGCCTTTTAGAACTGTTCTGAACCTGGGGACAGGTTAGCTGAGTCTAAGCCAGCATCTGGAAGAAGCCTCAGATGCAATTTTTTAACACTATTTCTTTTCTTGCTAACATCCCTACATGTTGTATATAGTTTGTTGTAAGGGCAAGTATATTGGACACAGACAGATTTTTGAGTTGAACTTACTGACACAGACTAACCTTAGTTTTCTTTAGGTAGGGACATCCAACCTTAGCAAAGGGCAAGTTAGGCCTGACTCCATCCTGACATTTAAATAAAATAAAGCATTTACTTAGAAAGTTGAATCTGTTTTCTGTGTCTTACGTCATGATGCCTTCACACTTTGCTCACAGGTTTGACAATATGCATAAGGTATCTGTGGGACAAGCGGTTCCTCAGAAACAGGAAGCTGAATCTGAATAGAAGTAATGACCAGTTCTTCTGTGGAGTCATCTTCCAAAGAAGGCAAAACATTGCATTAGTCAACAAGGGAAGGAGGATTAAAAAACACGAAAGGAGAACAAACCCCCACAAGGCCATCAGATGCGCTTTGGTAAACAAAGGCTCAGGTAGAAGAAGTAACCAGAGATTTGCAATGTATCAAATCATCAACAAGAACGGTCTCAGAGATAGAGAAAGATCAGTTATTGAAAGGACTGGCTTTTTGTCCTGAAGCCAAATTGTAGTATGCAAAAGCATAATGTTATGAGGAAAATCAAACTGGCTAAGTTTTATGATAATCAAATTAATGTGCAAGGGATAAAGAGTTAAAGAATTTCATTGGAAACCATGTGTCCATAGCATTCAGAAAGCCCCCAGCTTTACAGACATTGTTGGTACCAAGTTCCTTTAAAGACAAGTATTACAGGAATGAGGTGGTTGACCAGAAAACAGGAGGCCTTCATTAAATGTCTGAAATGTAAAGCATGCCATTTCGGAGTAAATTCCATAGAGTATACCAGTCCACATACAGATGCAAAAGTAAAGATTTGACAGAAAAGAATCTGTGAGAGCAAATATGTAATAATATAATAATATGTATAGTTGTGTGGCTGTGATTAATAGTATGTGAGATGTATGGATCATAATGTTAAAATTAAGATTCTGCTTCAGAGTAAGTCTATCAAAAATAGTGACTTCCCATACTCCTTGGGAAAACACTATGCACAAGTTCACAAGAATGACCTTTCCTCTTTCTCCTATTTTGCAATCAGTCAGGTACAAGTGAAATCACAAGGTTGTATTAGAGAAACATGCTTGACAAAAAATTAAGCAAAGTACATTTGAGCACAAATCCCCTGAGCGGTCATAACATTGATGAGGAATTGCATGTGTATTTGTGGGGGAAGAATGCCCGAGAACTATAATGATGACCATATGGACCATGCATGTATCTTGTGTTGGTAATAGGCTAAGAGAATATCTATAAGGTTGTCGCATAAAATATGTTACACTTTTGTGAATCAACATTATGGAGAGATCTACATCAGGTAGAAATTGTTTTTGGTATGTATAGTACTTTTATCAATATCTTTGCTTATTTGGACATGTTTGCCTCCTTTCAAATTAGTAGGAAATAGGCATTGTGGTTATAAGGTATTATTAGCAAGTCGCTAATAATGATACATGCAATACATACAACTGAACATTATAGTAGGACAATGTATAGCATTGGAAATTCAATTAGAGGAACTGTAGATTGTGAGGTACCAAATCAAGAAAATACTGGATATAGGAAATAAGAATTGGATGTTTTGATTTGAAACATGGTAGTGTCATATTCTATGATTAAGTGCTTTGAATGCTGTGTAAAATGCACAAGGTACAAATTAGCATTTTAAATGAGCACTAGCACAGCGTTTAAAGAAATTTCAACAATCTTACAATTAAGAAACTGTAAGAAGTTTAAAAAACACCATTAATGCTTGTTATTCATATGTATTTCTACATGAATTTATATATAGAAGTCCTATGATATGATATGATGTGGCATTTATAATGTGCCTATACACAAGTGTTTCAAGGCACGAATAATTCATTCTTTTAGAAATATTTGTGGTAATTGGGCATGTTAAAGTGATTTAGTATTTTGACATTATCTATTGATATATTTTGTGGATCAGACAAAGAATGTAATATGAACATACATATGTATGTACTCTCTTATTCAATAATGAATTAGAAAGTTGGTTGGTTGAAATCTAATGGCTTTCTAACATACCATGGGCCTCATTACGAGTTTGGAGGTAGCCATGGTGCTATTAGCATCATGGCTGCCTCCAAACAGGGCTCCATTACCGGGTTCCTGCAATGGGGATTTACCGGGTCATTCCGACATAGGAGGACCCAGTAATTCCTCCTTGCAGGAACCATTCCCCATTCCCATTTGAGCCCCCATAGGGCTCAATGGGAATGGGTAGGGAGGTAACAACGGGCACATTACAAGTGTCCTGTTGTTACCTCCCTCTTCCCCTCGCAGGACCTGGAAAAGACGTCTGGTTTTACCAGACGTCTGATCCGGGTCCTGCAAAGGGAAACTCGTAATAGGCGCTCCCGTAATGAAGGGGGCCGGTCCCGTTCCGGCCCCCTTCATTACGGGAGCGCCAGGGTCGTAATGAGGCCCCATGAGTTCTATAGACAATTCAACTGTAGTATAGATCTCCTCTTTCAAGGGGGCATTCTACTTTACGAACGGAAATTGGTGGTGTATATAGGTGTTGGTAAATTACATATATTCAACTCTGACTAAGGGCCTCATTACAAGTTTGGTGGTAGCCGTGCCGGTAAAACCAGCCGGCTGCTTCCAGACTTGTAAATTTTTCCAGCGCCTGGCTTTATGGAAACACCAGGGGATTATGACCCTGGTGTCCTGGAAGTCAGGTGACGGAAAATCATTAATCCCCATTCCCATTTGAGTCCCACAGGACTCAATGAGAATGGGGATGACGGAAACACCGGCACCGTTAATAACGTTAATGAAAGTCTGTAGGCGGCTGCCGTTCCGCCCCGCCAGGTCAGACCTGGCGGGCTGGACGGCAGCGCCCGCAAACTAGGAGTGCGTTAGTCCGGTAACAACGGTGCCTGCAGGCTTACCAGAACCGTTGTTACCGGACCGGCACACTCCTAATGATGCTCTAAGTCTAAGTTAGGGCATAATGTGTTGTTGTGTTTGTGACCTTAATTGTTTGACCATTGAATAAAGGAATCGTTTTGGAGAAGATGATCTTTGGAGTCTCCCGACAAGTTTGGCAAAAGGAGGGCTTGTTTAACTCTAGTTGTTTTTGCACTTAGCACCTGGTGCACATATTATGGCAGAGCACAGTTAGCTTAAGGGAATCATTTGATGTTATTAAAAGTTTCAATCCAAATATTTCAAATATGCCCCCTGTTTAATCGCTCCTAGATGACCAATGCTGATACGTGACACGTTCAGCAGAAGAAATGTGTAGATTTTTCCTCTGTTTGATCAAATAATGCTCTTTTAAATAATCTCTATTTTGAGGAAGTGACCAACCGAAAAGAAAAAGTATTTCAAGGTGGTCATTTCAGTCCAGGTACACACAAAAATAATAGTTTTACACACAATGTTCTCAATAGATTGATTTATTTTATTTTTCACTCAACTCCATCAAGTTTCTCGAATATAGCAAGATAGAGGCCCTCATTACGAGTATGGAGGTAGCCATGTTGCTATTAGCGCCATGGCTGCCTCCATACCGGGCTCCAATACCGGGTTCCTGCAATGAGGAATTACCGGGTCATTCTGTCATTGGAGGGCCCGGTAATTCCTCCTTGCAGGAACCATTCCCCATTACCATGTGAGCCCCCATAGGACTCAATGGGAATGGGGAGGGAGTTAATAACGGGCACATTACGAATGGCCCGTTATTAGCTCCCTCTTCCCCTCGCGGGACCCGGAAAGGACGTCTGGTTTTACAAGACTTCTGTTCTGGGTCCCGCAAAGGGAACCTCGTAATAGGCGCTCCCGTAATGAAGGGTGCCGGTCCCGTACCGGCACCCTTCATTACGGGAGCGCCAGGGTCGTAATGAGGCCCAGAGTGTTTGGCAGTGGTTTGTGTGTGGCTGATGTGAAAAAGTCGTTTGGCTCACCTCAGCAGGGTGCCTGGAAAACTCTGGGGGCAAAGGGGATTAACCTGATCTATGATGCAACCCCTGAAAGTGGTAAATAGGGGTTCTGCAAAAGCTTCACCATCCCCCGCTCAAATGAATATAAAGAGCAGGAACCAACTAGACAAAAGTCAGATCCTCCTAAAACTCAGGAAAATGTGCATCCTAAAAACATCCAGAGAGGTTCAAATAGCCAGCGCGAAAGACTTCAGGATAGCCAGGGGGAAGAATACATTAGAGGAACAAGCACGCAGCAGTTTAGGTCACCTAGTGAGAGACTTGGAAATTCGCCAAATACTCTTGGCTTAGTTTGAAGATCCATGCAAGGAGCAAGATGCACAGCTCTGAGTATGTCAGCTTGACAAATTCCAGTATTTTTCATGAAACGGGCCAGAGAGAAAATCATTCAGCAACAGGTCAGAGGCAGGAGCCAGGAGAAAGGCACCCGCAGTTGACATGCAAATGCATACTACCCCTTATGGTTACCTACTCAGGATGACAGAGAGGAGAGCACATTCCCCTTGAAAGAATTATGGAGGATGACAGCTCGATTTCCATATTTCCTCAGCTTAACTCTGACATGTCAGACAAGTGCAAGAAACATACTAAATCGATACACCACTCCCAACACTTGGAGTTAAAGAGGGATTAGGTTGAAGTGGATCCATTGGCCAGGGCCAGGTAGAACCGAGGAATTCAAAGAAGGAATGGGCCAGTGAATCAAAATCACCCTATTATCCACTGTAAAAAAGGAGGCATGCATCTCCTGACTTTCTGGAGAAAAGGATTGTGGTTCATAGTAGTGCAATTTGTAGAGGAGCAGGCACTGAGAGGGAGGATGAGGAGGCAGGCAAGAGTTGTGGCCGGAAGGATCCCTGGGAGAAGAGCCAGAGATGAGTAGGTGGCTATATGTAGGGTAGCACAGACCTAAAGAAGATAGGTGAAAGCTCCAGGATAGAGCAGGATTCCAGCTGTGGGCCTAGCCCAGCATCCAGACAGAAATAAAAGACAAGGGGCCTCATTACACGGATGGCGGTAAGGATTTACCGATACTGGTAAAATACCGGTACCAGTAAATCCTTACCGCCTTACTACGAGGTCCCTTTGTGGGTTGGGGAATTTAAAGCCTGCTTTTTGCAGGTGTTAAAAACCAACCCGCAAAGGGACTTTGGTGCTAATTACGGTACCGCAATTTGCGGTACCGTAATTAGCGCCTTCCCCATTCCCATTATGCCCTATGGGGCAAAAATGGGAATGGAGAAGGGCAATGGTGGAAGGGGGAATTACCACCCCGCCAACCTTGGAATAGGGTGGTAATTCCCCTTTCCACCAAGGCGGTGCCGGTATTTTACCGGCATGAACCATGGCCATAATAGCGCCATGGTTCACCGCCATCCGTGTAATGAGGCCCAAGGTGAATAACAATTCGTCCGCGAAGAGAGGACCTGCAAACAATCCTTCTCTTGTCATACACCCATCCTCTAGAACTCTATCCCGGTGTCGGCTCGGAATGCCCCTACAATTCTCCAATTTTGCAAATCTCCCAAGTAGGGCTTTTTCAACAACACCTGACCAATGACTAATTCCAATGGATGCACATAACGATGCACAGACCTCACAGTACTGCGCTGCTGTTAAAAGATGCCAGCCCACATGCCAGCTACCCACACTCTGTACAGCGCTTCTCTGCTCTCGGTCTAGGTCTGTGCTTTAAACAATAAAATAAAATAAAGTTTGTGAGTTACAGCCCTGATTCGCCAATTACTGAAGTAATAAAATAATGGCCCTCATCACAAGGTTGGCGCAATGGGTTTACCGGCACCAGTAAAGGTGCAGGTGCCGGTAAACCCATTCCGCCCTACCGCAAGGTCTCCTCGCGGGACCCGCAGTGGGCGCCTGGTAAAACCAGGCGTCCATTCCGTGTCCCGCGAGGACACCAGGGAGCTAACAACAGGCCCGTCATTAACAGGCCCGTTGTTAGCTCCATCCCCATTCCCATTGAGCCCTATGGGAGCACGAATGGGAATGGGGATGGACCGGGTCCGGGTTCCTCGGACGGGGAATTACCGGGTCCGCCAAGGTTGCGATGGCCCGGTAAGTCCTCATTTGAGGAACCCAGGCCCGGAATGCGTTAAGGAGGCAACCATGCCGCTAAAAGCGACATGGTTACCTCCAACCTTCTGATGAGGGCCAATGGGCCTCATTACACGGAAGGCGGTAATGGTTAACGGCCACCGTTAATGGTAACGGTGACCGTTAACCATTACCGCCTTACTACGAGGTCCCTTAGCGGGTTGGTGCTTTAACGCCTGCTTTTTACAGGCGTTAAAAACCAACCCGCTAAGGGACCTCGGAGCTAATTACGGCACCGCAAAATTGCGGTGCCGTAATTAGCGCCTTCCCCATTCCCATAGAGCCCTATGGGGCAGAAATGGGAATGGGGAAGGGCAATGGCGGAAGGGGGATTTACCGCCCCTCCAACCTTTGAATGGGGCGGTAAATCCCCTTTCCGCCAAGGCGGTGCCGGTATTTTACCGCCATGAGCCATGGCGCTAATAGCGCCATGGCTCACCGCCTTCCGTGTAATGAGGCCCAATGTCATCATTCCGTTGACTCCTGAGGAAAGGGCTGTTTATTCTCAAATGAATGCCTCCACACTCAGGAAGTTTTGAAAGACTCCAGAGCAATACCTCAGGAGCTCTAGGGAGCTCATAAAAAGGGGCAATCAAATATTTGAGGCATTTATGCCAGTCCTTGAAACATCTGAGTGGGTGGGTACTGGTAACAAAGTTGACACATTTGAGAGAATGTTTAGTTTGATTGTATGTCAACATACCCTTCAGAATTGTGAGGCAGAGTTACAACATCATCTAATAGAAAAGAATATCACAGACTGCAGGGAGCTTGCAACGGCGGCTGATATGTATGTAAACTCTTAAGTCTGGAAAAAGCCTCAGGTGAGCAAACCCAAAACAAAAGAAAAGGGTCCTGCGGAATGTAAACCAAAATAGGGTAAGGAGAAAGGTTCTGACCCTTATAGCAAGTAAGGTCACCAAAAATCTGAATGGAAATCCCAGCCACATGTCTTATCAGGGCCCACAGAAAAGAAAAGGGATGATACCCCTTTCACTGTGGCACCAACACCTTAGATGCACAAATAATGCTTTCTGTGTGGGGACTTGACACAATGGGCCTCATTACACGGACGGCGGTGGACCAAGGTGCTATTAGCACCTTGGTCCATGCCGGTAAAATACCGGCACTGCCTTGGAGGAAAGGGGAATTACCGCCCTATTCCAAGGTTGGTGGGGCGGTAATTCCCCCTTCCCCCATTGCCCTTCCCCATTCCCATTTTTGCCCCATAGGGCATAATGGGAATGGGGAAGGTGCTAATTACGACACTGCAAATTGCGGTACCGTAATTAGCTCCCTGGTCCCTTTGCGGGTTGGTTTTTAATGCCTGCAAAAAGCAGGCGTTAAAGTCTCCAACCCGCAAAGGGACCTCGTAGTAAGGCGGTAAGGGTTAACAGTCACCGGTACCATTAACGGTGACCGTTAACCCTTACCACCGTCCGTGTAATGAGGCCCAATGAAGGGAGATCCAGCTTGTAAGAGTAGACCCAAACAAGCTATAGTCAGTGCTGGCTTCGAGGAGCAGGCCATCATCAGTTTAGTCAACTCAGCAGCTGAAGTTCACCTAGGCTAGGGAGTGGCCGAAAGTTCCCTAGACACTCTGAGCGGGGATGGTACCGGGTCAACAGAGGAGGACCGAGTACCCACCAATGCACGGATATCATAAATGGGGAAAAGACTCCCACCATGCATGACACGGCTGCCAGTGTCAGATCTGTCAGGCGGCAAAGGGTGCAACCTGGGCTGTACATAGAACCCAGGTCGCTGTATCAAAGGGTTGGCCGCAGCCAATGCCCCTTGCCAATGGAAGAGTTTATGAGGAGGGGGGAAATCTCCAAGCAATGTTTTTCAAACAAAGGCTCTATTTTAGGAGAGTGATGTCTATTGGTTAATGGCCTTGCAGATCCAGTCACAGCAGTCACTAGAGAGAGAGCTCTGCAAGCAGCAAGGGAAGAAGCACTTGATGCTCTAGGCCTGGGGGTATTCTCTGCCGGCGAGTGTGAGAGACTCTCTCACCAGTAGCTCCCAGTCCAGATCAGAAGTCCACTGTGGCACCTTGATGGAGGGCCCAGTAGCTACTGATGTACCTACTGTGGTAGCACGGAATTCAGTGATCTCAGAGTTGGGTACTGTTGCAGAACCAGAGATGGAGGACCTGAGGGCCTGCCAGAACTGAGCAAACTGTCCTCAGCTGGCAGCCCAAGTCAGGTTGACTTTTTCCAGAAACAGGGGGATTATCCAACTCTAGAAGGTACAGGGAGAGAGAATTGCTCTGTTCCAAAACATGGTGCAGGGGTAGGGCGGCAGCATCTTCTATCCCAATCCAGGAAGCAGGCACAGAGCAAGAGCTCTGGCCTGTTTAAAAACATTGAGTTTCAGAATTGTGAGGTAGGGAGCAGTCAGAGGTTGGTTGTTCTCCCAAGCCCTAGGATGTTCCCTTCAAGAGTTCGCTTCTGAATTATTTTTGGTTAGTCAATTAGATGTGAATTGGACATCTATCAGCTCATTTTTACTGGCTCCAAGTGGGTGTAAAAATGAAGAAATCAGTGTGCTCCTCCCAGGCTTGTCACGGTTCTGTTAAGTCAGGTGGGGGCACCGAGAACCCCTCCTTCACTCCACTAACTGTGGTTGGGTGGTCTTGTGAAAGGGAGGGGGAAATTCTTTCAGTTGGGATCCCCAAAGAAGTCATTTCTGACAGGGGACCCCACTTCATGTCTGCGGGCCGGGAGATAGCTCAGGGGCATTTGTCTTGGAAGCAAAACAATGCAGAGGAAGCAAAACAATGCAGAGCAACACAAGTTTAAATCCCAGTCCCACGCTTGGAGACTGATTTTCGGGATTAAGCATGTTATAAAAGATGACATAATTGCATAGGACCTCCTGCAAACAGCTGTTCAGTGCCTGAAAGATGGTTTTTGCAAGGTCCCAGTTGTAGAGTTCATTAACTATGGGCATGAATTCATATGCCAGATAGGCACCTGTAGCCCTGGGATTGTAGCAATTTCAGTGCAGTTAAACTCAGAAGGCATTGCCTACCATAACAGGCAGCTGATGGGAAGAGAACACAGCTGTTCCACCATTGACAGGGAGGCTTTTTTGGTAGCTTGTACAGTCCGCAAGCTTAAACCCTGCATTTCTAGGTCTCCTTTCACTATTCAAACTAACCAAAGACCTCTGCAGAGGTTAATGGTCAGACAGGGAAAGAATCCCAAGTTGCTGCGCTGGCCATATCACTACAGTGATTGAGTACAGACCTCCAGCATAAACTAGGGTTGGAACCCTCCAATGCTGATGGCCTCACTAGGTACTTTCACGATGATGATGAGCGAGACCCTTAGGATGGTGGTGCACAACCTTCTATGCTTGGGGGGGGGAATGTGATAGAATGCCATCTCTTAGAGCAGGAAGCCTAAACTGTTTATTATTTTATTTAGTCAAAAATGGTGTCCCTTTCATAATGATCCATGCCAAAAACGTACTGCCCCCATGTACCTTTGTTGGGACAGTCTCCTGACCACTACCAGCGACTGCCTTGCAGTAGCAACAGGGCGGGTTCAAAGCTCATATGTGCATTCCTGGACACGGCTGTTAGGACATGAAGTTCCAACATCCAGAGGTGGATTTTTAAACGTCTGCACCTCTGGGTCAAATTCTTACAATCGTTTATCCCAGCACAATTGCTTTTTGTGTTGCTTCTGTGCCAGCTCACACCCATCTTGAAGTGAACAGCCAGGCATCGGTACACATCACCAAAGGAGGCAAAGGGGGTACATCTCTCGGGCTGTGCCTGTTTCACTTTTATGTGTGGGATCACTGCTGGTTTATTAGTAGGGTGGGGCTAAGAGGGCGCTCGAAATATGTATGGGCTGGGGTGCACTGCACACTCTTTTTGTTACAATTCTTTATCGAAATTTTAAAATACAGTTCACTTTAATTTCAGGTGCCCTGGATATATCCCTGGCTACAGAGACTCTAAATTAAACATACACTGCTCATCAAACAATTGAAAGGATATCCAGTCACTCTTGTGAGGAATTATCCTCTCAATATTAATAACAATTTCAAAAGGAAAAGCACTTAGAAAAACAATTCTTGAACATCAAAATGAAGAACAAATTATACTTTTTTCGCAAATAGCAATAATTACACTCTTCAATGTTTCCAATCACATACATCAAGTGTTTTGTTTGATCCAGAAGCAGGAAAATGTAATACTAATTTCTTAATTATCAACATCATATGTTGACAATTCTACAACATGTGTGAGAACAGTTCCACATCAGCAAAGATGGTTCTTCCTTTGAAATGCTCTCATTTTCACTGAGCATGACCATTACTCAGCAGTAGCCATTTTGTGGCAATGGTGGCAACAGTGAGATTCAAACCCATGCCTCCAAAGAGACTGGTCATCAGAGACAGGGTGGGAGGGACGTCATTGCTGACTGACCCATGTTCACTCTAAGATTGTGGATCCTTATGGTGATCTGAGCTTGGAAATACAGTTGGAAAGGACTGAAGGAGAGAGCTGGATAGCTCTGTTCAAGAGGTCGACATAGCACTGAGTTGTAGTCCAAGTCGACTGCACAGAACACCCCAGCGATGCTGTGTGGGCTGGAGCCCTCACCATCGGAATCGTCCACCTGCTGCAGGAGCATTGAGGCCCCACTCTCTCATCCATCCAGCCACTCCGGTGAGCTCTGCAAAGTTCTAGTGGCATTATTATCTAAGAAAATGACAAACCCTGTTGTAAAGCGCATTTTGAGCGCTCACACCAGATTGTGCATTTACTACACCATGGTTTGGACTATAATTGAAAAGCGAGGTGCTGCATCCCCGAATAGTGCTTATTCCTCTTTTCACCATTGCTCCCAATGCCTTTGTGGAAGCACATCCCACCTTATAAATGGCCGATTTGTTCGTGCGTTTGTGAGAGGCACACATTTCTGCAGCTGCACCACCTGATTGGCCTTCATCGCCTATTTAGGGCCAATAGCATTGGCCGGTCAGTGTAAGCCGACCCCTTATTTCCAAGGCCCATATGCAAAGGCCCTATCTGTGCCCAACTTGACTGCACAGAGCACTCCAATGACGCCATGTGGGAAGGAGCCATCAGCATCGGAATCGTCCACCTGCTGCAGGAGCATCTTAGCTGGCCAGCATCACTATTAGCATCGTAATTACCTTTTCAGGGCCCCACCTGCTGATACTGGAAAGCATGCGCATGTGTACTACAATTTGATATCTGAGATAAAGTCCCGCTGCAATACTGATTTCACCGGAATATCAGCCTACCCAGAACCATTGTTTGTTAAACCTCAGCACAACAGAACCCCCTTTACAATGCCTGTAAGCACACTATAACTATCTCAAGTGTTCAGCTGACCCCTTGTATCACCTCCTAAAAACAGCTTTGGCTCTCCTTATTCTCATAGTGGTTTTGTTGGTAATGTAATATGACGCACCTTGTACTTACAATGGACCTATTTTAAAATGTTACTTGACCTACCGTGTAACCACCGCCTGCTATAATATGCGCTAGCCATACTGGCCTTCATACTTACCAGGCATTGCTTAATTGTATAGCTTCAGTCATCTCAACTTTGTTACATGCAGTTGACTACCCTTGCTGGGTAACTTAACGTTGGTTCTACTCAGCCTCACCGTGGGTTGTTGTAATTGTATCTTGCCGCACCCTACATCTAAAGTTTGCTTTAATAAGTCGCTAGCCTTACTGGCCCTCATACTTGCCAGGCATTGATTAATTGTAAACCCTGTTGTCTCAACTTTGTTACTTGCAGTTGACTTCGCTTGCTGGGTAATTTAACGCTGGTTCTATTTACCCTCACTGTGGGTTTGTTGCAAGTGTTTCATGACGCACCTTGTACCCACCACATGCGTTAACATGCTCTAGCCTTTTGGCTTTCATACCTACCAGGTATCGCATAATTGTAAACGTTCATTGCTTGAAGCATTTATACATGTAATAGCCTACGTACGCTCTGCATTGCTGCAAAGAATGCTTGGTTCTCCAACGTTTGCCACTATGCCACAATATGTTGACATGCACATCAATACCCAGTACTAGCCACCCCGGGCCACGCATCCACTAGTTTATGACACAAACTCTTGTAGCCCACCTACATGGGACCTGGTGGTTCCCACTCTACAAGGTGGCACCTACCCCGGAATGCCCCACCTCAAACTTAGACCAATGCTCACCCACGTTCACTATTCTTGCACCAACATACTAACTATGTCACTTAAACCCCCTGACTCCTCCGTTATTCCCCTGACTAGCATTTTACCACCTGTCAACACACACTATCCTAATCCACATCCACAGCAAGGCAACTCAGATGCTCGCCTTAACAAGATTACTGGAACTAATCAGCGTGCTAACGTCCCATCTAAACCTAACCACTTTGTTCCTTGCCCACCAGCCTTCAGAAACAACAGACGGACTACCCGAACTGACAAGCACCTAAGTCTCTCTGCCACAACCACCACCCCCTCGATCCTCTGGAGGAACACACACCTGAATTCCAGAATTCCCTCCCACTCCTTCATGGCATCCAAAAGCCACCCCACCAGATCCAAAGCCAGCAGATCTAAAGCCTTAAATTCACTGAACATTATCCTTTCGACCTCTAGCAGCTCTCCCTCTAAGGTGAACTATAGCAAACCGCAAACCTCGCCTCAACCACGGAATACAGACACTATTCGGTCCTTAACCCCAAATGTAAATCTGAAAGCTATTACAGTGCAGGGGGCCCTTATCAATGCCAGATCACTTCTAGCTCATGCCTTAGATATCGCAGACCTGATCACAGTCAATGAACTTGACTTCTTAGCCATTACTGAAACATGGCTCCATGCAGCGGCAGGTCCATCTCTCACGCTTGCTGTCCCTGAAAACTACTCCATATACAGGACTGACAGACCTGCTAGCAAAGGTGGCGCATAGCAATCATTGCTAAGAACAATCTTGACATGTGGGAAATACCTTATCGCTCCTTCCACGCAGGCGAATTACTATCGGTCAAAATGACTATCTCCCCCACAACCACGTTGAACATCCATCTCATCTACAGACCTCCTGGCCCTATCTCTTTAGTTGAGGATGACATAGCACTACTCCTATCCACAATACCAAGCCAAGCACCGATACCTTACGTCTTGGAGACTTCAATCTGGGCTTCAACGACCCTAAAGACAACCACGCCCTGGCCCTAGCCAACACCATTTTAGCATTAGGTTACTCTCACCGGGTACACAACCCCACTCACACTAAAGGCCGCACTCTCGACTAGCTAGTGGACCTTAACTGCAACACTAACATAACCTCTAACTCCCACTGCCCATGGTCAGACCATAATATTATCATATTCAACATAGCCAAGAACTCGGGAGCTGATTCCACCCCACCTTAGGTTCCCGCTGCACTATCCAGAAACTCACGTAGTATTACAGTAAACAATATCCTTCCTCTACTTCCCCCCATCACAGCACTCCATGACCTGCAAACTAAAGACCCTTCAGACATGGTTGACATTTTCAATCAAACTCTCCAAGCAGCTATCGACAAAGAAGCTCCTCTTGCCCTACATTAAGCTAAACCACTAGGCCACCTCAATACTTGGTAAACACCTAACCTGAAAGCCCTGAGCAATACGAAAAAGAGCAACGGAATCCAACTGGAAATAAGTCCCAATGATACGGAATAAAGCAGTGTTTTCTGAAGTCTCAAAAAACTACGAACAGGCAATCCTTCGAACTAAAAGTTCCACATACAACGAGAGAATCTCAAACGCTAAATCAGAGTCCAAGGAACTCTTCATCATCCTGAGACAACTTGAGTCCCCAGTAACACCACAAGAAGTCTGCAACAAAGATGAGAGCTGGTGCTCCGGTATTCAAAAAGCCGTAGTGGACAAAATAGTCCTTCTGCAAACCTGCCCAACCGACACCTAGTCCCATTATCTACAAATTAGACTCGCTCTTCGGATTTTCGCCCGTCTCTAACATGGAAACTGCAAAAATCATCTCCATCCTCAAACCCTCAAGATGTCAGGGCGACATCTGTCCGGCCTCACTGATTAAAGACTTTGCGTCTGATTTGACCCCATACATCACTAGATTAATCAACACATCCTTCGAAAGTGGCACTCTCCCATCCAATCTCAAAGATGCTTGGGTCCTTCCGCTCTTAAAAAAACCTACTTTAGACCCCAATACACCAACCAACCACGATCCCATAACTACAGTACCATTCCTCCTAAAAATTCTAGATAGAGCAGCTTATCTCCAGATTCAAAATCATCTGGAAACCAGCAATCTCCTTGGCATTTGACAATCTGGCTTCCACCCAAGACACAGGACGGAAACAGCACTACTTGACCTTAAAATACAAATGGATGAGCTGAAAGATGATGGTAATTTAGCGCTCCTCCTCCGATTAGACCTCTCTTCAGCGTTCGACCTAATCAATCACAATATACTATGTAATCACTTAGCCTCAGCAGCCCACTTCTCACCTAAAGCTATCCAATGGATACATTCCTTCCTTATGGATAGAAATATGAGAGTTTTCTCACCGCTCTCTGGGGCTGCACCAGCCCTGTTTACTTGCGGAGTACCCCAAGGTTCGTGCGTCTCCCTGACTCTATACAACATATTCACAAGCCCTTATTTGACCGGCTTGACGATCTGTGTGTCACATACACTAATTATGCAGATGACATTAAAATCCTCTTACCTATCACCGGCTCCCACGACACTGACTCTGAATCCCTTAACAAAATCTATCAAACCATCCAGGCCTCGGTGGCCCAATATGGGTTGTGCATCAACGGTCAAAAGACAGAACTTCTCCTCATAGGATCCCAACACTGCCTCAATAAGCTATCTAACTCCTTTGAATCATTTAACATAGATGGCAATACTATCAAGGTGTCCAAAGAAGACCTGGATCCACCTTAACTTTAACTCGACAAGTTAACGGCACTGCATCGGCCGCAGCCTACACATTCAAGCTCATTAATGCCTGTAGGCCATTCCTCTCACCTGACAACTGCATTACTCTAGCTACAGCCCTCATACTAACTAGACTAGACTATTGCAATGCTCTGTATGCAGGCAGGTCCTGAATATCAAAAAACTGCCGGTGATCCAAAACAACGCACTTAGAGGAGCATTGACTATACCTAAAAATTTCCACATCTCCACGGCCAGACGGAACACTCACTGGCTACCCATCCATGAGCGCATCCAATTTAAAACAATCGCCATGACACACAAATGCCTACACAAGCTAGCACCTAAATATCTCACCAATAAATTCACCCCCAATCACTCAATCACTCTATCAGGCCTACGCACGAAGCCTACGCGCACTGCCTCTCCACACCATGATTCAAGCTCTGTGGTAGCTGCTAAACAATGGAACAACATACCAGCAGAGCTAAAGTCTGAAAGCTCCTATTGGACCTTCCAAAAACACCTCAAAATGTGGCTCTTTACACAAGAACTACTAAAATAACCTCAACGCTCATTCTACAAACTCTCACTGCATTCTGTTTTTACAGATGATAGCCCACCCCAATGCATTTGCGTAACCTCGTAACCATTTGTATTTACTTTTTATCACCTTACTAACCTGTAACCTTGTAACTTGATATGTCATGATGACAAATTATTGTATTGTACTGCATTAATGACTAGAACACTCTTGCAACAATGTAACCTTGCCGTTTGCTATTCTTGTTGTCTGTCAAGAAAAGCACCTAGATGCCTTTGGGCTTGGTGGCTATACAAACTACTAAATAAAGATATAAATAAGCCTTCTCAGTAAAATTGGTGTGTGTGTGTGTGGGCAAGATCTTGGAGGGATGGCCTGGCTTCAAGAAGATAGAAAGCCGGGGAGTCAGCACTGTGTGATGTAGAGGTAATTAGGGAGGCAAGAAGAGGGGGACTGATATTAATAATTGTCGGCCATTTTTTCCTGACAGAGAAGAATACATTATGTGGCCAGAAAAGTTCGAGGGGGCGAAGAAAATAAGGTCTACAGAGTTGATGTGTGCGTTGGCAGGTTTTGGGGGGCAACCAGGTGGCAGTCAGTAAGAGGAGAGTCAAGTTGAAAAAGAACATCATTGGACAATTTTGGACGGTTGAAGTCCCACGTGAGTCATTTTAGGCCGATGAGTGCAGGGTATTCAGTAAAAGATTACAATCAGTGAAAAGCTACTGAGAGTGGAAAAGGGATTGTAGATGAAGATAACGGTGAGAGGGATTTGTGGAAGAGTTGAGCTGCAAAATATTCAAATTAGGAAGAGAGAAAGTCAGTGGAGGAAGGGGCGGGTGAGCTGCCGTTGCTAATAATGAGGCCTACCCCAACACATCTGTTTGCTAGACAAGGTGAGTGGATAGAGGTATGATATCCGGTGTATAGAGCGGCCATTGTTGTTGTGCTGGAAAGCGTAATCCATGTTTCTGTAATGACCAGTGAAGATATGTAGGGAAACAGTGAGTCAAAATGTTGAGTAAAGAAGGAGGTTTAATTGCAGATACTCGAAAATGTGGGTGATATCCCGGAAGGTTTTGCAGTTGTGGCAAAAAAGAGCAGAAGGTAGAGCAGCCCTTGAAGACTCAAGTGTGGGTCCAGTTGCACAAGGAAGCCCCATTGTCACACCCTGAATGACAGTGGAGTAATGCCGGCTTAACCCGATAGGCAAGCAAGAGGAGACGTGACCTGGAGTCACCCCACTGGGCTCTGACAGCCTTTTTCTCTTGGCCCTGATACTAGGAGTTGTCGGCCCAGAGGAGAGGGTGAAATAAAATCAACTGCAACATCTGAAAAAGAGGTGAAAGTCTGCCAGGACCTCACTGCCTCTCAGGAGAGGGGCCTGACCAAGAGGGAATCAGTATTAGTGGCAGTCATCATGGAACTCGAACAGTCCTCACAGAAGCTGGAGTGCCAGCTCACCACTATGGACTCTAACCAGGATTCCATACACCATGGAGGTGCCAATAATGGGGTCCAGGAATCTGCTAGAAATGTGGTGTCTTTGGTAAGAGCCCATGGGGCATGCCTAGATCCCAGGAAAGAATTCTCAGATTGTGGTTATACCAACACTGTGAGACTTTACCAATCAGTGGAAAGATTATAAAAGGGAGTGTGAGTAGCTACATCAAGGATCTTGGTGTTCCTGAGTTAGGAGATCCTTCGTAGTGGCAGAGCCAGGGAGGGGGCAGGAGGGGTGGACGCGCCTCTGGATCCCCCTGGTGCCCAGTGCGGCCCCAGCCTCCTGCTGGCGCCCTATTATCCACCCCGGCACCAAAAGCTGCCTTAACTATTTATCCTTCATGGAAGGGTCCCAGTCTTTATAGGTGTCAACGCATCAGGCGGACCAGAGCAAGGATCCGCCAGACATGAGGAAGAAGGTTTCCCCACTGACCCCCCGGCGTGCATGACACACATGGAAGGGGCACAGTTCTGGTCTAACTTTCCAGTTCGCTCCAGAGTTACTCAGGAGCGGGTCAAGAAGAAAGAATCGTTTTTTAGAGGGGCTGAATGCCTGGTGTTCTGGGGCCTTGCCAGGGAACCCAGTTGAGATGCATGGATCTGCTTGATGGTGAGAGGGAGTCTTGAAAGTTGGGCATAGAGGCCACAGAGTACTCATAGAAACTGAGAGTAGTACATGCAGGGAAGGTTTTGGACCTTGGTCCAGGATACCGCGCCAAAGACCTTTCCGGAGGGGCTGCTATCTAGAATAGGGAGCCAGGGTGATGCACAGTTTCAGAGGTTCTGGTTCTACTTTTTCCAGGAAAAGCATGTTCATGGACTAGAACTCTCGGATAGGTGGGGGCTGGGACTGAGTTTCGGGAAGTGGGAGGGCTGATAAGGTTTGATCAGAGGCTGATTTGACTTGGAGTGTCTTGAAGGCATCCTTGTCCGACCTCCCCTTTCTTGACTGACCCCGGTCCCTCTTATCCCCTTCACCCCCTCGCCTCCCCTTCCCTCTGCAGACGGAGGCGTGGGATCCATATTTATATGGTAATTGTTCCGTTCTTTGCTTCGGACGTTGTGCTAAAATTTGAAATGGGAGTTTGATATTTTGGTATGTGACATCACACAGACGTTAAAACAATGTGGTTTGGAAGTGTGTGCCTTGCTTTAGTTTGATCTGGGACATATTGGGAGCGCTTACAGTGTCAGAGCAAACACTGAGCTGGAGGATGCTACCATAGCAGGGAGGAAACTGATCGGGTTAGATGATTTTGGCATACTCGATAGTCTATGCTTTACGATCGTTACGCAGCATTTCACCCTGCTTGTATGTATTCGTTACATGTCTTCTCCTTTGCTGCCATCAAGCGGATGTTTGGAATACTGCAATGTTTTCTATGAATAAATCACATCTAACTTATGCGTAACGCTTATGCTACTTTGTTGTCTCTTTTTTTAAGATGAATCTGTCTTGTTGCCACCAAGATGTAACCTGAAGGTGTTTTATGGATGCTCAGAGATTGAGACTCAGTGTGTATGTGAAAATCCGTCTCCATGAAGAGAAGATCTAACTCAGGTATGCCTGCAAATAGCATTCCCTCCCCATAATGACTCCTATACTTGACTCTACCACACTTACACTTTATGACTAACACTTCTGCCCCACAGCAACTGACACATCTAGCCACTGCACAATATCCTTGCATTTGCCTGATGTGGCCCAGTGAAAGATTACCTGATTTATTTCTGTGTTCTCTAGTTTTATGTGTGTTGTAATATGAATAGCCTGAAAGCACCAGCATTTCTAGAACCAGCGGTGCCTTAGCAAATGCTTCACCCACACTCTGTTACTGATGGTAAAAAAACAGCAATGGAGTTACTTTGCTGAACATTTGGGGGGGGGCATGACATCGAAAGGAAAGGGGGCCCTGCTAAATAGGGGGGACTAAATGGTGTGCCAGCATTAGCTGGAGGACAGGGGGGACAGACAACCTTGCCCCCCCAAAATGATGCACATGGTAAGCAGACTACTTTGGCGTGTAACCTCACCCCATGCTTTTTCCCTTTATATGTGTATGCAACTATTGTACCCGATGTCCTGTTTTGTTTTCCTCAGGGCATTTGAATTGCCACCTCCATGGTTTAATGTACTGCAATAGACAAATAAATAAAATTGGAAATAAATAATAAAAAAGAACGGCTTGAGCTCTTTCCTGAATAAAGTAGATGATGCTCCTGATTAAGCTCAGCAGTTGCAATGTCCCTGAAGTGGCCATTTTAGTGCTGCAATTTTCACGCTCCAATCCTGGAGAGAGGTATGATAGTCCAGCCCTGGCTGTTCAGATCGCTGGTTAGCTCATGGTTAAGCCCCCTCATTTTTGTTAGTATTATTAGTACTAGTAGTATTATGGTATTTATTGAGCACGGACCTGTCTCTTGAGAAGCAACATAGCGCTTTACAGAGGTAAACAACAATACAGATACATAACAGAGTGCTTTTAGAGAGATATACAACAGTACAGATGCATAACAGATCGATTTTCAGAGGTAACAACAGAACAGCTATACAGCAGTGCGATACTGAGGAGTACATAGGAAGGGTACAGCTGTACTGGGTGGCGCACAGGGCGATGTGATGGCGTAGGTGTTAAGGCAGAGAGATTGCTTGAAGAGGTGGGTCTTGAGTTCTTTTCTGAATTGTAGCTGTGTGGGGGCAAGTCTGATTCTGACAGGGAGGAGGTTCCATAATCTTGGGTCGTAGACGGAGAAGGCTTGTTTTCTGGTCCTTTTCTTTTTGGAGCAGCGGATTTCCTAATGATAGGCATTACTATTAGCCAGTTTCATACTACATGATATAGCACCCTCACAAAGATGCTGGGCTGAGTTGGCGCTGCCAACTTGTGAGATATAGAGAAATCAAAGGTGAGCAAATAACTCTCTGAGCTATTGAGAGAGCTTATGTTGCCAAAATATTTGGGTACTATGGCTACGTATGCTCCATGTTGCCCCTGCTGACATGAGTTCCACCAGAAGGAAATGGAGGCTCTTTAAATCTCGTTCAATCGGGTCTTGAGATATTAGAACAAAATACGCTAGAGCCTCCTAGTCTTCATCAACAGGGGACTTCTGAGGATTTAAATGCAACACTATAACATTATCTGACCAGCAAGTGCAAGTTTGTGGATTTTGCGTTTTCTTGATAATCTTAAACTGTTGTTGGCAGTTGATGATGCTGTTGGTACACGCAATATTGTATTTATACATATTCTTTCTCATCGTACCCGCAATATTTACGTATGACTAGAGAGAGAAGCATCATGGCTTTTGGGTGGTGCCATATTCATTACATCTTAAGCGTATCTGTCTCAGAAGACCATATCCTGCTTATTGAGCACGTTAGTGGCATGTAAAAGGGCTCATCAATGAGTCTACCAGTCCTTGTGCCTCACCCAACATGGCTGCTGCCTCCGACAAGCACCATCTATCACTCTTTTTACTGTAAGGATCGCCCTTCCTGATGGTTGCATGACAGAGGGAGTCCCACCTCCCCAAGCAGGGAGGAACGGGGAGCTGTTCTCCCCTGGGGAAGGGCAAGAAGGAGCTTGGCTGACAGTTGAGGCAGGATGCCCAGCCCAGCCCTCCAAGCATGGCTACTGCAGATGCACTGGGCCAAGCCAACATGTCTTTGTTGAATGACACTGCCACACAAAAATTGTGCCACCTTTCCCTCATGTCCTATGGTTTGGAAGTGGCCATGCAGCGGCCCTCTGGACCTGCAGATCCCCCCTCCCCCCAACGGAATAGTTGAGTCACTTACAGACCAGAGGTTTGGGGCAGCACTGTTATGAATTTGCATTTGAAACCGCCTCACTCCTGTGAGATCAAATGAAGATGGAGGCACACCAGGCTCTTCGGCCTTCTGGGTGAATACCTGCAGTACCACAGACTAAAGAAGACAGAAGTACTGGGGCAGCTGTACACCCTACCACCAGGCCAAGAATATGACTGGGGCCACAGCAACAGCACCCTTCAGCGCAGTAGAGAGGGTTCGAGGCTCAGCAATCATGCAAAGAGCTCTGAGAGCTAGAGACAGCGCCAGCATTGCCTGTGTGAGGTGAGGTGCTGTTTAAGTAAGCACATGACCTCGCAGTCCTCTACGAAGGTCTACCCAGTGGGCTGCCGATACTAATTTAGGCCCAGTGTTCACTATCCGAAATCAAGGAGTCGGCCCAGTGACATCATCAGGAACAGCGTGTAAAGTTAGAGAGTGGACTGGACTCAGATTAGTCATATATTTTAGGTGGTGAGCCTTTATCACTGTCATGCCAAAAGAAGGCCCTGTCTGAGCTACTCTCCAAACAGACTGGATGTGGGGGCCCTCTGTCCTCCATGTTCTTTTCCATGGCGTGCATGGTACAATAGGAGCACTCAGAGTTCACCCTGCCTGTTGGAGATGGGTGTATGTTGATATTCTGTTGACAGTGACAACCCCTACACTGACATATTCCAAGATAATCCAAACAATGCAACAGTTCCGGCCAACAGCTGAAATAAAAAGGAAGTTTTGAAAGTCGATTTTGAACCCCTTGATTGGCACATTTCTTCAGGCAGATATTGATGTTTATGTCTGATAGGCTCTGTCCCCATTAAATACTTGGAGATATGTGTTGTGTCAGATCCTGGAGAATTCCATGAGAAAACTCGTTGCAAGCTAATTAATTAAATACTATTGTCTTTTTTCATTTTTTTATGTGTGCTTATGGTTTCCACTTAAACGTTACACAATTAATCCGTTTTATAGTACATTGAATAAGATATAATATTACAAAGTAAGAAAATATAAGTTCATAGTACAGAGTATACAAAAGAATTCAGACTATAAAAACTGCATTTTAAAAAGATACAAAATTGAAAAATGTCTTACAGTTCTGCCTTTCAGCAACCATTGATATTGATATGTTATTTGTATCATGCTCAATCACAAGTGTTTCAGAGTGCGACGAGGCAAGAGTGGGGAACAAGGGAGAACAAAAACAACGATCTTACTAGGCCCAGTGACATTGAGAACGTGCAAGTGTAGGGGAGAGGGAAGGGGGAAAGTGCAGAGGGGAGGGGAAGAAGTGGAAAGTGCTGAGCAAAGGAATAAAAAAAACAACAACGGTGTTAGTGCAGCCAGCAAGTGGCAAATGCTAGGATAAGGCACCGACAGGGGGTGTCTGATAGGTGCAGAACGGGGCAGGGGGACTGTAGGGTTACAAATACAGACCCAAGTGCAAGGGAATGCCAGGAGGCAGTGTGGGTGCGTGGCAGGGTGGGAAGGTACCTGGGCCCGAAGTCAGAGTGTAACCAGGTGCACGATGCTGAAGCAGAACAGATCAGCAGGGGAGAGGACGAGTGAAAGCAGAAGCAAAGAGGAAAGTCTTGAGGTGCTTCCGGAACCGGAAATGGTTCTCCTCAAGTTTCAGAGTGGCAGGGAGGCTGTTTCAGAGGGAGAACCCAGCCGAAGACAGTGATCTACCCCCAGCTCATTTCTTTGAGAAACGACTAACTCTGAGGAGCGGGCCGCAGAGTGTGGAGGTCGAGTGTGGAGTCTGCAGGAGTTGCCACAGTATTTTCTCCAGTTCTATTGAGGAGGAGCCTATTGACTCTACTAAACCCACACCAGGCCGCAGAGCGGGCCGCGGAGTGTGGAGGTCGAGTGTGGAGTCTGCAGGAGTTGCCACAGTATTTTCTCCAGTTCTATTGAGGAGGAGCCTATTGACTCTACTAAACCCACACCAGGCCGCAGAGCGGGCCGCAGAGTGTGGAGGTCGAGTGTGGAGTCTGCAGGAGTCCGCGGGACTCGCGGAAGCCGGAAGCACTAGGTAAGAAATATAGCAGGGAGTGTTTTCCGGCCATTTATGCCTGCATTGGAACTGCCAATCTTCGATCGCTAGCTCCACTCACACTAAAGGACAGCTTGAACCTTAATATCTCATAAACAAACAAACTGATTGCCTAAGGAACTGCTAGGTGTGTGGGGCTCGTGTGTGGGGACTGTGGGACTTCGTCCTTTGACCCACTCGCTCCTGGCCCCCTCTGTATTGCTCTTTTTGTTCTCAATTACTTTTGGTTCGTATTATTCAGCACAACTGTTTACTTGTGTGCCTCGGCTGTTTCGTTGCTATCGCCCCTGCAAGACCATTGTGCGGTCTGGTGCTGAGGAGCGGTGTGGGTGGAGCTGACTCCAGTCCCCCGGGGTTCGGTCCCGGGATTCTGTGCCCGACTACTGGTGTGTTATTGGAGGCATGCGGAGCAGACGCTCCGAACGAGCGACAGGCGTGTGAGGACTGTTAGTCCTGCCCTCTTCCCCCCCCCTGCAGTCGCCTGCTCCCCCCGCACCCTTCCTCCGACCCCTTCCAGTTGATAACCACCGCTTACCCTGCTTGCCGTCCCTTCCAGCTGATTCAGATCCCGAGTGCAGCCCACGCTGACTGGCTGCTACCCAGCGCAAGGAGAGGGGACTGGCTGTGAGCGGTCTCTTCCTGGCCGCATATACCAGCTAGCCTCCTGCTGCTCCGGGCACGTGCGCCTGTTTCAGAACTCCAGAACTCTGCTATTGAGTTATAACAGAAACCTAAAAGAAGCACAACGAACAGGGCGGGCAAGAAAGAACTAATTGCGCCCAGCGCACATCCTAACACAAGGATGAGAACAAAAATGATGGATGAAATGCGCATATCAACCCGTACCCTCATTAAACCAAATTACACAGACAGGCTACTAAATACTCCAAGACATGCGGATTCTGAAGTATCTGATACAGACAGCTCCAAAGGTCATAGTGAGGTGAAAGTAAACATGCTCGACATATCCATAAGCCCAAATGCAGATATTGCTGATCCTCACAATGATTGCAAAGAAAACATCTTTGAGATACAACCTACTGCTACCTCTAAAGACAAAATTGTGAGTACCCCACCAGCGTGCAATGCTGCGATCAACACAGCAGAAGGGAAAATTAAACATTCTGTACTGAAAGACATTCAGTTAAACACAACGCCTAACAGAACTATTTCCTGCTCCTCTGCTCTGAAGGCAGTGCAGACTCAAAAAGTGAATAATCAGTCTGCTGTAACAATGGAATTCAAAGACAAACCATGGTCAATAGGTATTACCGGCGATTATGAAATGATGGGAAAGGCATGATCATCTACCCCTGGTCTACTGTCACAAAAAGAGGGAGCCATGAATGCCAAGATTCAATGGAAAAACCACTATGAAAGCATAAGGTCACCAGAACAGAAAGCCTCATATGCTCTTCCCATCAACGCCAAATGACTGGAGCGTTTATCACTCGATCTGACTGAAATTGAAGCTTTGATGGAACTACAAGAAAAAAACAGGAAGATCAAAAAAAGAACAAACCAAACTGTTCCTCTGACGAGTAGACCTGAGATAAATCCTCGACCCGAACCTTTCATGGTCAATAAAAACCAATCAATGTGCGTAGACACAATGGAAAACAACCAAGAGTCCAGGAATGAACCGAGAAAATGCACCTGCGCAGCAAATTTAGCAGCGCCCCAAGAGTCCATAGCAACCAATATGGTCGACCTGCAAAACATGCTAATGGTGGTGACGACTCAAGCCATGATTCCATACATAAAGCTCTATGAATTGAACACAGAGACTGCGAAAGAGCACACGACCCTATTAGCCTCAATCTATGCCAAACAAAAGAGCCTAGAAGTGCTAACAGCCAAAATCCAAGAACGCCTTAATAAAGAACCGGAGACCAGCTATATTTGGCAACAGCGATTAGCCGAAATCGCAAGACAAGATAGAACTGATAAAGCTGCATTAATTGAAGCCCTAATTGCTATCTCAACAACACCAAGACCTAATACTCAAATAGAAGCTAAAGAGACAAAACATTCTACAAATGGTACTCAAACCATAAACCAGAAAAAGAAGACAACTCTGACAAACCAAATGGATTCTCAAACAGAGAACAAGAATCCCGACAATGAAATTATGCTAATTGATCTAACCTCAGATCCCCCATCCATTGAAGTGGCCAAAATGTCGTCCTCTGAAACGCCTGAACAAATTCCCGAAACCATTGTGCCTAAAGGAAAACAAAAAAAGGGACCCAATATTATAGCATTTTCGAACAACAACATCTAAGCGATTCACCTCAAATAAAATAAAAACATTTAAAAAACCAACCTAAAAAGCGCCAGGAGGGCTCAAGAGCATTCCTGAGAAACCTGATGCACAGTGTAAATGAAAACAAAAAAGCTATACAGATACAGCACCAGGAATCAAAAACTGGCCAATCTAAAATGAATCCAACAGAGCAACCAAACCCACAAGGGAAAAAAAGATAATCTCCGAAGGGAAGCAACAAATCAATAAACCAATACCATCTGCTGGAACTGAAGACAGCAATGAAGGAAATATAGAATCATTAATGAACCTGTCAACTTACTCTGAATAAGAACTAGAACACAATGAGATTAAAAACTCTGAGAAGTCAACTGAACAAGGATAACAAACAAACACGTCATCAATGATTATATTGGACTGCTACGAAGAGACCAATGAAGGTTCAAATATAACATTAGAGCTATCATGTGAAGAGATCTCAGGCGACAAACTAACTCTGGCAAATAGCTCTCTAACCTCAACACCCTCAGAGATAATTAAGTTGGATCAAAGCACAAATTCAGATGGCCAGGTGCATCCAAACCAAAAAAACACAAATCTGAGAGAACAAAATAGACCACTAAAATATCCACAATTTGTAGATCCACTACACAAGACTCAACAATACATATTAAGACTAGAAAGGATATCAAATCACAATGTGAAACTGATCATGAACAGGACTAACACCCTTTGCTTATTCCAAGCCATTCCAAACCTAAGGACCATTACTACCAAATATCTGAAAATAATTGAATTCATCAACCACAAAAGTTTGGATGACATTTGGATCCATTGTCACACAGAAAAAATACTGAGGAAAATTGCATCATCTAAGAAAGACATAAAGTACCTTAGATTTGAGTGAACCATAGAATAATCTTACGCCCAACCACAAGAGAACACCTCCTATGAGCATGACCTAGGAAATAGCCAAATGTACTCAGAAATCAGCAGTAGCGAGAGTCTTGAATACACCAAGCACACGGACCGACGCAATATGAGCTTCAATGAAAGCGATAACAGCTTCCATAATGTTGATACAGATCAGCAAGGATCAAGAGGAGAATGTAACACGAGAGGATCTGACCAAACCCCTTTTTGGCGAGACCTCGACTCAACAACTAACACCAATGAATACAATGATAAAACGTCACTATAACAACGAAATACAAACATCAACCAACTCGTGACATGTTGTTCATGGAACACACGCGGCCATTCACACTTGTTCCACAAAGCGCCCGCAGACCTGAATCAAGCCAGTATAATATGTCTCCAAGAGACCTGGTTTATTGTACCTCCGATCTGTGAAGAATATCTCACACAGACAAACCCCGCAACCGCAAGCAAGGCAGGCAGACCATCGGCCGGTCTCATCACCTTAATCAGTCATGACCCGCCGTACAAGGTCATAGAATATACAAACATCGATAGCTGCGTTCAAAATACCATACTCAAAAAGCGAATGACAGCCAGACATGAACAAACCACAATTGATCCAGGTGATCCTCCTAAATATTTGAGCATTACCAACATTTACTGGAACCCAAGAAAACAAGACGAGAAGATAATAGACACAGTCCTCTCCAGAATTGACATCAATACACATAAATATGAAGGTGTAGCCACATTATATGTGGTGACTTCAATTTCCATATCTTTGATGCGAAAGGAAATAAACTAGAAGAACATCGGCTTGAACCCCGAGCCAAGAGATGGTCAGCTGAAATAAACAATCGGAATTTCGATCGCCTGGATGCAGTAAACAGAGACACATCGACTCCAATTCCATCCTGGTCATGTGGAAATAAGAAATCTATATTTGACTACTTTTATGTCACGAAAGGAATTTCAGCAGCTATCAGGGAAGTAGAAAACTTACCCAGTAATTTCAGCGATCATTATATCTTGAAGCGTTCGTGGGAATTAAATGGACTCTCCCCAAGGAGAATAAACATCCCTCCCATAATGGTGAACTCCAGAATGAACCATCTCAAAATTGCCCACCATAAATTAAAAAATCTGACGGAAACACTCAAGAATGCTGATTTAAAAGACAACAGCAAAATAAATTATGGATGGCTTCTGAACCAATTCAAATTGACAATTGTCCCAAACGAGTTCCAACATTCCAAGTATAAGTATACTTACAACGAATCGATTGCTGCAAAAAAAAAGAAATGCAAAGAGAAGTTAAAAGAGCCAAACATGAAGCAAGTTTAATTAAAAAAATAAAAATACATAGTGCTAAGTAAAAATTCAAAAATTGGTTAAAAAATGCAATAATGATACAAGAACAAGAAAATGCTGAATATATGATGTCTATTCTTAAAAACAACAATGCCGTCGCCTGTGGGACCTGTTAAAACCGAACACAAATACACATGGAAGCCATGATAGTTGACGTTACTGAGTAAGATTGGATCAGCTACTTTACTGAATTGTATAAAGAAAGATCGACACATCAAGGAAAAATGCTGACCCCAAATGAAACCACATGGGAAGTGACATACGAGACTAAAGATCTCGAAAACTCAATCCTGAAATTAAGGGGGTAGTTCATAGAATCCAGTGCACAAGTGGCACATGTGGCTGGCGCACAGTGTGCGCGTGTGACAGTCTGTGCCAGCCGCGTGCGCCAAAATCCTTTTCCACGCACAGCGTATTCATGGATTTTAACATCCATTACCGGCCGTGGCGCAGAGTGGTGCAGTGACCCTGCAACAGTGCCAGTTACGCCCCCAATCCCTCCCCGTGCGCCATGCACAGCGCACAAATCCTGTACACGGTGCACAGGCCAGTGGACCAGCATACAGGCCCCCAACCACGAAAAAACCTGTAAAACTCCCCACGCACCCCTCCGAATACACATACACCCCTGTGCGGGGAGAATCACACACGATTGGGCCTGTGCGAGCTGGGTACATGTATTACTGGGGTGTGCAGGGAGTTCCACACGCGATTGGCCCTGTGTGAGCAGGGTACGAGTATTACTGGGGTGCGCATGGAGTTTCACACGCGATTGGGCCTGTGCGAGCAGGTACGTGTATTAGTGGGGTGCGCGGGGAGTGCCACACGCGATTGGCCCTGTGCGTGCGGGGTACGTATATTACTGGGGTGCACAGGGAGTTCCACACGCGATTGGCCCTGTGCGAGTGGGGAACATGTATTTCGGGGGTACGCGGGAAGATTCACACGCGATTGGGCCTGTGCGAGCGGGGTACGTGTATTTCGGGGTGCGCGGGAAGTTTCACACACGTTTGGCCCTGTGCGAGCGGGGTACGTGTATTACTGGGGTGTGCGGGAAGATTCACACGCAATTGGCCCTGTGCGAGTGGGGTACGTGTATTACTGGGTGCGTGGGAAGATTCACACGGGACTGGGCCTGTGCGAGCAGGGTACGTGTATTTAATGGGTGCGTGGGACGTTTCCCACGCGATTTTGCTGTCAGAGCGGGGTACGTGTATCCAGTGGGGTGCGCGGGGATTCCCATACGTAAATTGGCAGCGTGGGTCCTCCCAGGTGTGCCCTCTACCCCCTCCATGGCCCCTGCAGGCAACCCACACCAGAGGGGACTACCCTGCACCCCTGTTCATGTCCCGCAGGAAGCCCATCCACCATGGGCATGCCCCCCAGCCAGCCCACATGTCACCTTGCACTAGTGATCACCAACTCATGTCCCCCTGCACCCCACCCACCCAGCATTGACGGGCACCTGCCAGCAGGCCCCGACTCATGTCCCCCAGCACCCCCACCCACCCAGCATTGACGGGCACCTGCCAGCGGGCCCCAACTCATGTCCCCCAGCACCTCCACCCACCAGGCATTGACGGGAACCTGCCAGCAGGCCCCGACTCAGGTCCCCCCGCCAACACGTCATGACGATCCTCAATCATGGGCCTTATGGCCACCCACATCACACCCCACACCACCCCAGTCCAAACACACAACCAGGTATCACATCCACCCCACAATGTAATCCCTATCACATGTCACATCACAAATGGCATGTATGCACATCAACACAGTTCTGTTACACCCACACAATGCGTGCATGAGATTGAGAAAACAGACATCCTGACATGCATGTAACCAAAGAGAGAATACCACACATTGAAGTAGGAAATGAAAATGTATTAAAAACAAAAGCAAGGGAATTAAATGAAACACACAAGAATGGGAATGATGAAGAAAAAGCTACATGTCCAAAATATAAAAAGAAAATGAGTGAACGCAGAATCGAAACCAATCCAAATGCACATGGGTCCAAAGTGACTGTCCGGCAAAACAAATCCAAAGTGATAAACCAAGCCAAAACCATTGATCCATGGGGAAAAAAAAACAAAATAAAAAGTGAAATCCAGTGTTGAACTATTTACAAAGTACAAATCCAGGGTCCATGAGCCCAACCTTTCAGCTGAAAACTAGAAAAAACCCTACCTAATGAAGAACTATATACAAAAACGTGGGGCATTGTCCAAGCGCCCCAAAATAAATAATAACAGAAAGGAAACCTAACACTATCTAACGATATACAATGGCGGCAGGCAAGTCCTGCGGCTCACTCTGTGATGTCCCGGGCCAGGGCATCATCGAACTCCATGTCGATGTCCCGGAGACGGGACTTTTCCCTGGCTCCAAGGTCTCGCAGGTATGCACTCATGGCCTGTTCCAACTCCCTGCGAGTTGCCTCAAGGTACTCTGCCCGCCTTAACACCCGACGCATGGAGAACTCCGCCCTGACCATGGTAAGCCGCGCCTGTTCCGCCCGCCTCCGCTCCGCATCTATACGCTGGCCCAACCGCAGCCACACGGAAGACACACCCATTCCAGGGTCCTCCTGCCCTCTGGCCGATGCCTGCCCCTCTGATGTCGATGGCCCCAAGCCATCATTGCTCCCACCTAGAGCCTGCTGCTGTTGCTGCTGTCCATGTGCTCTGTCTGATGATGCCTGCACATCCTCCATCTGCTGGTCTCCAGTTGTTGGGGTGTCCACCCGTGCTGGACTGCCGACTCCCTACCTGCGGACGGGCCTGGGATGGGGCATCCCTGCTGGTGCATGGTGGTGCAGTCACAGGGTCAAGGACAGCCCCTCCGCGGTGACCTGTGCTGCCTCCTGACCCTGGCCCTGGACTGCACCACTTGCACCAGTGGTACTACCCCCACCAGGCCTCATGTGCGGCTCAGTAGTGGGCTCCTCCTCCTCTGTGGAGTCCACCAACCTGGATGTCTCCGCACTGTCTTCTGCCATTGCAAGCCCCTGTGGGGGCTCACCCGGCCCTTCCGCTACAGCCGTAGTGGCAGACGCGGCACCAGTCCCCTCGCTCCCGGATGATGGCAATTCCTGGGAGGGTGGCTGGGCCATGCGTCGCCGCCCGGTGGAGGCATCCCCGCCGCTTGGCTTCACAGGGCCGTCTCCGCCCTCTTCTTCACTTGACGCTGTGTAGAGGGAGACATAGAATACAAGCATCAGGGTACAGTACAATATTCCCCTAGACAGGGAGCAATAAAACATGAGTGGCACTGTGAAATATGACTTCCATCCTGTCCCTCCACAATACATGGGTGAATGCACGCAACACACATGCACAAACAGGCACGGCGCCTGCAATCAACATCAGCATCCATGTAGAAGGGCCACTTTTAACCAAAAAGTTGCCTTCAAACTCACATGCATCATGGCTCACACTGATCCCATGCACACACATCACCGGAGGGTCATGCATCATGGCTTGTACACCACAGACACAGTGGATACACAGTGGATACAACGGAGACGGCACTGCATGAGTGAATCTACACATCATCAAGGACATGTGTCATGCATCCATGGCGTTTCAAAGTCACACACATACTTCTCAGACACACACACATGTGCACCATACATGTACATGAGAGCAGCACCCATCCCTCAACCCCCCTCCATGTCCAAGAACAGAGACTGGCATACATTCATGTGTGCATTCCGCATACAGATCCCCATGTTGCATTGGAACACATGCACCATCCATGTGGTTCACACATTACTGGTCTCACACACACACATCCATACATGGCCATGTCACACATACAGGCAAGTATCAGACTACCAGCACTGCAACATGCCCTGTCTCACACAGCAATGCTTGGCCACATACCGCTCAACTCCAGATGGGTCTGCCTCCGAAGGATCTGGGCGTGGAGCACTGGGCCTACGTGTTCCAGGACCCTCATCGGATGTTGCTCATGCTGAACCGGCCCCCCTCCGCGAGGCACCGCGCCTTGTAGAGGGTCCTGGACCTGAAGTCCTCCCAGCGCTTCCGGACGTGCTTGATGTCGCGGGTTGTCACCCCCTCCGCGTTTTTGGCAACCACTGCGTCCTCCCAGATCCTCTCCCGTCCTTCCTTGTTGCCGCTTGATGTTCCGAAGAGGGCATCATAATGCCCCAGGACATGCTCCACCAGGACACCAACTTCCTTCTCACTGAAGCTGGTGGCCCTCTGCCTCTCTGGCTGGGGGTCGCCAGTGGTCTCAGATAGTGTTTGCCCCGACATGGTGACCCCCGAGGCAGGCGTGGGTGAGCAACTGGGTCCTGGGGCTGGGCTGTGGAGCGATGGTATCCCAGTCGGGAGTCTTCTGTTCCAGCAGGGGTGGACACAGCAACTGGACCACTGCAGATGGCTGACATGCAGGCACCAAATAGCAGGGCACGTGGGCAGCAGGCAGGCAGCAGCAGATGGCTGGTGGGAGCGTGCTCGGGGCTCTTGGGGGCAGGAAAATGGCCTTTTGGGCAGGAGCGTGGTCTTCCGTGTGTTTTCACGTGGCCAGCTTGATACGGAGTGATTTGGCACGTGACAAAATTGCACGTCAGCGTGTAATTCGAGGAAAGGCCCTTAGCGCGTAAGCGCGTCTGTGATGTAGCACGCACAGGCGTTTCCCTCATGACGTGTGCATAGTAGTTCAGCGCGCACAAGAAAAAACTGCACGTCCACGTGTGAATGCGTGTAATCCGAGGAAAGGGGCTATGCACGTAAGTGACGCAACGCGCGCGGGCATTTCCCTCAGCACGGGTTAAAGGTGAGCGGGGCCAGCAGTTCGCTGTACGTGCCTTTCATGGAGACCGACGTGTGTTGCTACTTCGTGTTGTTTCGCGCGCCATCACAACTTCACAGCGGATCAAGGAGGTATCTCTTCTTTTGGCAGGGGTATTGGCCACGCATGTTTTTAATTATCATGCTAGTCAGACGGTGAGTCGTGCATGCTATTTTTCCCACTGCGGGTGACCCTGTGTATCGCACCCGTTTTCGAGGTCATAGTAGCCTGCGTGTCCCACGCGTATGCATTTTTCGTGTTACTGGGTGCCAACGCATAATGTGGGAGGTTAATTCCACGTACGTAGGCTGCAGGGTTGCGTGCACGGTTTTACTGCAGTTTTGGGGTGCCTGAGCATTGCATGACCCGTCACTACATCACCGGGGTCACATACAGCCTTGCAGGTGCGGGGGGGCTGTTAACATCTTGCATCCCACCTCCTTCACCCCAATTGCCCGGGACAATTGTGGTGTAGACCTCCCATTGGCACTACTCCATCTGTGCCAGCACTACTCCATCTGTGCCGTGGTTGGGAGGCCACCAAAGGTGAGGGGTGCCTCAGCTGGGCATCCTCCTCGTGGCGGGCGTGGTCAGGGATGTGGCCGGGGTGACCAGGGAGTAGGGGGACTCCAGGGTGTCCAGGGTGGCCGCAGAGCGGGAAGAGGCAGGGGTGCGCCATTTGAGCACAATTTTGTGGCATGTGTCGGTGCAGTCATGCCACCACCCCCTGTGGTTCCGGGAGATGCAGCTTCTGCATCTGGCACTGGCGCCCGTGTGACCCGGCAGTCCATTTCATCGACTGCCATGGGCCCAAGGGTTGTGGTAGCTGCAGGTGCAGCTGTGGACACCACCACCCAGGCTCAGGGTCTGCCAGTGCAGGCTGCGTTGGCACTTGAAGAGTCCTTGAAAGATTTCCAACAGGCCAGGAGGGAAACCATAGGTGCACGCAGGGCTGCCCTGACCAAGACATATGTCCCTGGGGCAGTAATGTCATCTGCTGCCCCGAACAGCCGGGTGTTGGCAAGTGCAGGGGCAGATGCAGCCAACAACACCCCGGTTGTGAGTCTGCCAACCAGGACAGTCGCGGTCAATGACCCTGACAAAGCGGATGTTGCTGCGCAGGGTCCATTAGAGGGCACCCAGCTGCCACTGACGCAAGTCAGGCCTTTGGTCGTCCCTCCACCTGTCACTCCCTTGGCTCAATCCACCGGTGCCACTGGCCATACTGATCAGGGCGGCATTTGCCAGCCAGGGTCTGCGCCACAATCCAAGAGGAGGAAGGTTGCACCTGCAGCACAGGCTGGGACCCCACAAACAGCCACGACCTCCTGCATGTCGAGGAAGAAGCCTTTCTGCAACCAGGAACTGGACTTCCTCGTGGACTACGTACGGGACCACAACCGTGACATGCTAGTTGGTTCTAATTGTCAGACTATGGCTGCCCACCGTGATACCCACTGGAAGCAAGTTGCGGAATATGTGAGTGTACTCGGCCATGAGGTGCGCACGGCGCAAGAGAGCAAAAAGCGTTGGAATGACCTCAAACGGAGCGCTAAGGTTAAGCATGCCTCAAATTAAAACTTGACTCTGGTGACTGGCAGTGGCCTACACCTGAGGAGGAAAACCTCACTCCGCATGAGTCACTCGTTGTGGAGTTCATACCATCTGAATCGGTCGAAGGAGTGGGAGAGATGCCAGACTTTGATGCCCAGTCCAGTGAGTGTTGCTGCGTGTTTGTTGAGGGCATGTGTGTTTTACTTGTGTGATGTGTTGTGCATGACGGCCACTACATGTCACGTGTATATGGTTCTGATGTGCAAGTAATGCAATGCTTCCCTGATGCATGGCTGCTCTGCTGGATGGTGGACATGTGGAGCGGACGGGGACTGTCCGCATCACCACTATTGCACCCTCCTCACATGATGGTCACCAGGATGCCCCTCCAGTCCATGCTCCAGCTCACTGGCCCTTCTGCATGTAGCGTGGGGTGACCTTCCTCTCAGCCCAGGGACTATGTCATAGCATGACTGACGTGCATGTGTCGCAGGTACAAAAATTACAATTGAATAGGTACAAAGAAGAGTGCTCTAATGAAAACACACTGTTTCACCCCTTATTACCCTCTGCATTAAAGGAGAAAAAGAAAGAAACTCACTTTCTTTGTTGTTTGGAGAAAATAATAGTTTGTTTATCTATGCAGTTGAAAAAATCAACATAGAGTGAACAGTTCTCCAAACAGCATAACATCACACGGTTTAATGAAACCAACCGTACAGGCTTATAGGATATATTTACAAACACATGGGGTCACATAGTTTGACACAACAGTCGTGTAGGTAACGCAAACTCAATCAAAATACATAGTTTGTTATGGTGATTCATATACTTCAGTATAAAACAACACAATTAGACAAAGTAAGCAACAACAGAAAAAAAAGGGGTTCGTGAATTGACAATTGGTAGTGGACAGTGACAATGCACTGTTGTTCGGGGTGCATTGTCACTGTCCACTACCAATTGTCAATTCACGAACCCCTTTTTTTTCTGTTGTTGCTTACTTTGTCCAATTGTGTTGTTTTATACTGAAGTATATGAATCACCATAACAAACTATGTATTTTGATTGAGTTTGCGTTACCTACACGACTGTTGTGTCAAACTATGTGACCCCATGTGTTTGTAAATATATCCTATAAGCCTGTACGGTTGGTTTCATTAAACCGTGTGATGTTATGCTGTTTGGAGAACTGTTCACTCTATGTTGATTTTTTCAACTGCATAGATAAACAAATTATTATTTTCTCCAAAAAACAAAGAAAGTGAGTTTCTTTCTTTTTCTCCTTTAATGCAGAGGGTAATAAGGGGTGAAACAGTGTGTTTTCATTAGAGCACTCTTCTTTGTACCTATTCAATTGTAATTTGTGTCTTAAAGTAACCCTCCTGGGTAGAATAGGTCCATAACCAGGAGCCCATTTTTTGAATCTGTGTCGCAGGTACTCCATGTAGGCATGCTCCCTTGCCCCTCTGCCCCCCAATTCCACCTTTGCACTGGTCTGCTTCAATTTTACCGTTGAGTACTTCCCTGTTCATGCGTCCTGTGTACATGCTAACTTCCAGCAGCCAGTCTGCCAGACATATGCTGTGTGGTACATCCTTTGTACTTGATGCAGAGTGTCTCACTTGGACTGTGCAGAGGTCAGATGCCCCGCAGGGACATGAGTGCCCATTCATGCACCATGTGTATTCCACGCATGCCCCTATGTGTCCTTGACTGGATGATCATTGTAGTACAAGTCCAGGGTGACCTACATTGCATGGCGTTTCATCAGCCTTCCCATGTCCACTGTGGCTCAGTCCTGCGTCGCACACATGTTTAGGGTGTGACAGTCTGTGTGGGTCACTGGCCTCAGCCTGTTTACCGGCCAATGACTCTGTCCAACTGGTGTAGTGTCTTCTTCACACGTGGATGTACTCCAGAGGTTTCATCATGTGTCCTGCTTACTGTCCCATCATCATTTGCTGTGTTGTCACTTGACTCACATGATGCAGTTGATGCTAGTCAACACTGTCTGTCAATACACAGGTCTATGGTCAGCCTTTTGATACCATGCTAGGCATCCCTGCATTTGCACTTGGGGGTGGAGGGTTGGTTTGCATGTAGCCGTGCTACCCTTTGAATGCACATTGCACATGATGCCTGAAGTTGATCTTGCACTGCCTTCACATTTTCTGACACACATCTTGAATTACTTGTACATGTAGGTAGTGAGTAACATACTCATTTGCTGCACTGCATCAACCCACTTCTGTGCAAACTGATACCATTCTACATGCCTAATCACAGAAGCAATGTCAAGTTGACACAGCATGCATGGCAGGTTCTATTTTGTGTGTGACATGTCTGCTTGATGTGTTTGGTGTCTGTGTGATGTCTGTGTGTGTGTGTGTGTTGTGTGTTTTTAACATGTGTAGTGTCCTTTATTCTCTCTACTTTTCAGATGATGACGCAATGGAGCCAGAGGATGGTGTTGTCATGCCAGGCACAGGGTTGTTATCACTACAGCAACCCGGCTAAGTGGGGATTGTGGGGTGGTAGGCCACGAAAACCCACATGTGCTACAGTCCATCTTGTCTCTAGCTGGCAATGAGTCCAGCCCTGATGAACACTCTGACGTCCATATCGAGTTGGATGTGCATCAGGTCCATATGTCAGGGGTGAGTGATTCTGATGTGGGCACTCCTCTGTCCGCGACACCTGCACTGAGGGGTCAGACAGTGTTGGAACCTCTGCCTGTGGTGGATCGGGACACAGGGTCACTCTCCACACCAGTCACTGATGTGCTTGGGCCATCACATTGACGGGGGCATGTAGTCGTGCAGCCACGAGCGGTGGCAACACAACAAGGGCACCCGGTCCTTGGGTCCCACGTGCAACCGCAGTATACTGAGTGGGAGCGAGACGTGACTGCCAATTCTGAACGGCAGGGGGCAGCAATGGAGAACATCGCTGAGAGCATGGAGCGTGTGGCCCAATCCATGCTCCCCCTGCTAGGCAGGTGCTTCTCCAGCAGCAGGCGGCACGGTGCTTGGCCCACTCGCTCAGGCTGAGCATGGCGGCCGCAGAAAGGGCACGCCAGGCTGAAATGTTGTCTCTGCGTCAAGCAATTGCTGCTCACACAGAGGCACACATGGAGGCCCTGAGTCAGGAGTATGCTTCCCTCAGATCCACTCTGGGTGTCCTTCTGATGTCCCAGAGGGAGCGGGCAGAGGAGAGGTTTGTGCAGCTTGAGCGTACCATCTTGGCTGAGCTACATGCTTGCCGGCAGGTGCAGCAGTTGTCCAGCCAGGCCTTGTAGGAGGAACTCCGTGTTACACGTGCTACCTTGCAAGAGGAAGCACGTGTATCACGGGAGGTTCTGCATGCAGACCTACGTGTGATCACCACACAGAACCAGGCTCACCTGTGCGGCAGACTTGCTGCCGACAAGGGGCAAGCTGCAGCTAGGCATGGTCAGGCTCCTGTGTTGCGTCCTCCTTTCCAGGAAGAGCCAGACTCGGACGACAATGTATCTCCCACATAGGTCGGGCTGTGCAGGCGTTGAGCCCATGGAGTTTTTTCAGTTCCTCAACATCATCGCATGTGGGTGTTGAGCAGCACCCTGCACCTCCCCCTTCCTGGGTGCCTCCCCCCATGGGTCGTATGTGGCCATTTTTGATTTTTCTTTTAGTTTAGTTAGTTTAGTTTCATTTTGATAGTTAGTTTAATTAGATAATGTAGGTTTTTCATAGTTAGTGTAATTAGTTAATATAGTTTAAAATTGCTTGTCTATTGTGCTTTCATGTGACGGTGTGGTGCTTTGTAGCTTTTGAAAGCATCCACTGTCTGCTCCAGCTGGGCCCTTCAAGCTTGTCTTGTGTATGTGTTTGCAGCTTGGGGTCCTTGACTCACATATGCCACTCCTGCTTCCCTTATCCATGGGCTCGCAAGGATGGTTCGGTGTAACAGCCTATTACACAAGGGCTTTGGACTGTCATATCTATGGCATGTCTGCTGCTGTCCAACTTGTGTTAACACCCCTAGTGGGGATGATAGGGGTGTTATTGACCACTGTTCTTCTTTCGCTAGATGGGGGGTTTCATGATTCATGCGTACATTAATTGCTATGCATTGTGTAGTATGTTTCTTATCTTTACTGTACATGTGCTTGTTGCAATTCATGCCGTAGATAGTGTGTTCCACACTTTGCCTGTGAAAGACGCACTGATGGTGTGATTTCTGATGTACGTCTCTGACATGATCCAGTCATGAAATGCCTGAAGAGACACACACAGATGATTTTAAAGCATTAATCATGTGTTTCATGCCCTTTCTTCAGGGGGAAGAGCCTCCAGACCACCTTTGGCAGCAGACATGGGCCATTGGACGTCTGGAAGCTCAACACGTTTGGTGGTGCCGACATGCGCATGTGTGCGCAAGCAGAGGCACAGGGATTGTGCTCATACATCCAAAAACAGCTGACGTGTTTCAAGGGACTCCAGGCAAGGTGAGCAGCACAGGGGGGCAACAACGCAGCAAACCTTTCACCAGGCCAGTTGCACATGCATGCTTAGTAGCAGCACTGACGGTGAACTTGGACAAATATTGGTGTTGAAGCGCACAATACAGGTGAGATGCGTTGGTGGACTAATGGCGAGTTGATGGGAAAGTTGTCTGGGGCACCTGCAGAGGCAGTGGCACATACGCTCCGGTCCACCATGGTCCATTGAGGCACTGGTATTAGCCATGTAGCATTCCAAGACATGGAAAGAAGCAGCTCACAGGGACAGACAGCAAGGGACAGACTTGTGTGCAGTGCATTTCATTCCCATGTAGAATTTGACACATGCACTACTTACTTTATTTCGGTCATGGTGGAACACGACTTGTTCTGAAGTCATACCTTGCTATATGCGTCTGGCTGCTTACCCAGGGAACATTGCATGTTGTGTGAACCGTGACACATTGGGCCTCATTATGGGCTATGCCGGTAAGGGAAAAATTATGCCGGTATGTAAATACAGGCATCATTTAACGTTCCATAGCATTCTGACCCGCAAACCCGGTATTAACTGCACCGTTATTTACGGTGCCGCTAATAGCGACATAGGCGCGTACACGCGCCTCTTCAGGTAGTAAATACCGGCATGCCGGTAATAGGGGGCAATCACAACCCACGCAAACATGCAAATACCGGCATCGCGAACACAGTAACAACGGGCTGCATGATTCCGGAAAAACAGGCATCGCGGACCACCCGCAAACAGCAACCAAGATACAAGGCAGCTGCCACAGGTGCACACAATCCCCACCGGTGGAGTCAAAGGAGGCTACGCCAGTATGAACTGAGCACACCCACACACCACAACCCCCCCACAGGTGTAGGCAATGCAGAGTGGCCCAGTACAAAAGGAGCACACCTACACACCACACCCCTTCCTACACCAAAATGCTAACACTAGCAGTTGCAATCATGGCGCAGGAGGACATGCCTATACTGCTACAACTACAGCAACAACAGCAACAACAACAACTACAGCAGCAAGAACAGGCAGCACAGAGGAGACGCAGGAGGAGAAGGAGGGTGAGACAGGCCCAGCAATTACCACCAGCGCAGCCACCAGCGCCTCGTAGGCAGCCACCAATCCCTCGCACCAGACCCAGCCCATTCAACCTAACCCCTGAGCAGATCCACACCCTGTACCGGTTGGACCGTGACAGCATCACCACCATAGTGGACATGATACAGAACGACATTGCCAGCCACATACAAATACGCACTGCCATCCCCCCACTACTGAAGGTAGTGTCTGTGCTACACTTCCTGGCCACAGGCACCTACCAACACACAGTGGGCCAGCTGCATGGCATTTCACAACCACTATTCTCACGCATGCTGAACCAAGTGCTGGATGCCCTCCTGAAGCACGCAAGCACCCACATATCCCTACCACGGACTGGCCAGGAGATAGCCGAAACCAAAGTAGGCTTCCATGCACTGGCAGGCATGCCCAATTGTGTCATTGCCATCGACTGCACCCATGTGGAATTGGTGGTCCCCCATGCCATAGAGGCGGTGTACCGCAATCGCAAGCAATACCACTCCATCATTGTGCAAATGGTATGTGACTCCAGCAAGATCATCACCCATTGCTGCGCCTGATTTCCTGGATCCACACATGATTCCATGGTACTGCGCAACTCCACGCTACCCCGTCACATGGAGCGACATGCTGGACCACGTGCCTGGCTGCTCGGTGAGTTGCACAACAGGCCCATGGCCATGCTGTGGGGTACTCATGTGTGCGGATGCAGAAGTGGGGGATAGTACACCTGGGTGGGAAAGGGGGGGATAGTTTACCTGGGTGGGAAATGGGGGGGATAGTTTACCAGGGTGGGAAATGGGGGGGTTAAAAGTACACCTGGGTGGCAATAGCCAGTGAGTGGAGAATGAATGCAGAGCTAAACACTCCTCACCTGACACAGCCAAACTGAAAATGACACATCACTGGGCCACATATCACAAATAATGCCAATGGATGACAACAAGTAAGAGGCACAACCGGGGCACCATGGTGATGGCAAGCAATGCATGACTGAATAGGATGGCAACTGTGCCAATGCGGCCAGTGTGACCTTGCATAGTAAAGAGTATACAGCATGAATTGGAGGCTAAACATTGTCGCACTGCCACAGCACATCTGCCTCAGCATGCATGATTACACCCTGCATCATCTATTCAACCCCATCCAGTGTTCCACACCTCTTTACAGTATACATTCCATATAGGTGACTATTTGGTACACGTACAGGGACATGTGCATGCTCACACCTAATAGCTGCTGACATGACCGTGCTCCCTGAAGGTGTCAGTTCAGAGTGACACACACCTATTTGTATCTGCTTGCAGGTGATGGAGGATATCCCTTGAGGCCGTGGCTACTTACCCCTGTGCGGAACCCGCAGAACAGTCATGAAGAGGAGTACAATCGTGTGCACACTCGTACCCGTGTTGTGATTGAGCAGACCTTTGGCCTGTTGAAGGCGCGGTTCCGCTGCCTAAGCAGGTCTGGTGGGGCACTCCTATATATGCCTGAGAAGGTGGCAAAGATCACCATGGCCTGTGCCATGCTGCACAACATGTGCGTCCGAAGGAATGTACCACTGCCACCTGACATTGACATGCATGGCCCGGGTGAGGATGAAGGGGATGGAGAGGGAGGCGAAGGAGCCCCCCCTGACAGTACGTGATGCATGGGACAGCCATGCTGTACGCCAAGCACTAATTGATGAATACTTTTAGGACACAGGGACCATGAATGACTTTTGTCAGTCAGACACTGGGCCAATGTGAACATGCACAAAGGGAATGTTGTAATTTGGGCACTGAACACCTTAACACTTTAAATGGATGCACACTAAAAATAACAATGTCCAGCCATGGATTGTTCTCCAGAAAACTTGTGTATTATATGAAAGTGCAAAACTGTGCCCACTCCCCCCTCCCACAATCCCCCAACAAACTCCCTCACCCACCCCACAGATCCCAAATGTCCCCATGTGTGCAACAAACAGTGTTGCCTTCACCAATGTTACTCCTCACATTTTTTCCATTTTTCAGAAAGTCACTTTTTGGTGACTTTTGGGTCTGAGGGTGCCATGGCCATGCGCCGTGCGCTCCTGCGCGTTAAGCGCACAGGGCTTGATTGAACAGAGGTGGAAGGTGTTGATGTGGTGGAGGTGTCAATTGTCAATCCCCTTGCAGACCCATGGTGTGGCTGCTGCACTTGCCTGATGTTGGCTAGTAGGGCCTCGGTCAATGACCCCATGCACTGCCTGAATGCAGACGTGGACGCCTCCACGGCAGCTGTATTTGCAGCAATGGCCGTGGCTAAGGCTTTCATGGCCTCATTGCCGCATAATCTGCAGCATCTCGCCTTGGCGGGCCTCCACCCTTGACAGACGGACCTCAAAGGGGGTTTCTGTCGCAGGTGTACCGGTGGCTGGTGGGGTGGTGGAAGGCAGGGTGGTGGAAGACAGGGTGGTGGAAGGAAGGGTGGTGGAAGGCAGGGTGGTGGAAGGCAGGGTGGTGGATGGCAGGGTGGTGGCAGGCACCTGCGTGAGGCCCTCGTCCTGGGCACTGTCGTCCTCGAAATGCCGATGTCCGAATCTCCTAGGTCGGAGTCATGGAGACATGGGTCATCCAGGCTCTCTGTCTCCGCAGGGGGGGAGGGGTTGCCAATGGGTGTTGGGCTGGGTGATCCCAAAGATTCTTCGGCCTCTTCGACCACCTCTGTGGACACGACATCCGTGGTGGCCGGCAGTACAGCTGGCACTATCGCAGCAGGTGCACCCTGCAGAGATGATGCCTTGCGTGGCACACTGGGAGTGGTCGCAGGCACATTTTTGGAGGAGGGGGTTGCGGTGGCACTGGTCCCCTTGCGTGCACTGGATGTGCTTGCGCCCCTGTCCTGGGTTCCACCTTCCTCATCGGTGCCTGGGGGATAGAAGAGATGCAGGTCATCAGTGAGATTGCCAAATGGCAGCTGTGATTTGTTGCAGTGTAATATCTTGAGTCATTCAGGAATGATTTCATTTCTGTTGTGTGGCATTTGGTGTACTGAGGGGACATGTTGGCAATGATTGCATGGCTGGTGGCAATGGATTGTCTAGGTGCGGGGGGGCATGGGCATGGATGGGTCATGTTGCACCTCTGTTGGGTTTACATATTTCATGCAGCATGCGTGTGGTGCAGGCGGTGGCAATCAGTATTCTGTTGGTGAGTTGATGTTGCCTTGGGTAAAGGAATTGCCTTGCCTAATCGGACTCCCACCTCACTTGTGTCACATCATGTTTTGTTATTGGTGGATGTGATGGTTCACTCACCTTTCTCTGTTGTAGTAGCTGCCCCGAACTCCTGCTCTCCGATCCCCTCTATGGATTCTGGGTCGATGAATCCACTTGCAATCTCCTCCCATGTGGTGAGCTTAACAGGGGAGTGTGTGCCACCGCCTGTCGCCATTGCGGCCCTCCGGTTCTCCGCAAGGATCTTCCGGACACGGAGGCGGAGGTCGTCCCAGCGCTTTCTGCAATCCTGGACACTCCTTGGGGTGCTCCCCACTGCTGTTACCCTCTGCGCAACCTCCTACCACACCTGCTTTTTACGCGTTTGGGCCGCATGCTTCAGGTCCGTGCTTCGGATTATGTCAGCATGCTGTTGTAGGGTGTCCGCTAGCATTGTCAATTCAGCATCTGAAAAGCGCTGCTTCCTCTTCCTTTGTGTGCTTTTTCCGGTGGCCTTTGACATCCTGGTTGTGTTTTGGCACTCAACAACACGGGTGTAGTGGTAGTAATGGAGGATGGCAATGGATTGTGTTTTTAAAGATGGCTGCCGGCCCATTTCCCGTTCCTGCGCGATGACGTAATTTCCGGGTCCGTTTTTTGCGAACACGGTAATAACATGACGGTATTACCATGCCGGTATTTACGGGTTAGTGTGAGGCGGTAGCGCAATGGGCGGGCCCCGCGATGCCGGTATAGGGGGCTTGGAGGCCCTTTACCGGCATGGCGGTATTGCCACTACCGGCATGGGGGAACGCGCGTTCTCGCGCACTCGTAATGGCCTGCTATTAGCGGGTTCATACGTGCACGGACCCGCTCATTCCGGCATGCCGGTAATGAACCGGGTTTTACCGGGCAACTCGTAATGAGGCCCATTGGTCTTCCATTTGCCACGCACCCACCGGCGCCTGACTTTCTGCATTGACTGTGTATGAACCATCACAGGGGTAATGTTACGTATGGGTACGAAGCATCCACACCAGATTGTTTGTTTGTAGAGTAGTTTGTTACTTTGAGGCATATATGGTGGTGTGTTTGTATGTTATGGGCACGCACAGATTAGTAACTGTGGCTCTCTTTGCAGCATTTAACTGCTCCTGTTACCGGACCTGAGAGTGCGCAGGCAGGAGGCCAGCCCTCACCCCAGAGATAAGTTTCTCTTTGTCTTCCATTTGAGTAATTTGTTACTATGTGCATGATGATCAAGTTTGGTGTACTTGTGTATGTGTTAATGTGAGTAGTACAGTTTTGTGCATTTCCTACTTTCCCGTGTCAATCCTACTCCCCTATCCTGCCCCTCATTCCGGTTATCCAGTATTGCAATGCCTGTCCCGACTGCATATACCTGACCCTCCTTCCCCACCAGGGTCTCAGAGGCCTGTGTGAGTTTGACCTTGCAGGCACCCACACCACGGTGGGGGTGGTTGGTTCGTGCCACTCCTGCGCCTGTACACGGGAGCTGTGACAGTACACATCCGTTTGTGGTGCATCATTCTGTGTTATGTACCACACATGGTACACATCCTGTTGTACCATGGATGGGGGGGTTTCATGATTCATGTGTACATTAATTGCTATGCATTGTGTAGTATGTTTCTTATCTTTACTGTACATGTGCTTGTTGCAATTCATGCCGTAGATAGTGTGTTCCACATTTTGCCTGTGAAAGACGCACTGATGGTGTGATTTCTGATGTACGTCTCTGACATGATACAGTCATGAAATGCCTGAAGAGACACACACAGATGATTTTAAAGCATTAATCATGTGTTTCATGCCCTTTCTGCAGGGGGATGAGCCTCCAGACCACCTTTGCCAGCAGACATGGGCCATTGGACGTCTGGAAGCTCGACACGTTTGGTGGTGCCGACATGCGCATGTGTGCGCAAGCAGAGGCACAGGGATTGCGCTCATACATCCAAAAACAGCTGACGTGTTTCAAGGGACTCCAGGCAAGGTGAGCAGCACAGGGGGGCCACAACGCAGCAAACCTTTCACCAGGCCAGTTGCACATGCATGCTTAGTAGCAGCACTGACGGTGAGCTTGGACAAATATTGGTGTTGAAGCGCACAATACAGGTGAGATGCGTTGGTGGACTAATGGCTAGTTGATGGGAAAGTTGTCTGGGGCACCTGCAGAGGCAGTGGCACATACGCTCCGGTCCACCATGGTCCATTGAGGCACTGGTATTAGCCATGTAGCATTCCAAGACATGGAAAGAAGCAGCTCACAGAGACAGACAGCAAGGGACAGACTTGTGTGCAGTGCATTTCATTCCCATGTAGAATTTGACACATGCACTACTTACTTTATTTCGGTCATGGTGGAACACGACTTGTTCTGAAGTCATACCTTGCTATATGCGTCTGGCTGCTTACCCAGGGAACATTGCATGTTGTGTGAATCGTGACACATTGGGCCTCATTATGGGTTATGCCGGTAAGGGAAAAATGATGCCGGTATGTAAATACAGGCATCATTTAACATTCCATAGCATTCTGACCCGCAAACCCGGTATTAACTGCACCGTTATTTACGGTGCCGCTAATAGTGGCATAGGCGCGTACATGCGCCTCTTCAGGTAGTAAATACCGGCATGCCGGTAATAGGGGGCAATCACAACCCACGCAAACATGCAAATACCGGCATCGCGAACACAGTAACAATGGGCTGCATGATTCCGGAAAAACAGGCATCGTGGACCACCCACAAACAGCAACCAAGATACAAGGCAGCTGCCACAGGTGCACACAATCCCCACAGGTGGAGTCAAAGGAGGCTGCGCCAGTATGAACTGAGCACACCCACACACCACAACCCCCCCCCCCCACAGGTGTAGGCAATGCAGAGTGGCCCAGTACAAAAGGAGCACACCTACACACCACACCCCTTCCTACACCAAAATGCTAACACTAGCAGTTGCAATCATGGCGCAGAAGGACATGCTTATACTGCTACAACTACAGCAACAACAGCAACAACAACAACTACAGCAGCAAGAACAGGCAGCACAGAGGAGACGCAGGAGAAGAAGGAGGGTGAGACAGGCCCAGCAATTACCACCAGCGCAGCCACCAGCGCCTCGTAGGCAGCCACCAATCCCTCGCACCAGACCCAGCCCATTCAACCTAACCCCTGAGCAGATCCACACCCTGTACCGGTTGGACCGTGACACCATCACCACCATAGTGGACATGATACAGAACGACATTGCCAGCCACATACAAATACGCACTGCCATCCCCCCACTACTGAAGGTAGTGTCTGTGCTACACTTCCTGGCCACAGGCACCTACCAACACACAGTGGGCCAGCTGCATGGCATTTCACAACCACTATTCTCGCGCATGCTGAACCAAGTGCTAGATGCCCTCCTGAAGCACGCAAGCACCCACATATCCCTACCACGGACTGGCCAGGAGATAGCCGAAACCAAAGTAGGCTTCCATGCACTGGCAGGCATGCCCAATTGTGTCATTGCCATCGACTGCACCCATATGGAATTGGTGGTTCCCCATGCCATAGAGGCGGTGTACCGCAATCGCAAGCAATGCCACTCCATCATTGTGCAAATGGTATGTGACTCCAGCAAGATCATCACCCATTGCTGCGCCTGATTTCCTGGATCCACACATGATTCCATGGTACTGCGCAACTCCACGCTACCCCATCACATGGAGCGACATGCTGGACCACGTGCCTGGCTGATCGGTGAGTTGCACAACAGGCCCATGGCCATGCTGTGGGGTACTCATGTGTGCGGATGCAGAAGTGGGGGATAGTACACCTGGGTGGGAAAGGGCGGGGATAGTTTACCTGGGTGGGAAATGGGGGGGATAGTTTACCAGGGTGGGAAATGGGGGGGTTAAAAGTACACCTGGGTGGCAATAGCCAGTGAGTGGAGAATGAATGCAGAGCTAAACACTCCTCACCTGACACAGCCAAACTGAAAATGACACATCACTGGGCCACATATCACAAATAATGCAAATGGATGACAACAGGTAAGAGGCACAACCGGGGCACCATGGTGATGGCAAGCAATGCATGACTGAATAGGATGGCAACGGTGCCAATGCGGCCAGTGTGACCATGCATAGTAAAGAGTATACAGCATGAATTGGAGGCTAAACATTGTCGCACTGCCACAGCACATCTGCCTCAGCAGGCATGATTACACCCTGCATCATCTATTCAACCCCATCCAGTGTTCCACACCTCTTTACAGTATACATTCCATATAGGTGACTATTTGGTACACGTACAGGGACATGTGCATGCTCACACCTAATAGCTGCTGCCATGACCGTGCTCCCTGAAGGTGTCAGTTCAGAGTGACACACACCTATTTGTATCTGCTTGCAGGTGATGGAGGATATCCCTTGAGGCCGTGGCTACTTACCCCTGTGCGGAACCCGCAGAACAGTCATGAAGAGGAGTACAATCGTGTGCACACTCGTACCCGTGTTGTGATTGAGCAGACCTTTGGCCTGTTGAAGGCGCGGTTCCGCTGCCTAAGCAGGTCTGGTGGGGCACTCCTATATATGCCTGAGAAGGTGGCAAAGATCACCATGGCCTGTGTCATGCTGCACAACATGTGCGTCCGAAGGAATGTACCACTGCCACCTGACATTGACATGCATGGCCCGGGTGAGGATGAAGGGGATGGAGAGGGAGGCGAAGGAGCCCCCCTGACAGTACGTGATGCATGGGACAGCCATGCTGTACGCCAAGCACTAATTGATGAATACTTTTAGGACACAGGGACCATGAATGACCTTTGTCAGTCAGACACTGGGCCAATGTGAACATGCACAAAGGGAATGTTGTAATTTGGGCACTGAACACCTTAACACATTAAATGGATGCACACCAAAAATAACAATGTCCAGCCATGGATTGTTCTCCAGAAAACTTGTGTATTATATGAAAGTGCAAAACTGTGCCCACTCCCCCCTCCCACAATCCCCCAACAAACTCCCTCACCCACCCCACAGATCCCAAATGTCCCCATGTGTGCAACAAACAGTGTTGCCTTCACCAATGTTACTCCTCACATTTTTTCCATTTTTCAGAAAGTCACTTTTTGGCGACTTTTGGGTCTGAGGGTGGCATGGCCATGCGCCGTGCGCTCCTGCGCGTTAAGCGCACAGGGCTTGATTGAACAGAGGTGGAAGGTGTTGACGTGGTGGAGGTGTCAATTGTCAATCCCCTTGCAGACCCATGGTGTGGCTGCTGCACTTGCCTGATGTTGGCTAGTAGGGCCTCGGTCAATGACCCCATGCACTGCCTGAATGCAGACGTGGACGCCTCCACGGCAGCTGTATTTGCAGCAATGGCCGTGGCTAAGGCTTTCATGGCCTCATTGCCGCATAATCTGCAGCATCTCGCCTTGGCGGGCCTCCACCCTTGACAGACGGACCTCAAAGGGGGTTTCTGTCGCAGGTGTACCGGTGGCTGGTGGGGTGGTGGAAGGCAGGGTGGTGGAAGACAGGGTGGTGGAAGGAAGGGTGGTGGAAGGCAGGGTGGTGGAAGGCAGGGTGGTGGATGGCAGGGTGGTGGCAGGCACCTGCGTGAGGCTCTCGTCCTGGGCACTGTCGTCCTCGAAATGCCGATGTCCGAATCTCCTAGGTCGGAGTCATGGAGACATGGGTCATCCAGGCTCTCTGTCTCCGCAGGGGGGGAGGGGTTGCCAATGGGTGTTGGGCTGGGTGATCCCAAAGATTCTTCGGCCTCTTCGACCACCTCTGTGGACACGACATCCGTGGTGGCTGGCAGTACAGCTGGCACTATCGCAGCAGGTGCACCCTGCAGAGATGATGCCTTGCGTGGCACACTGGGAGTGGTCGCAGGCACATTTTTGGAGGAGGGGGTTGCGGTGGCACTGGTCCCTTTGCGTGCACTGGATGTGCTTGCCCCCCTGTCCTGGGTTCCACCTTCCTCATCGGTGCCTGGGGGATAGAAGAGATGCAGGTCATCAGTGAGATTGCCAAATGGCAGCTGTGATTTGTTGCGGTGTAATATCTTGAGTCATTCAGGTATGATTTCATTTCTGTTGTGTGGCATTTGGTGTACTGAGGGGACATGTTGGCAATGACTGCATGGCTGGTGGCAATGGATTGTCTAGGTGTAGAGGGGGGCATGGGCATGGATGGGTCATGTTGCACCTCTGTTGGGTTTACATATTTCATGCAGCATGCGTATGGTGCAGGGGGTGGCAATCAGTATTCTGTTTTTGAGTTGATGTTGCCTTGGGTAAAGGAATTGCCTTGCCTAATCGGATTCCCACCTCACTTGTGTCACATCATGTTTTGTTATTGGTGGATGTGATGGTTCACTCACCTTTCTCTGTTGTAGTAGCTGCCCCGAACTCCTGCTCTCCGATCCCCTCTATGGATTCTGGGTCGATGAATCCACTTGCAATCTCCTCCCATGTGGTGAGCTTAACAGGGGAGTGTGTGCCACCGCCTGTCGCCATTGCGGCCCTCCGACTCTCCGCAAGGATCTTCCGGACATGGAGGCGGAGGTCGTCCCAGCGCTTTCTGCAATCCTGGACACTCCTTGGGGTTCTCCCCACTGCTGTTACCTTCTGCGCAACCTCCTGCCACGCCTGCTTTTTACGCGTTTGGGCCGCATGCTTCAGGTCCGTGCTTCAGATTATGTCAGCATGCTGTTGTAGGGTGTCCGCTAGCATTGTCAATTCAGCATCTAAAAAGCGCTGCTTCCTCTTCCTTTGTGTGCTTTTTCCGGTGGCCTTTGACATCCTGGTTGTGTTTTGGCACTCACTAACTGGAAAGAACACACCTGACACTCAGAATGTAAAACTGACTTCAATGTGTATATGGTACTCTATTATGAAATAGAGCGATCTATTTAAGAGTAATTCAAGGTGCAGGGGAGAAAAGAAATCAACCCTGGCATATGGGTTGTACAATTACACAAAGACAAAAAAGAACCCTATTAGGGAACTCCCGTCCCCTGCACTCTATTAATCGCTTAAACAAGCTGAATAAAGGTTTATTCCCAAGAGGGGAATCAGAGTAAATGGAGTAAATCAATTTAAAGTGCAATGAAACAACATAGTAATTCAAGATATCTGTTTAGTTTCGAAACATATTCATCAATTCAACGAAGAGTTGGTTATCCAATCTGGATTTATTTTTCAAAGAGCAAATGCCCAACGCGTTTCGAGATAATGTTCTCTTCATCAGGGGCTGTAGTTATTCGTTGTGTCAATCACAGTAACTCTAGAGAAGTATATACAAAGTAATAATAATGTCAATTTACATAATAATGATATCAACTTAATGTTTTAGAGACAGTGATTTATCCAATAAATCATATAAGTTCTTAAAGCAAAAGGTAATACACTAATTAGAGGAGTCTGCAATCATGTTATAAAGTAACAAGGAACAAGAGTTAATATCGCTATAGCAGAGTCTTCATCCTAAACAATTATAAATCAAATGTAAGAAAAAATAGACTATTGCAAGAACTACTAGGTGTATAAAGAGTAATAAACATACCGTATATTACATTAAAGGATAGACTGGGTCATGTCGTTACACAAGTGTGTCATCCCAACAAGTTGTAGCTGTCTGGGTCCCCTATAGTATAACCAAAGAGGCAGAAGATATTAAATGAGCACTGTGCTTTGGAATCAAGTATAAATTGATAGATGAAGAAGAAAGTCTGTTAACTTACTAGCCAAACAAGAATTGCTTGTATCTGAATCCCTCAGAGGCTGAGGGGACGTGTTGGTGTCAAAGGAGAACAGTATTTTCAGTCTGTGCGCGGTACCTAAAAGATGGAGGCGCCACTCGTTACAAATAGAACGACCAAACAGGTCTACAGTGTCAAGAGTATCCAACTAGCGTCAAAATTGAAAAATAGGGTTATAGTAGTCTGGCCCTGTCCTGGAATAAGTAACTTACTGTAGTCTTTGTAAGGCAGGAAAGACAGGTAGAAGCGGGGAGATTCCGCAGTCGCTATAGGCCTCCAAAAAACATGGCGGTTAATATATACGTCATTATTGTGACGTCATCACGCTGTAACGCACATGACGTCGCCAATGTAAACACCATGTATACGTCCGTTTAAAGAGACGAGTCTGGTAGCAAAAAGTGGCCAAGAGGTAAATACGGCTGAATGTGAAAAGCTGGATGTGTAAAGTTGACTTGAGTCATTAAATGTGACACAAAGGTCTATGTATGCAGGAAAAATGCGTATAAAGGGAGTCTAATAAGGAGTGTCATTTAAAGAAATTAGTCTGGTTTGTTTAATATTCTCAAAAAGTCTGTATACATGGGAAAGTACGTGTGAAGGGAGTCTAACAAAAGATGTAATTAAGAAAACTAGTGTCATTGCAGGGGTATGTTTAAACCTTCAAAAATGATTAACCCGAATATCATTAGAGATAATACATAGGAGGTGCAAATACTAAACTGCATAGATATATTAGACATTTGTAGCCAGATATGACATGTTATACATAAAAAAATATGCATTTGTAAATGTAAACATACTAGAAAAGTCATCCATAGAAGTCAAGTAAATAAATAGTATCAATATGATAAACAAGGTATGCTGTACTCTGCCTCATATCAGATGAGTGCACAATCTGTTGAGGTTAAATGTGATTAGCTCAGATGCGAACCCAAAACTGAATTCTAATACCTCTGGGGGGGAAAAGTTGATGCCTATATTTAGACTTAAAGGCTATCGATGTGATAGAGCAGATCTCAGCAATGGAGGAAAAAGGATGTTGCGTTAAAGGAGAGGTGTTTCAAAGGAAAGGACCTATGTAGAAATCTTCGTTAAGTCCTTTGGGATTAACTGAGTCCAATTTATGGATCCAGTACAGTTCTCTTTGTGCTAACTTCTTAGCAAAATCTCCTCCTCTTGGTAGAGAATGTACTGTTTCTAAAATAACCCATCTAAGTTGTGAAATGTTATGACCGTTCTCCTTAAAGTGTCTAAAGACTGGTGATTTGTCATTCTGTGTTCTAATATTCGACTTATGTTCAGTCCAGCATTCTTTCGCTTTCCTATTAGTTTTGCCTACATAGTATTTCCCACAGGGACATCTTAAGGCGTAGATGACATTTTTGCTGTCACAAGTGGCATGATCTGATAGGAATATTTTTTTACCATTGTTAGGGTGTCGGATGTATTCACCTTTAATTATGTTAGGGCAATGCTGACAGTGTAGACATGGGTAAGTTCCAGATTTTTGTTTTCTCAAAGTCGTTTGTACTGATGATGTTTTCTTTTCAGCTTTAACCAAACTATCCCTCAAGTTCTTTCCTCTCTTATATGCCAACATAGGCGGTTCAGGGAATAATCTGTTAAGATTAGGGTCTGCTTTGATGAGGTCCCAATTCTTGGTTATTATTCTCTTGATCTGATAGCTCTGACTGGAAAATTTCAATGAATGGATGAGTCTGGTATTAATCTTCTTAGGTTTATCTTCCAGTAGGTTGGATTTTGAAAGAGTCGCGGTACGTCTGATAGCTTTATCAACGGTGGCATCAGGGAAGCCTCTCTTGATAAACCTTTGTTTCATATCCTCATATTCTCCTTGTAGTTTATTAGTGTCAGATGTAATCCTTTTGAGACGTAACATTTGACTGAAGGGTAAGTTGTCCTTCAAATGGGTTGGGTGGAAACTTTCAAATCGTAGTGTACTGTTACAATCCGTGGGTTTCCTGTAAATACTGGTTTGTAGATTGTTACCAATGATTCCAATATTAATGTCCAGAAAATGAATGTTAGGTGTGCCCATCTCTAGGGTGAAGGTAATTCTTTCATGGCAACTGTTTAAATATTGGAAGAACTGGTTGAGTTCATCCTTGGTGCCTAGCCAGATACCAAAGATGTCATCTATAAACCTTTTCCATAAAGCTATCTTGGTTTTCCACGGTTCTGTGTTCAATACATAGGTCTCTTCAAAATGGAACATGAAAATATTTGCGTAAGAAGGGGCCACTGGTGACCCCATCGATGTGCCTGCCGTTTGTAGATAGAATTTATCATTGAACCTAAAATAGTTGTTGAATAAGATGATGTGAATAAGTTCCATAGCAAATACTTTGTGTATCCTGGTGTTTCTGTGTTTCAAAAGAAACCATTCCAGCGCTTCTATCCCTTGTTGGTGCGGGATAGAGGTGTACAGGCTGTTAACATCTAGTGTAAATAGAATAGATGTGGAATTGTCAATTTGTACTTCATTGATAACTCTAAAGGAAATGAGCAGTGTCTTTCAGGTAAGTGGATGTCCGTTGGACCAATGGTTGGAGTGCTTGATCCAAATAAGTAGCTAGGGGGTGAAATACACTTTCAGTCCCCGCAACAATAGGTCTGAATGGTGGCTTAGTCTTGTCTTTATGGATTTTTGGAAGAGCATAAAAAACCGGGGTCACTGGAAATTTTTTAATGAGGAAGTCACAGGTGTGGTCAGAAATCCAATCCATTTCTGATGCTTTCTCGACTGTTTTCTTAATAGTGTCTTTAATGGCCAGGATAGGGTCAGAGTCCAATACCAAATATGTGCCTTGGTCATTCAATAAATTAAGGCATCCAGAGTTGTAAAAGTTGGTATCCATCAGTACTAAGGCGCCGCCTTTATCGGCTGGTTTCAGTGTGATAGATGAGTCTTCTGCCAATTCTTTTATCAATTTAAGTTGATGTTTCCTAATGTTGATTTTTTTAGGAGTATTGTATTTGAGTCGTTTTAGTTCTTTTGAGGTTTTAAACTTGAAGAGATTGATGACTGGATGATTTATTTGAGGATGAAAAGAACTTTTATTTTTTAATTCAAGATACTCATGTTCCTTGTGTTGTCCAGTCGGTTCAGGAAGTGAATCAAAGAATACTTTGAGTTCCATTTTACGTATAAGTTTAAATAAGTTCACTTCTTCTTCAAAGTTGTTAGTGCTGGATGTGGGAATAAATGATAGGCCCAAGTTCAGTGTGTCCATTTGTGATTTAGTTAGAATTTTGGAGGAGATATTTAAAATGTTGGACTCTATTATTTGTTCTTTTGCCTTGGTTTTCTTTTGGCTTCTTCTGGTTTTCCTCCGCCTAAAAAAGGCGTTGTAGATGTTGTAGGGGTGGCTGTATCCGGTTGTGTGCGTGGTTCCGTGGAATCTAGAGGTATATTTGTAGATAAGGATGGATGTATTGGGTAAGGCGTATCTATTTCGCCACTGGTTACGTCGCTGCTGTCACTATTGTTTATAGGTGCCGGTGTACCAGGTTGTCTCAAGGGTCTAGTAGGACCAGGTCGGGTGTTATTGTAGAAATCTTGCCAAGTGTAGACAATGTCCCGGGCGTAGTCTAGTGTGTCCCGTCTGAACTTCCTAATCTTCCTTTGTTCAATGTCGCGTTTATAACTCTCTAGTTTGCGATTGGTATCTTCAAGGATGGTTGTTAGATCCTCTGCTGTTTTAAATTTAGACAGTTGTGCTGTTAAATCCTCAATCTCTTGATTAATTGATGAGAGAGATCCTGCTAGTTCCTCAATGGTTAAAAGAATTAAGTCCAGTGAGCATTTGTTAAGTATTTGCTCCCAACGTTTAACAAATAATTGGTTGTCCCTACACAAGGTAGGTCTGAGGTAAACTCTTAATCCGCGGGGGATTTTTTTGCTTTTGTAGTATTGTGCTAAAGTTGTAGCATGCAATTTTTGAGATATTTCTCTTCTTATCAATTTCTCAAGTTTAAAGATGAGTCTTTCTGGGTTGTCATCTCCTGACGTCTCTTTGTCGGTATCTTTTATTAGGCTAAGGATCCTTTTAGCCTCTTCTTCTGTAAATGCTAGTGTAGTGGCTTCTTTGTTTGTTAAAGTATTTATTTTAGAGAATGACATACTTTGGTGTTGGTGCAGGTGTTAATTTATGCCAACCCGTAAAGGGAAAATAAACTAACTAACTGGAAAGAACACACCTGACACTCAGAATGTAAAACTGACTTAACAAACAAAGAAGCCACTACTTGAGAAATTGATAAGAAGAGAAATATCTCAAAAATTGCATGCTAACAAATGCTCACTGGACTTAATTCTTTTAACCATTGAGGAACTAGCAGGATCTCTCTCATCAATTAATCAAGAGATTGAGGATTTAACAGCACAACTGTCTAAATTTAAAACAGCAGAGGATCTAACAACCATCCTTGAAGATACCAATCGCAAACTAGAGAGTTATAAACGCGACATTGAACAAAGGAAGATTAGGAAGTTCAGACGGGACACACTAGACTACGCCCGGGACATTGTCTACACTTGGCAAGATTTCTACAATAACACCCGACCTGGTCCTACTAGACCCTTGAGACAACCTGGTACACCGGCACCTATCAACAATAGTGACAGCAGCGACGTAACCAGTGGCGAAATAGATACGCCTTACCCAATACGTCCATCCTTATCTACAAATATACCTCTAGATTCCACGGAACCACGCACACAACCGGATACAGCCACCCCTCCAACATCTACAACGCCTTTTTTAGGCGGAGGAAAATCAGAAGAAGCCAAAAGAAAACCAAGGCAAAAGAACAAATAATAGAGTCCAACATTTTAAATATCTCCTCCAAAATTCTAACTAAATCACAAATGGACACACTGAACTTGGGCCTATCATTTATTCCCACATCCAGCACTAACAACTTTGAAGAAGAAGTGAACTTATTTAAACTTATACGTAAAATGGAACTCAAAGTATTCTTTGATTCACTTCCTGAACCAACTGGACAACACAAGGAACATGAGTATCTTGAATTAAAAAATAAAAGTTCTTTTCATCCTCAATTAAATCATCCAGTCATCAATCTCTTCAAGTTTAAAACCTCAAAAGAACTAAAACGACTCAAATACAATACTCCTAAAAAAATCAACATTAGGAAACATCAACTTAAATTGATAAAAGAATTGGCAGAAGACTCATCTATCACACTGAAACCAGCCGATAAAGGCGGCGCCTTAGTACTGATGGATACCAACTTTTACAACTCTGGATGCCTTAATTTATTGAATGACCAAGGCACATATTTGGTATTGGACTCTGACCCTATCCTGGCCATTAAAGACACTATTAAGAAAACAGTCGAGAAAGCATCAGAAATGGATTGGATTTCTGACCACACCTGTGACTTCCTCATTAAAAAATTTCCAGTGACCCCGGTTTTTTATGCTCTTCCAAAAATCCATAAAGACAAGACTAAGCCACCATTCAGACCTATTGTTGCGGGGACTGAAAGTGTATTTCACCCCCTAGCTACTTATTTGGATCAAGCACTCCAACCATTGGTCCAACGGACATCCACTTACCTGAAAGACACTGCTCATTTCCTTAGAGTTATCAATGAAGTACAAATTGACAATTCCACATCAATTCTATTTACACTAGATGTTAACAGCCTGTACACCTCTATCCCGCACCAACAAGGGATAGAAGCGCTGGAATGGTTTCTTTTTGAAACACAGAAACACCAGGATACACAAAGTATTTGCTATGGAACTTATTCACATCATCTTATTCAACAACTATTTTAGGTTCAATGATAAATTCTATCTACAAACGGCAGGCACATCGATGGGGTCACCAGTGGCCCCTTCTTACGCAAATATTTTCATGTTCCATTTTGAAGAGACCTATGTATTGAACACAGAACCGTGGAAAACCAAGATAGCTTTATGGAAAAGGTTTATAGATGACATCTTTGGTATCTGGCTAGGCACCAAGGATGAACTCAACCAGTTCTTCCAATATTTAAACAGTTGCCATGAAAGAATTACCTTCACCCCAGAGATGGGCACACCTAACATTCATTTTCTGGACATTAATATTGGAATCATTGGTAACAATCTACAAACCAGTATTTACAGGAAACCCACGGATTGTAACAGTACACTACGATTTGAAAGTTTCCACCCAACCCATTTGAAGGACAACTTACCCTTCAGTCAAATGTTACGTCTCAAAAGGATTACATCTGACACTAATAAACTACAAGGAGAATATGAGGATATGAAACAAAGGTTTATCAAGAGAGGCTTCCCTGATGCCACCGTTGATAAAGCTATCAGACGTACCGCGACTCTTTCAAGATCCAACCTACTGGAAGATAAACCTAAGAAGATTAATACCAGACTCATCCATTCATTGAAATTTTCCAGTCAGAGCTATCAGATCAAGAGAATAATAACCAAGAATTGGGACCTCATCAAAGCAGACCCTAATCTTAACAGATTATTCCCTGAACCGCCTATGTTGGCATATAAGAGAGGAAAGAACTTGAGGGATAGTTTGGTTAAAGCTGAAAAGAAAACATCATCAGTACAAACGACTTTGAGAAAACAAAAATCTGGAACTTACCCATGTCTACACTGTCAGCATTGCCCTAACATAATTAAAGGTGAATACATCCGACACCCTAACAATGGTAAAAAAAATATTCCTATCAGATCATGCCACTTGTGACAGCAAAAATGTCATCTACGCCTTAAGATGTCCCTGTGGGAAATACTATGTAGGCAAAACTAATAGGAAAGCGAAAGAACGCTGGACTGAACATAAGTCGAATATTAGAACACAGAATGACAAATCACCAGTCTTTAGACACTTTAAGGAGAACGGTCATAACATTTCACAACTTAGATGGGTTATTTTAGAAACAGTACATTCTCTACCAAGAGGAGGAGATTTTGCTAAGAAGTTAGCACAAAGAGAACTGTACTGGATCCATAAATTGGACTCAGTTAATCCCAAAGGACTTAACGAAGATTTCTACCTAGGTCCTTTCCTTTGAAACACCTCTCCTTTAACGCAACATCCTTTTTCCTCCATTGCTGAGATCTGCTCTATCACATCGATAGCCTTTAAGTCTAAATATAGGCATCAACTTTTCCCCCCCAGAGGTATTAGAATTCAGTTTTGGGTTCGCATCTGAGCTAATCACATTTAACCTCAACAGATTGTGCACTCATCTGATATGAGGCAGAGTACAGCATACCTTGTTTATCATATTGATACTATTTATTTACTTGACTTCTATGGATGACTTTTCTAGTATGTTTACATTTACAAATGCATATTTTTTTATGTATAACATGTCATATCTGGCTACAAATGTCTAATATATCTATGCAGTTTAGTATTTGCACCTCCTATGTATTATCTCTAATGATATTCGGGTTAATCATTTTTGAAGGTTTAAACATACCCCTGCAATGACACTAGTTTTCTTAATTACATCTTTTGTTAGACTCCCTTCACACGTACTTTCCCATGTATACAGACTTTTTGAGAATATTAAACAAACCAGACTAATTTCTTTAAATGACACTCCTTATTAGACTCCCTTTATACGCATTTTTCCTGCATACATAGACCTTTGTGTCACATTTAATGACTCAAGTCAACTTTACACATCCAGCTTTTCACATTCAGCCGTATTTACCTCTTGGCCACTTTTTGCTACCAGACTCGTCTCTTTAAACGGACGTATACATGGTGTTTACATTGGCAACGTCATGTGCGTTACAGCGTGATGACGTCACAATAATGACGTATATATTAACCGCCATGTTTTTTGGAGGCCTATAGCGACTGCGGAATCTCCCCGCTTCTACCTGTCTTTCCTGCCTTACAAAGACTACAGTAAGTTACTTATTCCAGGACAGGGCCAGACTACTATAACCCTATTTTTCAATTTTGACGCTAGTTGGATACTCTTGACACTGTAGACCTGTTTGGTCGTTCTATTTGTAACGAGTGGCGCCTCCATCTTTTAGGTACCGCGCACAGACTGAAAATACTGTTCTCCTTTGACACCAACACGTCCCCTCAGCCTCTGAGGGATTCAGATACAAGCAATTCTTGTTTGGCTAGTAAGTTAACAGACTTTCCTCTTCATCTATCAATTTATACTTGATTCCAAAGCACAGTGCTCATTTAGTATCTTCTGCCTCTTTGGTTATACTATAGGGGACCCAGACAGCTACAACTTGTTGGGATGACACACTTGTGTAACGAGATGACCCAGTCTATCCTTTAATGTAATATACGGTATGTTTATTACTCTTTATACACCTAGTAGTTCTTGCAATAGTCTATTTTTTCTTACATTTGATTTATAATTGTTTAGGATGAAGACTCTGCTATAGCGATATTAACTCTTGTTCCTTGTTACTTTATAACATGATTGCAGACTCCTCTAATTAGTGTATTACCTTTTGCTTTAAGAACTTATATGATTTATTGGATAAATCACTGTCTCTAAAACATTAAGTTGATATCATTATTATGTAAATTGACATTATTATTACTGTGTATATACTTCTCTAGAGTTACTGTGATTGACACAACGAATAACTACAGCCCCTGATGAAGAGAACATTATCTCGAAACGCGTTGGGCATTTGCTCTTTGGAAAATAAATCCAGATTGGATAACCAACTCTTCGTTGAATTAATGAATATGTTTCGAAACTAAACAGATATCTTGAATTACTATGTTGTTTCATTGCACTTTAAATTGATTTACTCCATTTACTCTGATTCCCCTCTTGGGAATAAACCTTTATTCAGCTTGTTTAAGCGATTAATAGAGTGCAGGGGACGGGAGTTCCCTAATAGGGTTCTTTTTTGTCTTTGTGTTTTGGCACTCAACAACACGGGTGTAGTGGTAGTAATGGAGGATGGCAATGGATTGTGTTTTTAAAGATGGCCGCCGGCCCATTTCCCGTTCCTGCGCGATGACGTAATTTCCGGGTCCGTTTTTTGCGAACACGGTAATAACATGACGGTATTAACGTGCCGGTATTTACGGGTTAGTGTGAGGCGGTAGCGCAATGGGCGGGCCCCGCGATGCCGGTATAGGGGGCTTGGAGGCCCTTTACCGGCATGGCGGTATTGCCACTACCGGCATGGGGGAACGCGCGTGCTCGCGCACTCGTAATGACCCGCTATTAGCGGGTTCATACGTGCACGGACCCGCTCATTCCGGCATGCCGGTAATGAACCGGGTTTTACCGGGCAACTCGTAATGAGGCCCATTGGTCTTCCATTTGCCACGCACCCACCGGCGCCTGACTTTCTGCATTGACTGTGTATGAACCATCACAGGGGTAATGTTACGTATGGGTACGAAGCATCCACACCAGATTGTTTGTTTGTAGAGTAGTTTGTTACTTTGAGGCATATATGGTGGTATGTTTGTATGTTATGGGCACGCACAGATTTGTAACTGTGGCTCTCTTTGCAGCATTTAACTGCTCCTGTTACCGGACCTGAGAGTGCGCAGGCAGGAAGCCAGCCCTCACCCCAGAGATAAGTTTCTCTTTGTCTTCCATTTGAGTAATTTGTTACTATGTGCATGATGATCAAGTTTGGTGTACTTGTGTACGTGTTAATGTGAGTAGTACAGGTTTGTGCATTTCCTACTTTCCCGTGTCAATCCTACTCCCCTATCCTGCCCCTCATTCGGGTTATCCAGTATTGCAATGCCTGTCCCGACTGCATATCCCTGACCCTCCTTCCCCACCAGGGTCTCAGAGGCCTGTGTGAGTTTGACCTTGCAGGCACCCAGACTACGGTGGGGGTGGTTGGTTCGTGCCACTCCTGCGCCTGTACACGGGAGCTGTGACAGTACACATCAGTTTGTGGTGCATCATTCTGTGTTATGTACCACACATGGTACACATCCTGTTGTGACATTGTTTTACTGTGCTACCTTGGTTGTGACGTCATTGTGGTAGTACTTTGGCTTTTTGACGTACTGCTACTTCAAGTCATCTACTGGAGGCTCTTCTGGTTTGTTTTGCTGCCTGCAAGCTTTTTGCTTGGCTTCTGTGTTGGCCTGCTTTGAGTTCTCTTTGATTTGTTGTTTTTGCAAGTCAAGGTGGCCTCTGATGGTGCTGGACACTTTTTACACACAAGGTGGGAGATGGTGACAAAGGGGAAGGGTGATCCTGTGGCCAGGTGAACTTCAAGGATGAAGGCTACATAACCCAGGTGCAGTTGTTCAGTGGGTCATGGTGATTTGTGAGGGAGGGGGGGTGTTTTGTTGTTGACAGTTGCCTTGCCCTACAGTGTGATGCGCACCCTGACATTGTAATTGTGGTATCCTATGTACATGATGTATTCTGCTGATCAATGCCTGGTCATGTGTTGTGTTTACCTTTCAGGTGTGAGGGAATAGTTGTGGCTTGACATGCTGGGGTGTACACATGGTCAATGTTCACATGTGATGTGTAGAGGAAACTGATGGTCACTTGATTGCACATGCATATATTGAGTGCATGTCCCTACTGACCCACACACTCGCACTATGATCCACTACATGTACAACGACCCTTCCATGTCCACATGTACACTCTATTTGCCTTCTGGTACCCACTCTGCCCCTGCAGCACATGATCTATGTCCAATTGTGGATCCTGTACATACGTAATTTGCTTTTTGATGTAGTTTGTCGCTTAGATGTGATGCTCAGGGTGTGCGTCACACACAATGGCTGTTCATTATGCTGTGCACTGAGCAGTGTGTTGCAGGAGGTGGACACGGCACACAGAAGCTGCAGTGTTGATTTTGCAATGTACAATGTGCATGTAGACAGGCATGCATTGTTATGTTACAACTACAACTGTTGTAATGCATTTGGGTATGACTTATTTTGGGTGGGAGGTTGTTGGTCAGTCATTTCATCTGATTTCATGTCAGACATCATTGTGTGATGCCACTTTACATTTTTCACATGTCGATGTGTACCTTATTGGTTCTGTGTTGGTGTATAGCTATTGCTTGCCATGTCATGTTGTGGTTTGGGAGGGTTTGGGTGACATACCAGTGATAGTCATGGCCTGTTTTGCAGGTCTGTGTGATTCACACCTTGCATGTGTGCCTTTTGGTCACACAGGATTGCTTATGTTTAAGTAGCTAGGGATGCACACAATGTGGCACTTCCATGGCAACATTCTCAGGGTGGTAAGGTTGTGACAGTTGACTGTCTCTTTGTCATCATCAATTGTCACCTGGTATGTGCCAGGCCTGTGTGCACTCCGCAGGGGTGGGAGTTTAGGTGAAAAATGTGGCCACAATCTGGGTCCAGGCTTCCTCGCCACGTGCCCTATCCCCTCCCATGGGCAGCGCCTGTGCCTGTGGTTGTGGATGTGGGGGCACCACCATATCCACCGGTACGCCCTGCCGTGGTGCAACATTGTGCAGGACACATGCTGCCACAATGATCCTGCACACTACTGAGGGTGCATAGAGTAGCTGCCCGCCAGAGCGGTCAAGGGAGCGGAAGCGTGACTTGAGCACTCCGAATGTGCGCTCCACTATGGCCCTGGTTGCAATATGGGCCGCGTTATATTTTACCTGGGGTGGTGTGGTGGGGTTCAAGATTGGCGTCATCATGGTTGCTCAGAGGGTAGGCACCGTCCCCTGGAGAGGTGATGATGGTTGTGATTATTGGGGTTGGTGTATTTGTGTGTGTGTGACATGCATGCATGTGCACGGGCATTTGGACTCACCTAGGAGCCATGTGTCACCATGCTGCCCAGCTTCCAGGCCTCGGCTCAGGGCGGACATTCTGTATATGAAACTGTCATGGGTGGAGCCAGGTTAGTTTGCATAGACAGAGGTGATGATCCCCTTTGCATCGCATACCACCTGCACGTTGATGGAATTCCAGTGCTTGTGGTTTCGGTAGATGTGCTCAGTGGCCCTAGGTGGACGTAGGGCCACATGGGTGCAATCTATGGCACCAAGCACTTTGGGGAAGTGTGCCACCATGTAAAAGTCCTGGACAACGGCCTGCCTTTCTGCAGGTGTTCTGGGCATGTATATGTGCCTGCGGACTGAGGGGCGTGCTGTCATGATTGCCAAGACCTGGTGTAGGCAGCGTGACTGCGTGGCCTTTGAGACCCCCCCCCCCACAATGGCAGTAGTCCGCTGAAATGACCCAGTGACCAAAAATGCAGGACATTGAGCCCCTTCTCCAAGGGGCTCAATGCTTGGGAGCAGAGGGTGGTGGGTGTAAGGTCATCTTCCCACTCCCTGACCAGGTCTAGGATGATACGAGGTGGAAACCTATACCTGCCGTAGACCTGGTCATCAGGCATCCCAAAAAGGCTTGTCCGGGGGGAAGAAAAGCGGGCCCTGGCTATTCTCCTCCTCCTGCGGTGTCCCACGATCAGTGCTGCGACAAATGGGGCATTCATTGTAGCTGTATATACATGTTTCTTGTTTGCGCGCAGTTTTATACTGTGCGCAGGGATGCTTCTGCCTGCCTTCTTGGCGGACGCGTTGACGCCTATGCGCGTCTTTTGCTATGCGCGGGTTTCCCCTTTTCGAATCCATGAATACGGGTTGTTTGAGTGCGTGTGGGCGTTCCGTGTAGTTCCCTGCAGTACTTCCCCAGTTACGCCTTCTTTTTCACGCGTTGTTCCCCATTCCGCGTGTTACGCCTCATGTCCTGCCCCCTTTTTGGTGTGTGCGTGAACGTTGTGCGCTTTCACTGTGCACGTCACGCACGGCGTTCTGGATGTTGCAATGATGTGTGCGCCACACATGGGTTTGGCGCACATTTCGGGAATAACACGCACAGGAGCTTCCATGAATCGCACGCTTGCGCTAGCCAATATTTTCGCCGCACATTTGTTCCATGAATCGGCCCCTAAATGCATCGCGGGCACCCGGCCCTGATGGATTATCAAATGCAATACTCAAAAAGGATCCAGAAATATGGGTTGACTTCTGTGGAGCAATTATTGACCTAATTAACAGCACCAAAAGTATACCAACATCATGGCGATTGGCAACAATAATTCCCATATACAAACAGGATTCAACCAAAGACCCAACGAATTATCGCCCTCTGGCCTTATTGGACCCGTTGGGGAAAATATTTGCAAACCATCTTCTAACAAAATTAAATGCATGGTCAAAGCAGACTAACCACCAAGCAATTCGGCAAACTGGATTCGTTCGAAGAATTGGTACGGGTATAAATCTGCTCATCTTGAATGTACTAAAACACGAAGCGGACAAGTCAAACACCCATATATACGTTGCATGCGTAGACCTAAGTCTTGCCTTCAACACAATCACCAGAGATCTTCTGTGGGAAAGAATTGAGCTATAGGGCTGTCCTATTGACATGCTGGCGCCGATAAAACTTCTATACTCGAACACTAAGATACAGGTGAGAATGACAGCAGATGGGATTGTAACCAATAAAATTAAAACATGGCATGGGCTAAAACAAGGATGTCTGCTAGCTGCTGCATTATTTAACCTGTTTACATCCGTCTATGAGGAAAGTATCAACACCTCTAATATCAACCCACCGAAACTTAACACCAAAGCTGTACCATGTTTAATTTACGCTGATGACATCATTCTTTTAGCAAAAACACCACATGGTCTCCAGATTGCATTAAATAAAACAATCTAATACATGGATCACAACGAGCTCACCATAAACATACAAGAAAAAAAATCATGACACTAACGCGCAAAGCACAAAGAAAACAGAAACCTCCAGCGTTTTATCTTCAAAAACAAAGATTGGAACAAGTCACCACATATAAATATCTAGGAATCTGGATAAATCAATCCATGAGCGAAATTCCTTGGGCACTCCACTTGAAATCAAAAGCCAAATCGTTGGCCAGACAGGGCCTAATTATCCACCGAAAATTTGGCAAGTTTTCCATCAAGCCTGCTCTAGCTTTTTATAAGCAAAAAGTAACAGCAATATTATCCTATGGATGGGAGTGCCTGATCAACATGGATCAATAAATATGGACACAACTCGAAGCCATCTATTGGCGGAAAACTCTATCTCTGCAACAATCTATGCCCATTTCACGAATACGTTACAAGCTGGGTCTCCAACCTCTACGGTCGATGATCATGTGGAAATCCTTGGACACATACAGGAAATTGAATAATGAAGACAACATCCCAACATTAGACATATTGACAGCATCCCAACTGGCACCAAACAACTCTGTACTGACAAAATGGAGAGAAGCTGTCGTGCACATATGCTTGGAAAAGAACATATCGCTAGACATGCTGATAAAAAGGCCCCAGCATGCCAAAAAGCACTTAGCAAGACTAGACTGGATTGAGACCGAAAATATGAAAGATGAATACAAGTTAAATCTGAAATGTGATGGAGAAATAAGAGCAATGAACCAACTGCCCAATCATCTCAATTTATTTCCTGATCGTCAAATACGCGACACCTTCCTAAGATTTAGGCTAAACATTCTTCCGACTCGACAAATCCTGGGCAAATGGAACCTAAACCTCAAGAATAGCACTGATTGCAGATTCTGTAAAACCAGCGAAGAAACTATTAAACATGTAATAATGGAATGCGAAGCGCTTAATCAGAAAAGACTGATGTATAGCAAAAGATACGAATCTGCAACCATCCCATTGGACACTGAAGAACGATGGAGCTACATATTAATGGGAAACAACAGAAAAATGGTGTCCACAATTGTCCATTTCTGGAAAGACATTACCGCTGAGAATTGTTCATTATAAATGCTTTAAAGAACTACTTGCTTTTTCTTTTTCTTTTTTTTTCTTTTTTCTTTTTAATTTAGACAAAAGAATTGTAACATAATTTTGTACAAATGTAAGGTTTAAGATATAAACCAAATGCATTTTAAATTAAAAAAAAAGACTAACTCTGAGGGAGTTCGAGGTGGAGGAGGAAAGAGCTTGAGAGTGAGGGTATTTACGAAGGGACAGTTGAAGGTATTTTGGACCCAGGCCCTGGAAAGCCTTGTGGACAATGCAAAGGGTCTTGAATTTAATCCTTGCAGCCACTGGGAGCCAATGAAGAGATTTCAGGGCTAGAGAGATACGATCCCAGGGCATGAGGCCAAGGACAAGTCTTGCAGTCCTGTTCTGGATAATCCAACCCAGAGAGAACCAGGGCTCAAGCGACAGTGAGCTTCTGGGGGAAGGAGAGGAAAGGCAGAATACCTCTGAGGAGGTGCAGTTGGAAGTTTGACTTTTTAGAGACACCAGAGATGTGGGCAGAAAAGGAAAGCAGTGAGTCGAAGATGACCCAGAGGTTCTTAGCCTCACAGGTGGGGGTAGGCAGAGGGCCAAGGGAGGCCGAGCAGAGAGTTAGAGGAAAGGAGGGTGAAGGTGTGCCGATGAGGAGGATCTCCGTCTTGCTGGCATACAGACAGAGATTGTTGGCGGCACACTAATCCTGAATAGCAGACAGGCAATCATAGATGAGACAACGAAAGGAGGTGGCAGAAGGAAGCCTGAAATGAGTTGGGTGTCATCAGCATAGCACTGAAAATTGGAGTAAAAAACGGCAATGCGATGGGTGAGAGTTGCCATGTATTGGTTGAAAAGCCAGGGTGAGAGGTTAGACCCCTGGCGAACACCGCAGGTGGAGAGGGAGATAGAGGAAAGGATGCACCCAAGTTGGACCTGGGAGGGTCCATCAGAGAGGAAAGAGGTCAGCCAGGCCAGAGCCTGATCAGTGATACCTAGGTTGTCACGTAGATGGTTGAGCAGGATGGTATGGTTCACTATAGCAAATTAAGTGGGTTATGTCATAGAAATGCTTATACAATAGGATTTTAAAACTTCCCTATGCTACACATGATTGAGGTCTATCAAATGTCATTAAAATGCATGGACCTTTACTATAGAAATTCTCAAAGTAAACTGGGAGACCATAACTACTAGTTCATTAAGATAGAGATCCCTTGTGTTAGCATTTTCTGTCCTTTTTGGTGTATTAAATTCAGTCTATTGAGAAACCTCAACAAGGCAAATGTTAAACTAGTGAGTTACCCTGGGTGATCCGCTCCCACAAGGTTTAGAGAAAAACATTTGCCAAATCTTGTACAAATCTCCCAAAAATACATATACAAACATTTCTCAAAACCTCACAATAAATAACAAGATGTTTTAGTCTCTCTGTATGAGTAAGACAAAAATGACACAATGTGTTTGATAGATTGGAGCTTTCAACACCGACATGTTCTTATTCTTAAGGAGATTGAGTTTGAACCTCATTAGAGCATTTTTCACATATTGTGAAGGACATTTTACAAGTTAAAAGGGTTGGACTGCTAATTGGGAAGACATTATAGGTTGTATTAGCTCTACAAGTCTCAGATCAATCTGTCGGCCTTAGGATTTGTTTAGATACTTCTGAATTACTTATGATGTTTTCAAAACAAAGCGCCTGATTTACAAAGTGTTTTTCAATGAGATTGAGCCATTATAAAACGCTTTTGTAAATCAGGCCGAAAGGCTTTCATCTGTTCAAAGCATCTCACATTTTTCCACCTACATGTTTGCTTACCCAATAAGAGTTTTCAAGTAGAGAGTTAGGAGGTGAATTGAAGAAATGTGTAAACCTCAGAAGACGTTTCCAAGAAAGTATCATGTTAGCTGAAGAAATACCCAATTCGAAATGAATAATAGACATTGGAATATAATTGGGAGATCTTCTACAAGATGATTTGATTCTTGGCCATAAATAAGGGAGGGAATACGTTTCCTTCATACATTTTAATTACAGGTAACAGGAATGGGGGTAGGGGCAGGGAGAGCTGATGGCAACCAGTGTGTCAAGTGGAACCCTGAGAACCATCATGAGCTATGACTACAGCTTACAATATTGAACAGAAGGCCCAGATCCTGATTGGGTTTTAGGATTCTGATATTATGCTCCTTTTGCTAATGAGAGATATTACACAATGATCTGACACTTGGCTAGACCCCCGGTATCTATGCTGGGTAGAAACGCACTATTAAAGATGATGAAACTACCCCAAGTCTCCTATATATTTACCTTCACTCTATCAAATTGGGAATTATATGTTTCAGGTACTGGATGTTCAGTACCAAAGGTCTGTGTGGGTGAGAAAGGTACCTATAATGCATGGTAGCTTAGGGAAAGGTGCTCTTGTGGTCCCAGAAATGCTGTTCTATTATTGGGGTTTGTAACTGCAGCACACTGTTTAATGGTTCAGAAAAATTATGCAAATACCAGTGGAACAATTAGACATGGGATGTGTTAACAATACTCATTTGTCTCATTCTGAAAGCACCCAGTGTCACTAAGCACCCCACTGATGGATTTCCCCATTGCCTGCTGATGGAGGAGACTGAGGAGGATACAGAGGTGGGACAAGCCACCCTCCTGTTTGATGACCAATTGACAACATTCTGCATACTGAAAATAATTGTCTTGATGAATTCCACATTTAATCATATTCCATTTAAGTGTATGCATACGACGTACAGGGCCCCAGAGAAAAAACAAAACTTCTACCCCACAATATGGAAGATGTGTGTGTTCACTGTCTACACCAGACATGTACCTTCTAACACTTCAGTGGGGCTGTCCCATGGCGAATAGATATGCATCAGAGGCATCACAATGCATGCGTGAGATTGCTAGTATGAGGACGATGCATACTAAGCTTGATCCAAAACCTAGTCCAAGAATAAAATGTGAAGAGTTGTGCAGCAGCTGTTGTTGCTAGTGTAGCATAGAGACTCCATGGTTTGAATCATGAAGGACTATCCTTTGCAGAGGCTATGATTCAATGACCTGTGAGCTGCGGGTAAAAGAGCGGCATGTTTAGCATGTTGCATCATTCACGCCTCTGCAGATGCTGACCTGTCCACGTGGCAGATGTATCTCTGTGGGGTAGACAGGATGGTCAATGAACATAGGACTATTGTTCTGAATGCATACACGCTATTGTTTTATTGCTTTTGGGGTGCAGTGTTTCTATTTTTAAACGGATCAGAGTGCTTCTACAGCATTAGGATACAAAAGACTGTCCCCATACATTTTCCCCTTCACTAAAAAGCTGGTCTTCAGGTGACAGGGACCAAAGGTGAACATCAAAAAGAATTGTCTTAAATTTCAGATAATGGATTAAACAAAAGGGTTTCTTTTGGTTTGCTTGCAAGACAAAAAGACTCAATCCCAGTTGTCTACCCATTCCCAGCCAATAACCTGCCCTGTCATCTACATTGACAGTTTTTATGCTTTCCAAGACGCTTGACCACAAAACTTTGACAGTATCTTAGCAGGCCTTCTGGCACGTTATTTCCACCTCCCAATTGAGCAAAGCTTCGTACTTTGTGGCTTACTGTTGCCAAAAGGGAGAACTATGTAATGTCTCCCTGGCAGCAGTTCACGCCTTCTTATGGCAACTGTCCAGGCTGCATGGAGCAACAATTACCAGACTGGCATCCGGTTGGAGCGTTGAGTGAAAGGGATGCAACTCCATCCCTGAAAAAGGATTTGAAGAGGTCTTGCAGCGTCTCTTGACTCTGGGTTGATGCTCGGAAGATGTGCCAGAAGGACAAATAAAGAGCAGGATTCTCCAGCCTCTCCTGCCACAAAGCAACTACTAATTCCCCTCTGCAATTTATAGGCATTTCTTCAAAAGGATTTATGTGTGGAAGAGCATAGCCCCCCTGTCATGAAAGTAAAATAAATGATGCACCAATCATATGGACGGGCAAAACTAGGAAATGAGGGGGTAGGACTGGGTTTTACCTTTGCAGATCATAAGCCAAAAAAAAACGTTCTCTGCCATATCATGATGTCATCCTCATGTCCCTAATCCTAGTGTTTATTATTTTCCTTTAAATCCTAGCTTACTTTGGTTGGGGCATCTCACTGCCCATATTGGCTCCAGGTATTGCTGGATGCTATTAGCTGGACTGCACATGTGCTCCTAAAACTGATGGACACAAACACTTGGTCTGCCTCAGGTTACTGATGTTGAACTAGAACCAATGGATTGCGCTGGTCAAACTGGCCCTAACAATAGACTTTTCATCAGCACCAGTGGGCAACATGGGGGTGAAGCCTCTACACCCCACCTCTAAGCAGGATGTAACTGGAAGTACGAGTGAGCTGCCATATTTACCCGGAAGTAGAGCATCCCCAACAGGGACATCGAGAAGAGACTAGTCCCTCAGGATATGACTGTGTCATGGCCCAAGCTAATAAAAGGCGCCCCTGCAGGCACGTGCATCAGAGCGGCTGCAAACTCCCATACAGGAATGACTGAGTCTGTCTCTCATTTAGGCCTGCAGGCTAACACCGTGTGGGCCCTCGAGCCAGCAAGATGATAAGGGTCCGCATGGTCAAGAATATGGCCTGCCCTGCCCCCACTTAAGACCGGGTGTCCCCCGGCAACCCCCAGAGGCACTGGGCCCCTAACATGCTGATGACCTATAGCACCCATGGAGGCCTGCTGGATACCCATAGAATGCCCCAATGGCGACGAGCAAGAACCCCTGTGGGGCTCCCTGCTGTTCCTGTTTTTGTTTTCCTCTTTCTTGTTTTTGTAAGAAAGAGGGGAGGGAGGGAGCTGCCCCTCCCCGCTCTGGGAGAAATGCGGCAGGCGGCAGACATCGCCACGCCACGAGTGAGAGGAAAAAGGAATCAGAGTGGCGGCTGCCGTTTGACACCGACCGATGGGTGGGTTTAACACCTTTCGCCAAAGAAGAGGGGAGGAAGGACGGACGGTAGTTTACATATGCTCCATTCAGGAGCGAAGCAATAGAGCGCCCGCCCCCCAGCAACAAGCAGAAGTCACGCCGGCAGGAGGGAAGTGACAGTGAGGGCATGATCGCCCTCCCGCAGCGGGGAAAGGAAATGGAGCAGCCGGGGGAACAAAGGGGAGACCAAGGCCCCACTGGCGGACCCTCCCTGGCCACGGCCCTCTCTAAAGAGGGTGCTCATGCAGCCAGGAGAGGGTCGGCCCTCAGCCCATGTGGGCCTTGCAGCCCCTGCGGCGTCTGCCGCCAAGAACTATAAACACATCTCCTGCCCCAGACAGATCTGTGTGTGTGTGTGCACCGGCCCCTGCCAAGCAGAGAAGGAGGTGGGTGCCCACCCCTGCCATCCCTGGTGGAAAGGCAGAAGCCTGCCGAAAAAAAAATAAAAAGGCAAGAGCGTGCCTGTCCCGGCACACCCCGCATGTGACTGCTCCTGTGACACATTCCATCTGCCCGTCCAGTCAGAGGTGGCCTGACCCCACTGTAGCCCATAGTGGCAGTCGTCAGCGCCACCTGAAATAAACAAAGGAAGTCCCCCGCCTGGGGGAGTGTACAGGTGGTGCAGCGCTGATCCAGCCCGGAGCTGTGAAGATGGAAGACGCTGGTCCAGCCCAAAGCTGTGAAGAGGGAAGTCCTGCTGTACACAAGATGAGCCTGGGCCACCCAGCAGTGAAGATACATGCAGCTCTGTGTCGGGGCTAAGGAAGGAGAGGAGCCGCTCACTAACAATGGGATCTCTATGCTGCAGATGAGTGTGTGACCCCTCTCCCCCCTGCAAGCAACTGTTTGAGCCAGCCGGCGATTAAGCCGCTGAGGCCACATGAACCCAGCCCAATGTGGCGGTGAATTAAAATGGTCTGTGCTCTGAGTGTCAGGGGTAAAAGAAGCGCTGTGTATTGGCACGAATGAAACAAATGGGTATGGCCATGATAACAATGAAGTTCTCCATGAACACACTGGAAATTAAGGGGAGGACCCCGCCTGCATGTCCTAGGCCAGGAGGCGGTGAATGTTTGAGGTGCTCCATGTCGGAGCGAAAGGTCTGGTGAGGCGCTCGAAGTGGGCACAGCCGAAACAAAAGCAGGAAGGAGATGGCCCCCTATAGAACCCAGGCCCTGCAGGTGGTGAAGGAAAGTGCAACATGCCCTGCCTGTGTAACGCAACAGGAGCGTAAATGGCCCTCTGCAGATCCTGGGCCCGGCGGTGAAATAAAGCATTTCAACAACAAGTTACATAAAGCTGCACAACAAGCCAGTGGCTAAGGCTGTACCGAGTGGCTCTCAGCTGCACAGCACACCAGTGCCAACAACCCCTGCCTCCAAGGAGGAGCTGGGAGAAGTGACCTGACACCCACCACCAAGAAGAAAGGGTTGCAGGCAGCTCATGTGAGGGCTGGTACGCCTAACTGCTGGCAGGAACATGGTAACAACCTCTGAATGGGGGGAATGAAATGTGTGGTTTCAAATACTCTGCCACCAGTGACACCCTGGCCCCAGTTACATCATGCCAGTGTCACCCTACCACTGGTGGGGGCCCTCTCGTAATGGCAGTTTATTGCCCACACACCTGCCTGGGGGAGAGGACCAAGCAAGTGGCCTCATCGCCCTGCCACCAGTGTGCGCCCTGCTGGGACTGCAATCCATGGACTGGGCCGATTTAGCTCTGGGTATTATTTATGCCACCCCTGGACTGGTACATGACCTGCCCTATCGTCCTGCTCGGAAGAAGGGAAGATGGGACTGGCCCGGGCTGCAGCGGGCCCATCAACAAGCAGTGACTCCTGCCTGAGGGAGTAGAAGAAGTGGCCCAGCCACCCTGTCATCCGTGTCTGTCCAACCAACATCTCACAGCCCTCAAACCCACCACCCAGAAAAAGTGCTATGAGGCAGCGAGGGTTGTGTGCCCTCCTGTCCCACTACACTGAAGAGACACTCCTGCCTGGGGGAGCACAGCCAAGAAGGGGAGTGAGTACCATGCTAACACCTGTGCCCTGTCGACAACATGTGGCACAGCTGAGACGCCATGCTACCCGTGTCTCGCTGACTGCCCAACATCACGGGACTGACGGAGCCTGAGCCTGGTGCAGCTTGGACGCCCTGCTACCTGTGTCTCGCTGCCTTCCCAACATCAAGGGACTAATCCAATGTGTCCCCTGGTTCCCCCAGGTGTGGCTTTACCAGCCTTTGAACTGTAACATCAACAGATATGGACCCGTGGAAATGACTATCCCGAACGGACTCTGGAGCAAAGTAAACTGGTCTCCTGCAAGTGCTCGAAGAAGACGCAGTAAACATGTGTTTATATGCTGTGAGCCTGCATGTCAGTGATGTACTAAAAGTGGTCCCAGTTAAATTAATGTGCAGCTGTGTTCCCATAAGTTTGTAGGCATGCTCTAAATGGTGCCAGCAGCTAGCAACGGCATCATTTAGTGGTGGAAGGTCCACTGGCCCCAGGTTAATAAAGGGTTTTGTAACATGTGGTCGAACTGCCAACATTCCACCAGCAGATCACCAACCGTGACTGTCACCCGCTGGTTAGGTTTAGAGTATGTTGATATGTGTTGTATGTCCAGAGCAACGTGAGCCCCATGTGTGTAGCAGGGGCATTTCCTATTTGTTGTCGATCCTACGATTCTGAAGTAGCCCAAGTAATGTAGTTCTGTAATGGAGGAAGGGAATCATTTATGTTTCAGTAACATTTGTTTGCTTGTTATGAAAAAGAAGGAGTGTGGTGTGTGACCCTCCCAAGTGTGTTGCCCCTTTAAGGGAATGTGTCCCTCTCATGTGCATTGCCCTTTTAACATGGGCCATGATTATGTCATGGCATAAGCTAATAAAAGGAGCCCCTGCAGGCACAGGCACCAGAGCGGCTGCAGACTCACAGAGAGGAATGACCGAGTCCGTCTCTCATTTAGGCCTGCTGGCCCACACCGTGTGAGCACAGGCCTGCAGGCCATGATCCGTGGGGCCCTCGAGGCAGTAAGGTGGCAAGGATCTGCATGGTCATGGGTATGGCTCTCCCTACCCCCCGCTTAAGAACGGGTGTTCCCCAGCGACCCACAGAGGCACTGGCCTCTAAGGTGCTGATGACCCATAGCACCCATGGGGGCCTGCTGGATGCCCATAGCAGTCCCCCATATAAGAGTGCAGGAATTTCTGTTTGGAGGACGGAGAGGTCAAGAGGAACAGGAGCTTTACTTCTTGGGAAAAAATTATGTTAATTACCAGGACTTGGAGAAGAATTACATGCCTTTTGAGCTTGTGGGGGCATTTGCTAGTAGCCCACAGCCACAGCAGTTGTTGCATGACGTGGGCGAGTAATTGGGGGATGGACAGGAAGAGAAGAAGATGCAGAGCTGACAATGAAGCGTTTGTCACCCAACATCAATCTCTAGAAATAATTATTGGTGGCGACTTTAATTGTGATGTTCGAGATCCAACCGATACTGGGTTATTTAAAGCCTCTAGTTTATCAATTGGCAGGGGGGCTAAATTTAGAGAGTTATTAAATGACTGGGATATGCATATGGTTGTGAATGAAGACTCCAAAATGCAGTGTACTTGGTCCCGGGGTAATAAATCCTCAATGATTGATTTCATATGTCTCCCGAACTCTCGCTTTTCTTACATCTCCTCTCCACACCAGTAATATTTCTTCTAGTGATCACGCACGCATTTCATGCACCCTGAAATTGGAGTGTAAATTGCTTGTCGTGGAGCCAGCTTTGGCTCTGGTAGAGATTGATCGCCCTTGCCTCTCCATTAGGTGGAACCATGGTTTGTGTCAGCAATTTATTAGTCATGTCTCTTTTAAAATACGATCACTCGATTACTCAAATATGAAAATGGATATGCAATTGATTAATCATTTTCTGAATTGATTAAAACACACTTATCTTTTTTAGCAAGAGATATACTAAGGTATATCATCCCCACCCCTTTGACTTTAACTGTGTCTAAAAAGGGAGAAAAATAAGGCACTTAGACAACTTAAAGGATAGTTCCGGGACTTTTTTTTTATTGTCCCTACGGTTCGGCCATGTGTTTTTAAGCATAAATCGGTAGATCGTAGAAAACTTTCCTATGGACCTTACCCGACTTTTCGTCCATTAACGCACTCGAAATCAGCCGCCATTTTCTGATAATCCTATCATTTCCCCCCATCGACCTGGCTCACCTGCTTTTGCGGCACTAAATCAAATCCCCCGCCCCTGAAACAGACTTTATCAAAACATTCATATTCCCCGCCTCTATCCGTGACGTGACTGTGCTGCGTAGGCAAACGAGCCCAGGCGTCTTCTACGCGACTCCACACAGAACCCGGAAACCAACACAGATCAGCTCACAACACAGCGCGCCACAATTCGGAATATGAAACTGTACTTTTAAATCAAACCGCAAGATTGTAAATTTGGTAAAGTACATTTATTTGACATCAAATGTTTAGAGAATATTCAGCGATTTTCATTTTTATTTGCTCACGTTCCAAAAAGTTCGTTTTGAGGCACGCGATGTTCCTTTGCTGTACACAGGGTCTTAGATCATCTCACAATACAGCGCCACAATTCGGAATATGAAACTGTGGTTTAAAAGCAAACGGCAAGATTGTACATTTGGCAAAGTACATTTATTGGACATCAAATGTTTAGAGAATATTCAGCGATTTGCATTTTTCTTTGCTCTCGATCCAAAATAGTTCGTCTTGAGGCAAGCGATGTTCGTGTGCAGTACACAGGGTGTTGGTTTACGATAAAATAAGCTCTTCGGTCGCACTGATAATCGCATGGCTGTTCCAACAACGAGGCACTAGGCCACCACAACGGTCTGTATGTTGCATCTAGCCGTTAGTACCGCGTAAGGGCATACTTGTACTTGGCGATCGTCCCATAAAATGGTCAGGGTGGTAACATTGTTCACGCGGAGAAGCAACTGGCGGTTGTAAAAGCCATCCGCCGGTGTCTGGTACTCGTGACACATACAATAATGAAGGATGTACCTGTTTTAAAAACATAAAAAATGAAATTAGTCTCACCATCAGATCTTTATTAAAATTATTCATTTTATATATTCGGTCGGGAAATTATTTCATAGCTAGGACAGTGCAACTGGGTATTATACGTCAAGGGGGGGCTGTAGGATACTGAGACAGTCCCCCAGTGCAGGGGTTGACAGGGAGGCAGTGCTGGTGGAGTGGACCAGTTGTAGCAGGGGAGAGGGAGAGAGAAAGCAGAAGCAAAGAGGAAGGTTTTGAGGTGCTTCCGTAAAAGGAGATGGTTCTCCTCAAGATAGTGCGCGGTACAAAACAATATGCCACATAGAACGAACAAGTACAACTTAACCCGTCTTTAAAGCTACTGTATAGTAATTAAATTGCGGTATAAACTCATCTAAAGAGTTACTTACATTATATTTGCATTTTCCATTGTGTCTGTGCATAGGGCAGCCCCGAAATACCACTCCTTCTATGCCAACGTTATTTCTTCTAATGAACGAACATTAAATGGCTTTCGTTTCTGAAATTATATTCATTATCGTTTCTTACGTTATTGCCCCACACCCCCAAAAAGAAGTCTTTCGGGATGGTCCCGGCCTGTCAAGGTCAAATAACAATAGAACCTTATACTGAGTCGTGGGCCATTCCGGCACCCGAGCAAAAAATCAAAGCAGCTGACCTTCACTTTGAACGAGCACACATTCCTAGTTAGCTACATTCAGTGTAAGGCCATCTCACAGGACTTGAAATTTACACTCCATCTTTGCATTTTGTCTGCGTGCATTTGCAGCCCCAGCGAACCATAAATACGGAGACATTCTATATTTTTTGAAAAATGATTTATATTACTGTTTGGTTTAATTTAATGCACAAATGAACAAGGGTGGAGAGACACATTGCATGTACACTGAGCAATCACTTTTATTTACACAATACATAGCTACACATATTCAATGGGCCTGCGACATGAGGAGACTCGAGAGAACAGACAATCAAATTACAATCATTTAAACCGTGATGTGTATTTCTCAATGAGCTCTGCTTTAGGTGGACATGGAACAGAGGCAATGTTGGGTGGCAATGCAGTTGTCCCCTGCACAGGTTCGTTCACAACTCCATGTATGTGCCTATCTAGGACATCAACAATAAGTCTCTCAATAAACTCATATTGCATATCCTCAAACACTGGTTTGATCACCCATTGTTTACTTCTTTTAGTGAAGGCCTTATTGTAGCGAAGCGTCCCTAAAGTTCCAGTCGTCCTACTTTGTTGACGGCCAACATTATGGTTATGTGCCAAGACCGCTAGAAGAGTCCGATTTATCATGCCCTCCATGCCAAAATGCAATCGTTTTGGCCTGTATTTTAGGCACATATTGTGGAACACCTCCAAATCTCCTGTGTGGCAGAATTCCGTGAGTCCCCTCAAATCTCTTGTTATAGTTTTATCAAATACAATCTTTTCAATGGCTTTGTGAGTGGGTGATGAAGGAATCAACCACTTCTTCTTCCGTGCCTCCTCTGTGGACAAATGGCCATGTTCACAATTGTGGAAATGTTGGTTTGTGGTCCAGCGGTGAACGTTGCTACAGTGTAGCATTACTGACCGCCATTTTTCCAGTAGAATTTCCAACGACCCTCCACATGTTTTTGAGCTCCACCAAAGATGGTTGCTGATTGACTTGGACCACTGTGAAATACCTTGCATATCTTTTTTTTACCTGCAGCCGACATTTTTTTATTGATTGTTTTTGCAAGATGCCAAACGTCAAATTGGTGATTTATATTTTTGTACTCTTCTCTCATTGTCTTGGCAATTGAAACGTGTCTGTCCGTGGCTATCAGGTCGATCACCATTCCCCGCGATTGTAGTTCTTGCAATGATGCTACAAAGCCAACTTTCTCCATGGCCACTGAGGATGTACTTTGTGACACCTGCACGACCACAGAACTCACAATTTTCTTACTTTCCATGTCCTGAAAGTGGTAGGTGCAGTACTTGGCTGAAAATCCTGGGCTGTCGCACTGTCCATCACCGGCTAGCCTGAACCGTTTGCCCGCGAATGTACTATCAATAGACATTTTTTCCATTCTCCAAGCTTCGCTAATGGCTGGAAATAGATAATCGGTTTGGTATTTGTAGAACTGAGTTTTCGCAATGAAATGGATTCCCACAAACTGAAAGAAAGACTCTAACTTTTTAAAACTTGAACCACTAAAAAGTGCAGCCGCTGCACAAAGTAGATTGCCTGCTGGCAGTTGCCCCAGCATGGGTTGTGCAGACCATGAGAAAGGATGATATTTTGTACAGGTGGCATGTATTTTAAGGTTAGTGCCTCGAATTGCACGAGTCACATTAATCAATGGCTCCCCACATACTTCCCCACCAACCGAATGCCCACATTTCATCCGAATAATAATATCAATCAAACAACTATCGAATACAATGAATTTGGCCTCTTTCCTTATACTGTCACTCTGCATCCCAGCTGGTTCGGCCTGTAACGTTGAGGACATGTCACTCACATGAAAGGTAGAATCTCTGATATCGTCTTCCGCTATGTTCAGTGATATTGATGGTGTTTCATTGTCGTCCACTTCATTCTCTTCCATTGCAACATCTGTTCCTTCTCCGGCGATGGGTGAATAAAACAATTTCTTCAACTTTCTCGCGGTCTTAGTTTTTGCGGGTGTGGATTCTGTGAATTGATCTCCGACTGCATCCGAACTACCAGGAGGACATTCACTATCAATGGCTGGTGGTGGTATAGCTGCGTTGTCAATCACTTCATATTCTTCCCATTGGCACGATGCATCTCCAGTCTCAAGTCCCTGCCAAAAGGTTTGACAAGCAACATCTCTCGTTCGCTTCACTGTCTGTGTAGATCTAGTTCGTACACCCACTCGCAACTAGAGGACAGATTGGAAAAGGGATGTTCAGTTTAAACACAACTTACAGTATTGAACTATTAACAGTGAAAAACAACATAATATAGTGACCAGGACACTAACCTTCTTTTGCTTTCTTTTCTTTGAAACTTTCTTGCCTCGAACTTCAACATCAGGACGCTGTTGCTCCGACTCGTGTGTGCATGTCTCCACTTCCTCTTGCGCTGCAACGACTATATTTTCATGATAAGCACATCCATCACGCACTGACGCTCCATCGACTCCCTGAAACATAGAACTTTCATTAGTATGTATAATAATATTGAAAACACAAAATGTACTTCGGGACCAATACCCACGTACATCTCAATAGCAAAACACGAATGAACGCTTTGTGTAGAACATTCAAACGACAATTATTCACGCATTGTTGATCTAGTTAGATGGAACTGTCAAGATCCATACCTCGGGCTCCTCATAGACTTCCATTGATGATATTATTGAAGATGATGCTTCAGTAACTCCCTGAAACACAGTAAGTTAAAAAGAACATAAACTTTGTGCAGGCGTCAACGGCTCATCTAAATAGACCTGCACAAATGATCAGTTGTCTAAAATAAATAATGGATATGTAAATATGATTCGATTTGCTCGATCGTTGGAAGTGTCACCACCCAGAGATCTGCATCAACTACTAGGGGTGATGTTCTTGTAGAAGAAGCTCCGTCATCTCCCTGAAACATAGTACTTGCGTTAATAAAGAAGGAAGTATAGCGGATGTAATCACGTCATATGATTTCGCTTGATCGAACTGTCAGTATCCATACCTCGAAATGCATAAGAACATCAAGGGACGATGTAACTGCGGTGCACACTTCTGCAAGCTGTTGCGCCGACCCGTAACTGCATGCTCCCCCTTCTTCTTGGACTAATGCTCCATCGACTCCCTGAAACATAGGACTTTCATTAGTAATGAACACAATATTGAAAAAAGAAGACACATAGGAGGGCGACGACAGAAGGACATATCAATGGCTAAAAACGAAAGAAACATTGTGTGTAACAATCACGCTACAAGAATGCAAGATCTGATGATCTCCATCGATGGAACTGTCTGGAAACGTACCTCGAGCATCTGAGTGACATCAACGGTTGTCGTCAATACGTTGGACTCCTCAGCATCTCCCTGAAAGACAGTACTTGCATTATTTTGGATAACAATAATTATAACTGAAAACAAAGACTAGAGGACGAGTACAAGGGTGTACCATTAGGTAAAATAATTACACGATAAATTAAAACTATTGATTTACATGCCTAAAACAAGTCAGTGGCAGAATAGCCAAGTAAGATTACCCGATAGGCGCTTGAAGTGGCTGATGACTGCAATAACGACACGGATGGAGAATCTTCCGCCTTCATATTGAGTGGATACATAAATGGGAAAATTATTGTTAGCTAATGCTACACAGTACCGCAAGGCCGAGAGATAAATACGTAAACTTGACTCACCAGTGGAGGGATGTGGACGAATAGAGTGGGAATAGCGGTTGAGAGCAATTTTCGCTTCGCTCGCGGTGTGTTCTTCTTTATTAGCAATGATGTGGAGTACATGTCTGAGCTAAAGTGCCTGCTGCAGATGCGGTATCGATCACCCCTCTTGTCCGCAAAGACTTCTAGGACTCTACTTTCAAGCTCAGACGGTGGATATCCGCAATATCGGACCCATTCTCTTATCTGATCTATTGTCTTAGGGAAAACATGCATTATAGTGCCTTCAGATTTATTATGGGTCTTCGAAGGGCAACCGCCAATGGAACAGGCAGGCATTGTGGAAAGTTCTGAAAAGTAAAGATCAACAATTCTCTATGAATACCAATGTGTTAAAAAATTAAATGACACATAAAAGGTTCAATGCAAGGTTCGTTTTGGTTCTTGGAACTATACACGTTATTCACATGCGGATAAGTATTTGAATAACTTTAAAAAAATAGAAAAATAATTTGACTAAACTCAGAACATGTGACTAGTTCCTTGCATGTACTGTCTTGAACGAAAAGAAATTGGACGCAAAATGATTATGGTACATGGCCTTACCTTGACGAACAAACAGTTAGATGCAGGGATCAGAGTAGTTTCTTGTCGTAGAACAGGGAGCAGTTCACAGGTTGCAAACTGACGAGTTTCCTCGAAGTGGTCACGGAAGTTCACAGAGATGAAGAGCAGATAACCAGCACCTTCACGGGTTGACTAGCAAAGCGCAAAGAAGTTCTCATTAGAAATATGAAGTGGGTTATAAAGAATTCGAAACAGGGGTGTGTTTGTGAATGAATGACGTGTATATGTCGTGGCATTATGCGGTTTGCAGGGGGCCGTCCAGCGTGAGGGGGGATGCTTGGCAGGAGACACGGGGTCTGGAGGTAGACATGGGAACAACAACCCATGCTCTATAGACCACTTTGAAGTGTACATGGTCTTTGGCACCTCTTGGCCTTTATCGCTCCCTGACAGCTCCACTTGCCAGCACAAGTACCCCGGTGCGAACTGCCTTTGATAGGGCGGGGGGTGGATTGGGGCGGTGGTCGTGCAGACAAGACACAGGAAGACTCGTGAATGGAGACACACTTATGTGGATTGCAGGGGGCCGTCCAGCGTGAGGGGGGATGCTTGGCAGGAGACACGGGGTCTGGAGGTAGACATGGGAACAACAACCCATGCTCTATAGACCACTTTGAAGTGTACATGGTCTTTGGCACCTCTTGGCCTTTATCGCTCCCTGACAGCTCCACTTGCCAGCACAAGTACCCCGGTGCGAACTGCCTTTGATAGGGCGGGGGGTGGATTGGGGCGGTGGTTGTGCAGAGAAGACTCGTTTGCCGCAGGGCCTCACCAAGGAGAGGCCATCTAACTGCATGTAAGAGGCAGGCTGCAGGATCTAGTACATGGAAGGCAGGGGGGTGAGTTTATAAATACCTCACCCTCCCAGGAGAATATATGGGTGCAGTTCACCCTGGAGACCCTGGATGCCTAGGCAGTTAGTCAGCAGCAGGCTGGCCTGTGGTGGCAAGGCGGCACGGGCCAGAGGGGGTCATCTCTGTACCCGGTGCCCAAAAGGATGATTTATTATGATCAACCATATTGATTATTTACCTATAACCATGTTTTGTATCAATAAAATCCAACGGCCTTTTATTGCCAACGCTTGAACAAAGTGGTGTGGTAAGTATTTTTGGGGGAGGAGGCAAGGCCGGGAGGCTTGATGCCAACCCGCAAAATAACATATGTATGTCTGCTGCATATGGGTTCAACGGTTATGTGGATTGAAGGTGGGCGGCCAGCGTGAGGGAGGATGCTGGCCGGAGACATGTGGTGTGACAAGACAAGGCACAGGAAGACTATTCAATGGAGACACACTAGATTCATTTAAAAAATCAAAACAACCATTGTTAAAATATATGTTGGGTTTTATTTTAGATCTTAATTTCAATTGAACATAAATAATAAACATTACACATTGTAAAGTTCCGGTTGCAGCACATCCAGGGAAAATCCGCGGTATTGTCCACTGTCGCTGGGGAAATGTTGTCTAATGGCAAGTACCGCACAGGCAGGTATTACTCTCCGAACGCGGTGTCCGAGCCTCCCGTGAAGCCACCAAGTGAAGCAACGATAGGCCACCAGCCTGTACCACCTGTGAAAATGAAAGATGCAAACTGTATTAAAATGACAAAACTTTCTTATCACTGTCGATTCAGGTAAAAAATGTCATTCTGCTTTGAAAAAAATTCTATCTAGAAAATGCACAATATGGAACCAATTTACATGCATTCGAATGATATGTAGATGTAATTTTATATGTGGGAGACGACCATGAAATAGTAGTGGCATCACTGACATCACAACCAGAGTATACTTACTCGTTACTCGGATTACGCGGACGAACAGTGCCGCGAAGTTCGTGCATAAGCACCATCATCATCCTCAACACGGTCCGTGAGAGGCAGGCTTCCCTGAACTCTGGCAGCTCGGTGATGCATTGCGGACTTGGCTCGCCTTCCGAAATGTAGGCCAAGCACCCGGAATTTTCACGGCAGCAGCAGTTCTCCTCCTCAGTTGGCATTAGCTCGCACCGATTGCACGTGCACCAGGTGGAGACGCCGTCCATGCGACATGGTCCAGGCTCTTCATCCGTTGACTGGTCCTCCCAACTGCCGTCCGAATCCCCATCGTTTTCGCGTGCTTGCCTTTCCAGTAGTTCTTCCTCGGTGTACTCGGGCTCGTACATATACGGCATTATTGTAGCCATTGTGTGGTAAAGAAAGTAAAATAATTTACAGAGATGGTACAGGTGTTCACAAGGCCTAGAAGCGGCGAAGGTAGCTGACCAGAGCACAGAAACGAGTCACAGAATACTCAAAGTAACACAGAGAGAGTAATGGAATCGAAAATCTGCTGCTGTGTGTTGTGAAACGGTGTGTTTATACTTATTGAGGAAAGAGGCGTCCTGCCATTTCCATGGCGACACTTCATTAGCTGAGGCGCAGCGATTGTTGACACGAAACGTGCTTTGGCGTTGGGAAATGGGCGGTACGCGTCTGCTGATGTCAGGCTCAGGGGCGGGGGATTTGATTTAGTGCCGCAAAAGCAGGTGAGCCAGGTCGATGGGGGGAAATGATAGGATTATCAGAAAATGGCGGCTGATTTCGAGTGCGTTAATGGACCAAAAGTCGGGTAAGGTCCATAGGAAAGTTTTCTACGATCTACCGATTTATGCTTAAAAACACATGGCCGAACCGTAGGGACAATAAAAAAAAAGTCCCGGAACTATCCTTTAAGTCAATGCGGCTGGATGTAATATCACGTGGGAGGAAGCGCTCAAAAATTTTGAAGGCATACAAGTCCAATCTCAAGCACATTCACATTCTTAAATATAATAGAGATAATTGTGATCTTATTCGATCTATTTCATCACATGATACTCGGACAATTTGGCGAACAATTAAAAGTGTTGATAAAAAGGTTGTCCTGGATATATCCAATTGTATATCTGATCAAATGTGGCGAGACTACATAACAGCCAAATTTCGGATTCCAACGAAATTTGAGTCCATCCCATGTGCAACACTGTGTTATAGCAAGATTACCCGTTTAGAATGGTCACTTGAAGACCTTAATTGGGCGATCTCCAGACTATCTTACTCGAAATTAGCTGGTCCAGACGGCCTTCCGCCATGCCTGTATAAAGCTAACCCTGACTTCTGGGCTGCAATCCTGAAAATTAAATTTGATTATATTATTAATCTAGGGTCGCTCCCTTCATCCTGGGTATCAGCAAACATTATTCCAATATTTAAAAAGGGCGATCCGACTTTACCTCACAACTATCGGCCAATTTCTTTAATTGATACAGATGCAAAATTGTTCGCAATCCTTCTCTTGTACGACCTTGAAAAATTTGCAGCCAAAAACAATCTCTGCTCAAAATATCAAATAGGCTTCAGGAAAAGTATGAGTACTACTCTAAACGCTACCATTAAGGCTCATATGATAGCGGGTACAAGACGAAAGAACTCTTATCCCGTCTATTTAGCCATGATAGACATGTCAGCAGCGTTTGATAACATAGTCAGAAACCTCTTATGGACGAAAATGATGAACATGGGAATTCCCATGGTACTGATCTACTGGTTCATCAAACTTCATACAAACACCTCGTACAAAGTAAAAAATTGCTGATGACGGTAGAACTACTCAGCCAATCCCTACATTTCTCGGTCTGAAACAAAGATGTAACCTTGCGGCAACATTCTTTAATTTATACCTTTCAGACCTTGATGCGGAATGGAAATATAGTAACTTGTTCTCTGTTAAAATTGGGGCCCTTCGCTTACAATGGGTTGCTTTTGCAGACGATATCATCATCTTTGATCCCACTCCGGCTGGATTACAAATAAAGTTACTCCTTTTTGAGGAATTTGCAGTGGCGCATAATTTGACACCTAATCCAGCAAAAACAGCTATCATGTTATTCGGCAACACAATAAACACCAAACGTTGCAAATGGTATATTATGAAGACTCAAATACCTATTACTATCAGTGCAACTTATTTGGGGTACAAGCTTTCGTCTCAAACCTCGATCAAGGCATGGGTAGATCTTATTAGAAATAAGACCAGACCTCTTACATCTCAACTTAAAATAATATATGCCAAATATTGTAAATTTTCTTCAACACCTATGATTGACTTTCTAACCTTGAAAATAGAAAGTGTTATCTTGTACTCTCTTGACATGTGTCTTTGTGACTTGAGTGCATTTTTAGACTCCACAGAGGGATCAATTATTTAGACTGTAATGTGCCTCCCTATGTCTGTACCAAATGCTATAATTCGCCACAAACTTGGACTAGTGGCACTGTCTGTATGCTGGAAATGGCGCCAACTATCCAATTATAAAAAAATCAATTATCCGCCAAAGAATTCTTTATATGAAGATCTAAAGGTTATGCTGGACTCATCCTCTTCCGCTTCCTTTTTGCAATATCATCGTAAAATGCAACAATTACTGAATTCATTAAGCATTTCTATTGATGACGTTCACCAGCGTCCAGGCTATGCAAAAAAGAAGCTCTTTGAACTGGATTGGCGGGTGACTATAGAAAATATCTAGACCTACAAACTGTATAAAGAGTATGGTGACTTTCTCAAAAAACGTACGCCAAGATATGATCATGTTGTCTTATTCCCTTGCAATCACACTAGGAATACTTATATATGATACAGGTTGAACTTATTCCATACTAGGGAAAGAATTGCAAATTGGAAACATGAAGATGAGAGCAAAATAACTAAATGTCGCTTTCCGTCATGTAATGAGCCCATGGAAACTATGAAGCATTTGATTCTTGAATGTCCTCATTTTAAAGTAATTAGAACGAATCGTTTGATGAAATTTGTTAATATTAAATTTGAGGAGTGCTTGGAATTCCTTTGGGCTCGCATGATGCAAGGCACTCATAAACCGTTGGTCTTTGAGTTTGTTACCTTGTGCAACTACATAGAAAATGAACTGCTTAGTTTTAATAATTAGATGTCTGCTTTTATTTGATATGATTCCTTTTATCTGTAAATGTAAATAGATGAAATTGAATAATTTCACCTACCTAAATGGAAAAAAATGTAAATTGTGAATGCAAAATCTGTAAATTTTATATGTTGTTTTTAAATTATTTTGTAAAGGTTCTACTCTTTTGTAATTGAACCAAAAACAAATAAAAAAATAAAAAATAAAAAAAAGAAGCGTTTGTCACTGCTTGATGGGCAGGTTGGGCTAACAAAATAGGGTTTGAAATTGCCAAAGAAGGATACAGTGCTAGATGGGGTGGTGGAAGAGTCTAGGCCTTTAGAGGGAGCCATCCAAGGAGTCCTTCTGCCAGGGGTGGTGGAAGGTGCAGGTAAGGTTTCTGTTGAACGGGGTGGCCCCCACTGACTTAATGCAAAAGGACATTATAGCTGTGGGTAAACTAAAGTTTTTGGGTGGAAATTACCAAGTCAGTTTAGCAGCTGGAGATGCAACTCAGCAGGAAGAGGGTACAGCAGAGGTGTGCAGCTGAAGAGAATAGAGATGGACAAGGAGAGGGTGCAGTTGCATGAGATGGAATAACAACAGATGGAGGAGACAGACGTGATCCTGCAGCAGATGTCCCAGGAAGAGGAAGGGACAGAGGCCAATGCACTGTGCCTAGCTTTGGAAATGGGGTTGGGTTTCTATTGGAAAGTTTCAGGTGGCGCAGAGGATATCTCAAACCCTGGGCCCCGGCAGTAAAATACTCGACATGGGTCTGGGCCCATTTTATTTTGCTGGGGGCGGAATTGTGAAGAGGGGAGGCACTATGATATTTCCATTATGCAAGGTGCCAGTGAAGCAGGGTGAACCAAAGAAGTATTGCTCCTTGGGAATTACAGCATTGCATAAGGAGACAGGAAGCTGCAGGGGATGCCCAGGAGGCTGGACAAAGGTAAACCTTGGAAGTGGGGAATTAAGAGATGCAGAGGAATGGGAAACCATTAAATAGGAGACTGCGGAGAGACAAGCTCAGAATGTCAGGAGAAGAGAGGGCTGGAAGTACACCGATCCCGACGTTGGGAGGAAAAAGTCCAAAGATCTGGGAGGAGAAATATCCAGAGGGCTGGGAGGACAAGCCCCAGTGAGCTAGGATGAGAAAGACCTAGAGCACTTGGGAAAGAAAGATCCTGAGAAACCAGGGTAAGAAAGATCAAAGATCTACAAAGAGAAAGACCCAGACGGCTGCCATGAGTTATCTCACTATGAGGGGTGAACAAGAAAACATAAGGAGACCGAGGAAAGAGATAAGAAGTTGGTAGAAGTGTTGTTAAAAGAAGGGAGGAATGGAGAAATAAGGCCAAGGAGGAGGTACTTGCGAGAAGTACAGGGAAAACATGGAGGGAGTAAAGGAGGAGATATAGAAACTAATAAGGGAAAAAGAAAATCCATCGAGGAGGTGAAGAAGGTGGTTACAGAAATAAATGCAGAGTGGGAGTGAAATATTCCTAAGGTGGTGGAGGGGGACATTACACCAGTAGAGAGCAGAAGAACTGTATTGTAGAGGAGAATCCAAGGCGTAGAACTAGGATGGACCGATGACTAATTTTGTGTCGCGGCATCCTCCAGGAGCAAGAGAATCTCAGAACAAAGAGAGAGGAAGGCCTTGGGCAGGACTCTGTCAAAATAGGACTTCTGGAGCAATTCCCAGGGCAGGAGAGGGACTGGAGAAGGGGGCAGCAGAACCAAGACCCTGAAGGGAGGGAGGTGTGAAGGTGCATAAGGAGTACCTTCTGAGGAGTTTAGGATGGCCTCCAGTCTCTCTGTAACATGGGGGTTGGTGGAAGGCCACCGTCACCACAGCACATCAGCCAGAGCTGGCCAACAGGCTCCCATCCGAAGATGGGACTCGGGAGGAGGCCCCTCCTCCTGGAAGCCATGAGAAGGTTACTGCAACACCTTAAACCTCAGATTAAGAATTCAGGAAGAGACCCCAAGAGGTAGATAAAAATAAGTGTGCCTGAACCCATGAAACCATAGACTACAAACGCACTGGTTATTGGGTAAATGTACTGACAGAAACCAGGCCCCACATGCACTGAGAACAGATAAAACATTTTCTTTGGACAATCTTTACTTCCTTGGGAGACACTTTCCTTTTCTAAGTTGTCCCAAAGTACTACCCACAACCTGAACAATAAACACCCTGACAACTTTGCTTTAGCTTAATTCCCCGTGTTTATTATTTTGGCCCCAATTCATACCAGGTCCCTAATAAGCAGTTATTTGTTTCTGAAACTTTGGGTCCGGCTGTGATTATCCCTGACACTGAAGTGACAACATTCAATGTTAATGAGAAATATTGTGCAAAAGATTATGAAATATTATTGATTATTGGATAGTATGAGATGATAATCAGGGCTTGGTAAATGGATGTAATATTTCCAGGAAAAGTTCACAGCAATTGATCCCAAGCTTTAGGAGAACATGTACAATGATCACTGAATGTATTCTTGAAATAATCAAACGAAATTACTAATTTTATTTATCTACTTGTGTCTTCTGATACACTTTTAATTCTATGCCAATCTGGCAAATATAAAGTTGTTTTGTTTTGTTTTATTAGTTATTTACCTCCAGGCTAGCCCGTAGGCATCGGGGTGCTAACAAAACATAATAGACAATAAATGATAACAGAGGTACAAAAGCAATGTAAAGCATATGCAAAAAGCAAAACATGTGCATTATTAGGCAATGTTTAACATGATAAACCAAAGACAATGCGCTGATCCAAAAAACGTGTTGTACCCAATTGTAATGTAGCCATCCAGTTGGTGTCAGTATTATATCACTAGTCTAACAGAGTAGATCAATGCTCTAGCCAAGCCTATCACTCAATTTTAATATGACTAATCAATTGGTATCAATATTTTATCATGAGTCTAACAAAGTAGAGCTGTGCCATAGCGAAGCCGACACATGTTTCGACCATTTCTGGTCTTTTTCAAGGCTGTATAGTGACAAAGGGGTAAATACAAAAATGTTCACAGATTCATCAATTTCAAATCTTTAGTATAGCCATCAAAAGAACATACAAAGTATCATATTCATCATGAAACAAATAGAGGGGAGTAGTACAAAATACCAAGCCATCATGAGAGAATTCCGGTGAAATTGAACAGTTTGGAGAAAAAAAATGAAATAAGGTAGAGAAACAAGAAAAGTTACAAGATTAATAGTATGCACTTAAACATTACTGAGTCTATACATTTGTCAAAACTAAACTAGATTGGTGATGACTGAGTGCAACAGCGCAAAGTGCATCTTGCTTAATAAAACTGCAATTTATTAGGTGATAGCCACCTCTATGTCATTTGATGGTGTGCTGCCATGGTGTATATTTAATGTGTCCGTGTTATGGTGGTCTGGTGAGTGTAATTAGTTGAAGGCCGGTTGTTGTCTGAATACCGAGTCGGTGTGAGTACCAATCATAATCTGGTTGATGCAGTTATATTCAGAATTAGATAGACTTGACAATTGTCTCCAGTTCTATCTTACCAGTGCCAAATCTGTCTTCCAGTTTGTGCAATTCTTATGCTGGCGATTATATTAAAGGTCATTAAGACCAAAACCTGTGAAGCCAGTTTTGAATATTGCTAATGTTCTCTGTAAGGAAAAAATAATAATTTGTGAATTGCTAGTAATTAGCAAGATTCTCACCTGTTAGGTTTCTGGATGTTGAAAATAGTTCTGTGGTTGTATATTAGAATGGCAGTTCTGTTGTCATGAGTCTAAATAAAGACCGTTACATTGTACATTTTTATGAAGCTACTTCCATAGTTTATCTACGTCATCAGAAATGTATGAGCAGATTGGTATCTTGCTATGTACAAAATCTAATTTGTGTGTCCTGTAAAGTCCACTGCGCCGTATTCGGCGTCGCGGGTGTAGGCACAGCGGACACCATCTTGTGTATGTTTATAAATAAGGACCTAACCCCTTTGTTCAGATGATGAGGGTAGGAAGACAAAGTCTGGATAGCAGCCGGAAAATGACAATGTTTCTTCTGAATGTATATGGGACTGTGAATGTGTGTCAGGCAGAAGTTTTTATTGATTCAATAATGGCATTGTTGGAAGTGGCACTTACCTCTGTGGAGAACCCCCACATTATTATATGTGGAGATTTGAACATGTATCTCCTGAATAGGGAGGGAGAGCTGTTTATCGATTCACTGCTGGAAAATAGGGCTCTGCCATGGCTACATGAGGCAAGAGCTGGAGAACTGGCTATGTCAAATGGTCAGACCCTGGGGGATATTCTGGGACGGTGCACATGATCTAGGGGAGCCCAGAGGGCTTGTTTGGATCACAGTTTCATTTCAGCAAATGTCTCAAGGGCAGTTGGGTAGTTTGAGGTTATAGAGATGCCAACAAGTGATCACGACGTCCTGGCAATAAGCTGGATAGTGACTCAACAAGCGAGAAATATGGCTGTCCTGAAACCAGTGGAACCTTCCTGGGGAAAAAATAGGCTGAGAATTAAACCAGCAGAGGTCCCTAAAATAACATCCCAGCTGGAGCGTTTTATAGATGATAATCCGGGCAAAACAGATTACGCTTGGATCCTATTGGGAAGAGAGTGACAGGAGACAAACTTCGCACTGGTTCACTCCGATAACCATGATGTAATATTGGCGAGGAAATTATTTAGCGCTGACATCAGGAAATTTAAAAGGATATAGAGACAATCTAGCTGATATAAAAATAAGAAAAAGGAAGCAGACATACCGCAATTGGCTGTGAGCAACCAAAGCAGCAAGGTTACAACAAGATGCAGAACTAATGCTGAGGGCAGTCTGTAAAAGTAATACAAAGAATTTATGGGAACTAATTAATAATGGGGGTAGTTTCCAGCCTGCACGTATAGTTGGCCAAGTGTCAGAGGAAAGATGGGTGGACCACTATACGAAACTGTTTGCACTCGGTGGAGAAGTTACAAACAAGTGGAATTTGAAGGTGGGGGATAGGTGGTCATTTGCGTTTGATAAAGAGAAAAGTGGAATAATGATAGTGAAACTAAGCTCATCGAGGGCAGCCGGACCAGATGGTCTAGCGAACCATATCCTGAAGGGAAATGCAGATGTCTGGGGGTATTTTGTGATTAAGCTTTTTAATCAGGTCATGGTGACAAAGCAGATTACTGCTACATGGCGTGAGGTGGTCTTGCTTCCAATTTTCAAGAGAGATGATCGTGGCAATCCAGAAAACTATCGCCCAATCACCCTTTTAGATACCTCGGTCAAGCTATTAGCATCAGTTCTGCTAAGAGATCTAAACTCATGGGTGGTGGGATCCGGTCGGTTAGGCCCAGGGCAGACAGGTTTTGTGAAGGGAGTCAGCACTTCCCTAAACCTCTCTCTGCTGTATCTTCTGACGCGGAGGGCCTTGGAGTCCAAGACCAGTATCTACTTGGCTTTCATGGACCTGGAACAGGCTTTTGATGTGGTTAATAGGGAATGGCTATGGTCCTAATTGGTGGAGTGGAATTTCCCCCATGAACTGATTGAGGCAATCCAAGCATTATATTCTAGTACATCGATCCAGATAAAATTATCAGCAAATTGGATGTTATCAAGGAAAATGTATACGTATGGAGGGCAGAAGCAGGGGCGTTCCTTGGCCCCTTTTCTATTTAATCTCTATATGTCTGATTTGGGGGAGTCTCAAAGAATGACACAAGCCTCCCCTCCTAAAATCAATTCCACCGACTTGCCTTAGGTCCTGTATGCTGATGACCTGGTCTTTATTGACCAGACACTGATCGGACTGTAGCGCAGGCTAAGTGCCTTTATGATATATCTGAAGGAGAATGCCATGCGAGTAAACGTTAAAAAATCTAAAGTCCTCATTATGTCATCGGCTCACCGGAAACACAAAGATATCCATTCATGGAGGGTGGAGGATAAAAGATTGGAGACGGTGGAATCTATAACCTACTTAGGCATTAGAGTTAATAAAAATCTGGATGACAATGCTCACCTCACAATGTTGCGAGTTAAGGTGGAAGATTAGCAGCTCCAGGAACAGCTTTGCATCAGATGTATGGGGTCTTTTCAGCTCTACCCCTTATTAAGTTCTACATGCAGTAGGTGGTGGAGATTCTAACTTATGGTGCAGAATCGCTGTTGAATTTGACATGGAAAGTATGGGGACTGCTGGAGGGGCTATTTTGGAGGAAGGTTCTGAGACTCCCCAATTCATTGCCAGTGGGTTCTATCCGATTTGAGCTGTGATTGCAGTCCATGCAGTCGATAGCAATATGGAAAACCATATCTTTATTTAGGATATGTATTGCACCGGATACATCCTTTTGATATTCTGAAACAAAGTGAAGGAAATTCCATAGATAAAGGTTTGAAGATCTAGAAGGATAAATTTGAGAACTAGCTGAAAGGAAATTATATCATAATAGACCTGCTCATCACAAATCCAGCAAAAGTGAAAACAAAACTGCAATATTTAGATTGGATTGCTACAATGGAGATGAGTAATGACAGATTGAGGCTAACTTCGGGATGGGACATAAGAGGTTTAAATGAAACACCCATATATGTGCAAAGGTTTCCTTCAGCCCAGTATAGAGATTTGTTTATGCACTGTTGATTAAATATACTCCCCACAAGAGAAGTGCAATTGGCAAGGAGGCAGATTGCGGAGGCTGACTCACAGTGCAGATATTGTGGGAATGATAAGAACAAAGAGTCTTTATTTCATTAATCTAGAACTAGATATTTGGAGGGGCATTTGGAGCAAATACACTCATTAACAACAGTGGAATGGTGGGATAGATTCCTAATTGGAGGGAAAATAAGTCTGGTTTTAGCGGTAATGACATTTGTGGAATATTTTTGAAAGGAGGGTGAATAACCTGATGTTTAATGAAATGAAAGGGAATTGGTTAGTTGTTTTTCTTTTTTTTCTTTTTTACTATGAACGGGTTTATTGGGCTTCTTTTGTATTTTAAATGGTATGAAATGTGGAGTAATAAATGATGATGTAATTAGGAGTGAATATGTAAAAGGTTTATCTGATAAACCAAAAACATAAATAAAAAATAAATAAAAAAATAATGACGTGACGTCACACGTTCTCCGCGTGTGATGTCACGGTCGCGATCGGCATGTCCCTGCTCTTATAGTTTAACCTCCTTTGCTTGGAGTGCGGAACTTGCATCCGCTGAAAGCACTTGTGTGTGTTGATCCTCAAATTCTTACATATATGAGGTTCTGTAGTGTTGAATACATTGTTAGGTTCCTCAATCATACTGTTCTGTACATAAATGCAATATTTGTGACCCACAATATTCAGAAGGCTACTGGTAATTGAACATTGATTGTTGAACAGTGCTGTCTCACATTTGCAAATTAGGCACACAATACTGGTTATTAGTGGTAACATAATAAACAATATAAGTGTGTGCACATAATTATGCACACAGTAAAATGGATAATATATTGCATAGTGTTGTTCTAGTTATCTCGGATAAAAAGATTAATATCAAGGAGTGTATAACCAGAACGATTATTGGCTGTTGCGATAAGAATTATTCTGAAACAATTACATAAATCCTATACTCAGTCACGTTGTGCCTTCACATATAAGCACTGGCTTCTTATTAACAGTTAAGATTGATCTAATAGACCAAATTGAAGAGAAATTGTCAGTCAATATCAGCCCTAACTTTGCCAAGCAAATGCTAAAACAAGAAATGGTATAGCTAAAAAAGGTAGAATATCCATCATTGTATCCTATATTTCTGCCCTTTGACACGATAGAAGAAATAATAAGCTGCATTGTGACTTTATGGCATTCTTGTTAAATGTATACATCTCGTCAGTCAAAACAGCCTCAAGATAAATCTTTTTTTCAACACTTGTACACATATAACATAAGCTAGTAGTGTTGCATCATTATTACGAACCAGTATGTTCGATATATTCTAGCTACATTGTACAGCTTGTCAAAACCGTAAATCTTCAGAGATATTATAAGAATCTACAGAAACACATTAATCTCATGTTCTTTGTTTAAACCGGTGTAAGTACTTTGTAGTTTACAAATCAACCTGCATTCCATTTGGCATAACATCAATCTGCGGTCCCCTCCCCTTTTGCTGCAATCCAATGAATCTGTTGTCCTTTTCATCCAGCTGATGACTTTCCTGCCAGTGTTGAGCAAGTGGTAATGTCGGGTCAGACTGTCGAGGGAGGAGAGATGTTCTCGAATACGAATCCTCAACTCACAGATTGTGCTCCCAATGTATATTTTCTTGCAGACACATACAATTGCATATACTACAAATTATGTGTGACAGTTGATAATCGTATTATTGTGCACTTGATCTTGAAAGGATTATCAAATACTTCAGTATTGCTGTGAACATATCTACACATACTGCAAAATCTGCATTTATGAAACCCTTTACACAGCTGTTTAACTATTCTTTTCCAGTTGCTACCTTCTCATTAATATATTTGTGAAAATAAAACCCAGTTTTAGCTCTAAAACTTCCCAAAGTCCTGGTTTCATCAATAAAAGGAGAACAATGTTTGCACACCAATTGGTACAGGACATTGGTATCTTCAGTGTATCGTGTAATGATTCTAATATTTGGTTTGGTTGTTGTTTTGTTCTTCATAATAAGTGTTGCTTGCCTGCTTATGTTACTAATCGTATTCCGTGCTTTGGTGACTGATTGCATGGGGTACCCTCTGTCTCTAAATCGCACACCCCTGTTTGAATACTCTATCATCACTACAATTCCTTCTGGTCCTGTGGAACTCAACCACAGGAATGTTGCCTATTGATGATTTTGTGTGACAGCTTGTTCCAAATAGAGTGGAGTTCAGCTCTGTAGGCTTCCTGAATGCCTGAGTTTGCAGCTTCCCTTTTTCCACATTAATGAGGAGATCCAAAAAATGAATGGCTGCACCATCGCTCTACCGTTTCAGTTCCAGACAAAAAGAGTTACTGTTAAGAAAGTTCACATATTGGTCAAAACGTTGTACAGTGCTTTTCCAAACCATTATCACATCATCAATAAATCTACGCCATGTGATGACATTTGAAGTGAATTCATTGTTGGTCAAGGCAAAGGACTCCTCAGACTGACCCATAAAATATTAGACAAAACTAATTAAGAAAAGTATTAAGAAAAGCAACTATATATTGCAGAAGGGCAAAGAGTTCAAATGTAAAGAATAGATCACATCTACTCATCCAAGAACCTAATATCATTGCAAAAACCTGAATAACTTATAAAAAAATCAAAAATAAAAGACAACCAGGTGCAAAAGGAACAGCCTACCAATAATCAGCATAAGGCCACCCCAAATAATGATAATCAATCATAAAAACGATAGGGACAATAAACAACTAAGAGACAGCACAAGCAGATGATCTATGCATTCTCAAACATCATCCAGCACAATGAATAGATTTGAGTTAGCTGAACCCTTAGCCAACCTTTCACAAATATTAAGAAACCTGGGCAAGTTGCTTCTCCCTCAACCTCCAACAATACAATCTGTGTTTTCATTAAGACTCCATTCTGCAATCTGAGTTCTGAAAACATGTTTCCAATCTTGCGGTCTAAGATAGCGTGGGCCTGTTTTGTGATGAAGGCACAGTAGCACTTTATTTCTCAATGCGTCTTTAGGCTCTCTCCTCTTGGGTTTATCAACATTGCAGATGACAAAGTTCCTCTTGTCTTGAATTAGATTGTTAGTTCTACTTTTGCAATTGTTAGCATTTGGTTTTTCTTTATGCAAAGCAGTTCTCTGGGGACCTGAGATGATGTAACATTATTTTCCTTTGCCCAGTTATTATTAGTTGAGCTTTGCAAGGGCTTTAGGCCACTGCCTGGGGGGCTTCTGTGATTACCCATCTCCTTATGGACCCCAATGGATCTGTCTGGAAATATTTATCCACAGTAACTAGCTCAGACTTGTCCATACTCTCATTCGATAATTGGGTAGTGACCTCAGTCCAAATCGATTTCAAGGATATGCCACTCAAAGGATCTGCTGATGCTGAAGATGAGACAGGGCCAGCAACAAAACCTGTCAGCTGAGTCTGGAGTTTTTCCTTATTAAAAACCACCACCATTTGTTGCATTCTGATCTGTTTGGCAAGATTGTTCCACACGCTCAACATTCCAGGAAGTTTGGGGAGTTGAAAAGTGGGAAGTTTGACAAAACTTGTCAGCCTTATCCGGGCAAAACTGCAGTGCACATTTATCTAAAGATTCTACCCGTAAGCAGAAGTCAACAAATTGAGTGCATTGCTTGAGATCCTGCATGATGTTTTCTTTCACACAATACTATTGTTCAGGACTGATTCGCTCAAATTGCTTCTCTTGCAACCCTGCATGTTCTAAGGGTTCTCTTGTAACTTATTTTCATTAACTTGTTTATGAATCATCAGGCTTCAGCTATAGGCAATGATGTGATGTTACTTTTCCCCAGCAGCTGGACATCATCAGGCCTGTTCCCTCGAGGAACAGGCCTGATGATGTACAAAGCTGAGCATCTGGGTGTGGAAACAGAGAAATAATATGAGGCCGGGAAGCCCAAAAAGAAACACACCAACACAGCTTACAAAGAACATACAAGTGCTTTATTTAAAAGCTACAACAGTTACCAAAGTCAATTGACAAACGGATAGCTATTCGGCTCTCAGAGTAACATAACGAACTTCAACGAGGGTTCGATGCGTCAGTGAGAGAGAGAGCACATTGGAATACCTGGGTCTTTTATACAGTTTATCCAGCCCTTGGCCAACCCTCTCGCGGGTTAACCATTCTGTGAGCCGGGCCTATGGGTTCCTTGCCAGGTCAATCCTTTAATATATGCATTTTGATTAGTTTCACTGATATAGTTGTACATTTACATATAGGTCAACGGTAGGACAAGGTCTCAGTTCGCGACCCCGACAAGTGGCCTGCAGGCATATTAATTATTCATGTGTACGGAGGTCACAACGGCCAGAATCTTACTCAGAATGTCATTCGGCCTCCATTTTGATGTTCAGGGTGACTTCCATATAACAAGAGAACCTAAAAATGGCGGCTTAATCTAAGATGGCGACTTACATTACTTTCTCTAAGGTCAAGACCTTGCCGTGGAGTTTGGCATATGATGTTTAGACAACTTGGCGTAGGCCAATACACATATAATTGTGGCGATAGGAGGCATAATATTGTTTCAATTCCGATATGGGTACTGAGAGTTTTGAGAACAAAATATGTGGAACTAGGAGGGTGGTGAAACCCAGAGAGTTCTCCCTACAGGTTCCTTAGCATTAATATTGGCTAAAAGTTGGCAAAGCCATCAATGTCAGCGAAAGTAGTCCTACGTTATGTTATGCTAATTATACCACATGCCACCACCAGTTGCATGGTCTCCAGACACTCTGGTAGATCTGAAAGATAGAGGGAAAATGCAGGATAGCTTTGTGGTGTTGATATGCACAGACCCAGAAGTAACCCGAGGTCTGTGTGTGTGTGTCTGTTTCTAAGTTCCTGTGTCATGAGCATAGAAGCACTTGTGTCCAGAGGGGAGGCTTCCATGCTCACTGTGGTAGGATTAATTGGCTTGGGCTTTGATGTGTAAGTTGATTGTAGACCTGTAACATTTTTTTGTTTGATGTTTGTTGGAAAGGTTATTGAATTGCTGTGTGTGAGTGGCTTGGTTGGCATCCATACAGTATATTTTAGTGTAGAAATGATAGTGCAGCGAAGTTAGTGAAGAGGCAGATGGGCAACTTGGATCATCCACCTGTTTCCCCCATGGCAATGTCTCGTTAGTGGAGCTCTTTGGGTAAGGAACCAGTGAGGAGATGACCTGGGGCACCCTAGAGTGGGCTGCTATCTCTGCCAGTGGACAGTGGACAGTGGCAGGTCCTTTAAGAAGCAGAGTAACACCAGAAGGAGTGGAAGACACAGAGAACATGTAGCAGTCTGTGCCAAGTAGACAGAGGGGGAGATTAATTCCTGAGGGAAGTTCTGAGTAGGCATTCCAGAGAAGGGAAAGTCCTAGTGGGGTTCTTAGGAACTTCTCAGCATGCTATGAGGTTAAGGTGCAATGTCCAACAGCCTGTAACATGAATGGTATTGGGCTTCAAAGAGCAAAACACAGTAGGGCACTCGCTGCATTAGGGAACAGGGGGGTCAAATCAGTGGGATATCAGGAAGAAAAACTCAGATGGGCAAAATCACTGTAGGACACAAAGGAGCTAAACTAAAATGAGACACATGGGAACATACCTTTGCGTGTCTAATCACACTGGAGCACCTGGAAGCAGTATATTATAAGGTAGAAGTAAAATGGTGAGCCCTTCCCTGCACTCCTAGCACTGGTGTATGCAGGCAGCTGCCATTTGCATTTATCACTTTTCCACTGTCGACCTTACTCTCAATCTCTGTCTGTCTACGGGCTTTCACATTTTTTAAAGATACAAAGTGGTTTGTCTTGCTGTTTCCTTTATAGTATGCATCAAATCAAGTTTCTGCCCGACCCTTCCCTGACAATGTCAGGCACACTCTGATTGGATGAATACTCTTCTCGCATCATGTCTAAAACTGCCTCTGGTCCCTCCTCCACGTAGACATTTTTCTAAAGTTTGATGACAATCAAATATACAATATTTTGTTGCGGAGGAACAGCTCCATTAGTATTCCAAATATATATTTTGTTACCAAATGAGTTTAGCCGTGCACCCGGAGAGATGTCGACTAGCCCACTCTCTGTATGCACAGCTTGGAGCTATCCTTTTGGCCCTTCGTCCTACCCTTGGATGACATTTCTCAGGGGCCAGCGTAGGCTCTCTGATATCGGTGTGAGGAGATTGCCACAATAGCTGAGGAGTTGTCCTCTGGCTTTTGGTGACCAACGTCCAGGTGAGGATGATGCAGCAGTTGGTCGCTGTGGGTGGTAGGTCTGGACTCCCCTGGGCTCCTTGGATCCAGGCTTGATATCCAGTTGGAGAGAGGATGCCAATGGAATGCATGTCACCAGGTTTGAATGTAAGGTTTTAAAAAATAAAGTGAATGTATGGTATTCTGAATAGTTTGCAGAGTGTGTGTTGTGTGTGTGTGTATGTGTGTGTGTGTGTGTGTGTGCGCGCACACAAGAGAGTAGGAATGAGTATGCCTGCATGTGGTTGAAAGTTTGAATGAGTGTGGGTGTGTGTGTGAGTTTGAATGAGTTTGCGTACGACAGGGGTTGGAGTTTGTATGAGTGTGTGCATGTGTGAGTGAGGCTGTGAGTGCAATATGTATGTGTATATGAATTAGTGTTTTTCTTTGTGTAAGTGTGACACATGCATGAGTATGATCGTGTGTTTTACAGGGGCTAGGTCACCCCTAATAATATGAATGTTTATGTTCAGTTGCTTTGTAAATTCGAATTCTGCAGCTCTGCTCAAGGGCGCCGGCTTGTGATGACAACTGTTCCTTTTAATTATGGGGCTAATGACTATACAATTACACTATGATAGCAAGCTATCTTTAAAGTGGTGGTTTTAAAAATAAAGTGTATGTATGCATAGCTGTGTATTCTGAATAGTTTGTAGTGTGTGTGTGTGTGTATGTGTGTATGTGTGTTTTTGCCCACAGGACAGTGTGAATGAGTGTGCCTGCATGTGGGTGAAAGTTTGAATGAGTGTGTGTGTGTGTGTGTGTGTGCGTGTGCGTGTGGTGTGTGTGTGGGTGTGTGTGAGAGAGTTTTAATGAGTTTGTGTAGGCCAGGTTATATGAATGTGTGCATGTTTGAGTGAGGCTATGAGTGCGATATGTATGTGTATATGAATGAGTGTTTTTCTTTGCGTGAGTGTGACAAATGCATGAGCATGATTGTGTGTTTTACAGTAGCCAGGACCCCCTTGAGAATGTGAATGCTTATGTTCATTTGCTTTGTAAATTTTATTTATGCAGCTATGCTCACAGTGCAGGCTTCTGATGACAACTGTTGCTTTTAATTATATGGCAAATGAATATGCAATTACACTATTATAGGAAGCTATCTTTAAAGTGATGGTCCTCCGCGTATCCCCCTCTAAAGCTAAAAGAATACTCACTCCACCCGACATTGTAACCTGGGACCTGCAGACAACAACAGAGATCAACCCAGGGACCTATGCCCCGCCCACAGTATCTGCACATGAGCATTCTGTGGTTCTAGCGTTTTCCAATAAAGGGCCCAGCACGTACTTCTCTTTTGTGATGGGCAGTGTGGGCTACTGAAAGCAACAGGGCTTGCAGGCATACATAGTGTCAGTCAGGAAAAACCTTTTCGGGGGAGTTATCAGTAAATCACTGCAGACACCTGGTACATCATCTACTATTGAAGTGACTTTCTGATATGTGTGGCTACTCCTTTCTGGCATATGACCTGCAACTAATGTAGAGATGTTTGGCCAGACACTAACAGGGTAATTCATAGAATCCAGCGCACAAGTGTCGCACGCGGCTGGCGCACAGCGTGCGCGTGCGACAGTCTGCGCCAGCCGCGTGCTCTAAAATCCATTTCCATGCACAGCGTATTCATGGATTTCAACATCCAAAACCAGCCGTGTCGCAGAGTGGCGCAGCGACCCTGCAGCAGTGCTAGTTATGCCCCCAAGCCCTCCCCATGCGCCATGCACAGCGCACAAATCCCGTACATGGCGCACAGGCCCCCAACCACGAAAACGCCTGTAAAACTCCCCGCGCACCCCTCCGAATACATGTACACCCCGTCGCAGGAAGTTTCACACGTGATTGGCCCTGTGCGAGTGGGGTACGTGTATAACTTGGGTTCGAAGGAAATTTCACACACGATTGGCCCTGTGCAAGCGGGTTACGTGTATTACTGGGGTTCGCGGGAAGTTTCACACGCGATTGGCCCTGTGCGAGCGGGTTACGTGTATTACTGGGATTCGCGGGACGTTTCACACACGAATGGCCCTGTGCGAGCGGGTTACGTGTATTACTGGGGTTCGCGGGAAGTTTCACACGCGATTGGCCCTGTGCGAGCGGGTTACGTGTATTACTGGGGTTCGCGGGAAGTTTCACACGCGATTGGCCGTGTGCGAGCGGGTTAGTGTATTACTGTGGTTCGCGGGAAGTTTCACACGCGATTGGCCCTGTGCGAGCGGGTTACGTGTATTACTGGGTTCGCGGGAGGTTTTACACGCGATTGGCCCTGTGCGAGCAGGTTACGTGTATTACTGGGGTTTGCGGGAAGTTTCCCACGCGATTGGCCCTGTGCGAGCGGGTTACGTGTATTACTGGGGTTCGCGGGAAGTTTCACACGCGATTTCGCTGTCAGAAGTTTCACACGCGATTTCGCGGTCAGAGCGGTGTACGTGTATCCAGTGGGGTGCGCTGGGAGTCCCACACGTGAATTGGCAGTGTGGGTCCTCCCAGGTGTCCCCTCTACCCCCTCCACATCCCCTGCAGGCAGCCCACACCACAGGGGACTACCCTGCACCCCTGGCCATGTCCCGCAGGCAGCCCATCCACCATGGGCATGCCCCCCAGCCAAGCCACATGTCACGTTGCAATATGATCACCAACCTATGTCCCCCAGCACCCCCACCCCCCAGCAGTGAGGGGCACCTGCCAGCAGGCCCCCACTCATGTCCCCCAGCACCCCCACCCCCCAGCAGGCCCCCACTCAAGTCTCACTCATGTCCCCCTGCACCCCCACCCTCCAGCAGTGAGGGGCACCTGCCAGCAGGCCCCCACTCATGTCCCCCAGCACCCCCACCCCCCAGCAGTGAGGGGCACCTGTCAGCAGGCCCCCACTCATGTCCCCCTGCACCCCCACCCCCCAGCAGTGAGGGGCACCTGCCAACAGGCCCCCACTCATGTCCCCCTGTACCCCCATGCCCCAGCAGTGAGGGGCACCTGCCAGCAGGCCCCCACTCATGTCCCACTCATGTCCCCCTGCACCCCCACCCCCCAGCAGTGAGGGGCACCTGCCAGCAGGCCCCCTCTCATGTCCCACTCATGACCCCCTGCACCCCCATGCCCCAGCAGTGAGGGGCACCTGCCAGCAGGCCCCCATTCATGTCCCCCTGCACCCCCACCCCTCAGCAGTGAGGGGCACCTGCCAGCAGGCCCCCATTCATGTCCCCCCCTACATGAAATAAAGATGCACAATCATGGCCCACTTCCACACCAAAATACCACAGCATGCCACCCCATTCTTGAGACGCAATGATTTCCCAATCCACCACACACTGACATGCCTATCTCAAGACACAAACCAAAAGTCAACTATGGACATCAACACATGTCCGTCACACACACACACTGGTTGCCATTGATTGAGTAAACCCACATGTCGGCATGCATGAACCCAATGAGAGAATCCCACACATTGAAGTAAAACATCAAAATGTATTAACATGAAAATCAATGTAAAGTAATTAAAGCATGAAATAATTGCAAACATGAAATGAAATGCATGTCCAAATGAAAAAAAAAAAATCCTCAAGAAATCCCAAGTAATCCAAAAGAAAAATGGCCAAAACTCTCTGTCCACCAAACCAAATTCAAATGAAACGCAAAAAGGTAAATCCATTGATCCATGGTGAAATGAAATTAAAATGTCCAAATAAATCCAACGTCCAACTATGTACAATCCAATTTTGAAGGGTCCATGAGCCCAACAAAATAAATGAAACCTATCTAATAACCTACCCAACAAAAAAACTATATACAAAAGTGTGGGGCATAGACCAAAAAAAAGAAAAGGAAACCTAACACTATAAACTATTTACAATGGCGGCGGGCAAGTCCTGCGGCTCACTCAGTGATGTTGTCGGCCAGGGCATCATCGAACTCCATGTCTATTTGCTGGAGGCGGGCCTCTGTCCTGGCCCCGAGGTCTTGCAGAGAGGCACTCATGGCCTGTTCCAACTCCCTGCGAGTTGCCTCGAGGCACTCTGCCAGCCTCAACGCCCGACGCATGGAGAACTCCGCCCTGACCATGGTGAGCCACGCCTCTTCCGCCCGCCGCCGCACCTCACCTATACGCTGGCCCAACCACAGCCACATGGAAGACACACCCATTCCAGGGTCCTCCTGCCCTCTGGCCGATGCCTGCCCCCCTGATGTCGATGGCCCCAAGCCATCATTGCTCCCACCTAGAGCCTGCTCCTGCTGCTGCTGTCCATGTGCCCTGTCCGATGGTGCCTGCACATCCTCCATCATCTGGTCTCCAGTTGTGGTGTCCTCCCCTGCTGGACCGCGGACTCCCGACTGTGGCAGCGATGGGATCTCCACCAAGCTGGCTGTGTTGGTCAGGCCAAGTCCACAGGGGGCCCTGATGGAATCTGGGCCGGAAGACGGCAGGGAGAATGACTGGTGCATAGTCTCCACAGAGGAGGAGAGGTCCACCAGAGTGCGCGTCACATGTAGGAACCCACGGACCAGGGCCCCTCCCAACAGTGCCACGTCGCAACGCTGCTGTTTGTGATGGCGTGCGTTGTCCACCCAGGAAGAACGCACGTCATCACGAATGTCACGCGTGCGCAACGCGACACCAATCAGGACAGAGCCCATACGTTCATGGGACCCCTCGTCCGCAGGTAGTGGAGAGGCAGATAACATGGCACTCTCCCCTACCTGCGGACGTGCCTGGGACGGGGCATCCCTGCTGGTGCATGGTGGTGCAGTCACAGGGTCAAGGACAGCGACCTGCACAGGCCCCTCCGTGGTGACCTGTGATGCCTCCTGACCCTGGCCCTGGACTGCACCACTTGCACCAGTGGTACTACCCCCACCAGCCCCCACGTGCGGCTCAGTAGCGGGCTCCTCCTCCTCTGTGGAGACCACCAACCTGGATGTCTCTGCACCGTCTTCTGCTATTGCAAGCCCCTGTGGAGGTTCACCCGGCCCTTCCGCCACAGCCGTAGTGGCAGACGTGGCACCAGCCCCCTCGCTCCCGGATGATGGCAAGTCCTGGAAGGGTTGCTGGGCCTTGCGTTGCCGCCCGGTGGAGGCATCCCCACCGCTTGGCTCCACAGCGCTGTCTCCGCCCTCTTCTTCACTTGACGCTGCGTAGAGGGAGACATAGAACACAAACATCAGGGTACAGTACAATATTCCCCTGGACAAGAAGCAATAACACATGAGCGGCAGTGTCAAACGTCACTTCCATCCTGTCCCTCCAAAACACATGGGTGAATGCACGCAACACACATGCAGAAACAGGCACGGCGCCTGCAATCAACATCAGCATCCATGTACAAGGGCCTCTATTAACCAAAATGTTGCCTTCAAACTCACATGCATCATGGCTCACACTGATCCCATGCACACACATTACCGGAGGGTCATGCATCATGGCTTGTACACCACAGACACAGTGGATAGACACAGTGCATACAACGGTGACCGCACTGCATGAGTGAATCTGCACATCATCACGGACATGTGTCATGCATCCATGGCGTTTCAAAGTCACACACACACTTCTCAGACACACACACATGTGCACCATACATGTACATGACAGCAGCACCCATCCCTCACACCCCCTCCATGTCCAAGAACAGAGACTGGCATGCTTTCATGTATGCATTTGGCATAGAGCTCCCCATGTTGCGTTGTAACACATGCACCAACTATGTGGTTCACGCATTACTGGTCTCACATGCATGACCATGATGTCCCTGCACACACACATCCATACATGGCCTATGTCACACATACAGGCAAGTATCAGACTACCAGCACACTGCAACATGCCCTGTCTCACACACCAATGCTTGGCCAATCACCGCTCAACTCCAGACGGGTCTTCCTCCGAAGGATCTGGGCATGGAGCGCTGGGCATACGTGTTCCAGGACCATCATCTGGATGTCACTCATGCTGACCCGGCCCCCCTCCGCGAGGCGCTGGGTCTTGTAGAGGGTCCTGGACCTGAAGTCCTCCCAGCGCTTCTTGACGTGCTTGATGTCGCGGGTTGCCACCACCTCCGTGTTGAAGGCAACCACTACGTTGTCCCAGATCCTCTCCCGTCCTTCCTTGTTGGCACATGATGTTCCGAAGAGGGCATCAAAATGCCCCAGGACATGCTCCACCAGGACACCAACTTCCTTCACACTGAAGCTGGTGGCCCTCTGCCTCTCTGGCTGGGGGTCGCCAGTGGTCTCAGATGGTGTTTGCCCTGACATGGCGACCCCCGAGGCAGGCGTGGGTGGGCAACTGGGTCCTGGGGCTGGGCTGTGGAGCGATGGTATCCCAGTCAGGAGTCTTCTGTTCCAGCAGGGGTGGACACAGCAACTGGAACCCTGGCTGACGTGCAGGCACCAAATACCAGGGCCTGTGGGCAGCAGGCAGGCAGGCAGCAGCAGATGGCAGGGGGGAGCATGCTCGGGGCTCTGCGGGGCAGTAATTCGGCCTTCTGGGCAGGAGCGTGGTCTTCCATGTGTTGTTGCGTGGCCAGCTTGATACGGAGTGATTTGGCACGTGAAAATCTTGCACGTCTGCGTGTAATTCGAGGAAAGGACCTTAGCGCGTAAGCTCGTCTGTGACGTTATGTGCACGGGTGTTTCCCTCGTGACGTGGGCATAGTGGTTCAGCGCGCGTGAAAAAACTGCACATCCGCGTGTGAATGTGTGTAATCCGAGGAAAGGGCCTACGCGTAAGTGACGTGACGCGCGCGTGCGTTTCCCTCAGCACGGGTTGAAGGTGAATGGGGCCAGCAGTTCGCTGTACGTGCCTTTCGTGGAGACCGACGTGTGTTGCTGCTTCATGTTGTTTCGCGCGCCATCACAACTTCACAGCAGATCGAGGACGTATCTCTTCTTTTGGCGGGGTTTTTGGATACGCGTGTTTTTCATTATCACGCTAGTCAGACGGTGAGTCGCACATGCTATTTTTCCCCCTGCGGGTGCCCCTGTATATCGCACCCATTTTCAAGGTCATAGTAGCCTGCGTGTCCCACGCGTACGCGTTTTGTGTGTTACTGGGTGCCACTGCGTACTGCGAGAGGTTGATTCCACGCACGTAGGCTGCAGGGTTGCGTGCACGGTTTTACTGCAGTTTTGGGGTGCCGGAGCGTTGCGTGACCCATCACTACATCACCGGGGTCACATACAGCCTTGCAGTTGCAGGGGGGCTGTTAACATCTTGCATCCCACCCCCTTCACCCCATTTACCCAGGACAATTGTGGTCTACACCTCCCATTGGCACTCCTCCATCTGTGCCGGCACTACTCCATCTGTGCCATGGTTGGGAGGCCACCAAAGGTGAGGGGCGCCTCAGCTGGGCGTCCTCGTCGTGGAAGGCGAGGTCAGGGACATGGACGGGGTAACCAGGGAGTAGGGGGACTCCAGGGTGTCCAAGGTGGCCGCAGAGGGGGAAGAGGCAGGGGTACGCCACTTGAGCACGATGTTGTGCCATGTGTCGGTGCAGTCTTGCCACCACCCCCTGTGGTTCCGCGAGATGCAGCTTCTGCATCTGACACTTGTGCCTGTGTGACCTGGCAGTCTGTTTCATCGACTGCCACGGGCTCAAGGGTAGTGGTAGCTGCAGGTGCAGCTGTGGACACCACCACCCACCCTCATGGTTTGACAGCGCAGGCTGCGTTGGCACTTGAAGAGCCCTTGGACGATTTCCAACAGGCCAGGAGGGAAACCGTAGGTGCACGCAGGGCTGCCTTGACTAAGACACGTGTCCCTGGGGCAGTAATGTCATCTGCTGCCTCGACCAGCCAGGTGTTGGCAAGTGCAGGGGCAGCTGCAGCCAACAACACCCCGGTTGTGAGTCTGCCAACCAGGACAGTAGCAGTCAATGACCCTGCCACAGCGGGTGTTGCTGCGCAGGGCCCATTAGAGGGCACCCAGCTGCCACTGACGCAAGCCAGGCCTTTGGTCGACCCTCCACCTGCCACTCCCTTGGCTCAATCCACCAGTGCTACTGGCCATAGTGATCAGGGCGGCATTTGCCAGACAGGGTCTGCACCACAATCCAAAAGGAGGAAGGTTGCACCTGCAGCACAGGCTGGCACCCCACAGACAGCCACGACCTCTAGCACGTCGAGGAAGAAGCCTTTCTGCAACCAGGAACTGGACTGCCTCGTGGACTACATTCTGGGCCACAGCCGTGACATGCTAGTGCGTCCTAATTGTCAGACTACGGCTGCCCACCGTGATACCCGCTGGAAGCAAGTTGCGGAACATGTGAGTGCATTCGGCCAAGAGGTGCGCACGGCGCAAGAGTGCAAAAAGCATTGGAATGACCTCAAACGCAGCGCTAAGGCTAAACGTGCATCAAATTACAACTTGAGTCTCGTGACTGGCAGTGGGCCTGCACCTGAGGAGGAAGACCTCACTCCGCATGAGTCTCTTGTTGCAGAGTTCATTCCATCCTAATCGGTCGAAGGAGTGGGAGAGATGTCGGACTTTGATGCCCAGTCCAGTGAGTGTTGCTGCGTGTCTGTTGTGGACATGTGTGTTTCACTTGTGTGATGTGTTGTGCATGACTGCCACTACATGTCACGTGTACATGGTTCTGATGTGCAAGTAATGCAATGCTTCCCTGATGCATGTCTGCTCTGCTTTATGATGGACATGTGGAGTGGATGGGAAGTGTCCGCATCACCACTATTGCACCCTACTCACATGCTGGTCACCAGGATGCCCCTCAAGTCCATGTTCCAGCTCACTGGCCCTTCATCATGTAGCGTCGGGTGACGTTCCTCTCTGCCCAGGGACTATGTCATAGCATGACTGATGTGCATGTGTCCTGTGCCTGCATGCGGGTACTCCATGTAGGCATGCTCCCTTGCCCCTCCACCCCCCCTCTGCACCCCAATTCCACCTTAACACTGGTATGCTTCAATTTTGTCGTTGAGTACTTCCCTGTTCATGCGTCCTGTGTACATGCTGACTTCCAGCAGCCAATCTGTCAGACATATGCTGTGTGGTACATCCTTTGTACTTGATGAAGGGTGTCTCACTTGGACTGTGCAGAGGTCAGATGCCCAGCAGGGACATGAGTGCCCATTCATGCTCCATGTGTATTCCACTCATGCCCCTATGTGTCCTTGACTGGATGATCATTGTGGTAGGAGTCCAGGGCATTTCATCAGCCTTCCCATTTCCACTGTGGCTCAGTCCTGCGTCACACACATGTTTAGGGTGTGACGGTCTGTGTGGGTCACAGGCCTCAGCCTGTTTAATGGCCAATAACTCTGTCCAACTGGTGTAGTGTCTTCTTCACACGTGGGTGTACTCCAAAGGTTTCATCATGTGTCCTGCTTAGTGCCCCATCATCATTTGCTCTGTTGTCACTTGACTCACATGATTCAGTTGATGCTAGTCAACACTGTCTGTCAATACACAGGCCTATGTTCAGCCTTTTGATACCATGCTAGGCATCCCTGCATTTGCACTTGGGGGGAGGGATGGTTTACTTGTAAACATGCTACCCATTGAATGCTCATTGCACGTGATGCCTGAAGTTGACCTTGCACTGCCTTCACATTTTCTGACACACATCATGAAGTTCTTGTACATGTAGATAGTGAGTAACGTACATATTTTCTGCACTGCATCGACCCACTTCAGTGCAAACTGACACCTTTCGACATGCCTAATCACAGAAGCAATTTCAAGTTGACCCAGCATGCATGGCAGGTTCTATTTTGTGTGTGACATGTCTGCTTGATGTGTTTGGTGTCTGTGTGTGTGTTGTGTGCTTCTAACATGTGTAGTGACCTTTTTTCTCTCTACTTTTCAGAGGATGACGCAATGGAGCCAGAGGATGGTGTTGTCATGCCAGGCACAGGGTTGTCATCACTACAGCAACCAGACACAAGTGAGGGTCGTGAGGTGGTAGGCCACGAAAACCCACATGTGCTACAGTCCATCTTGTCTCTGGCTGGCAATGTGTCCAGCCCTGATGACCACTCTGACGTCCATGTCGAGTTGGATGAGCATCAGGTCCATATGTCAGGGGTGAGTGATTCTGATGTGGACACTCCTCTGTCTGCGACACATGCACTGAGGGGTCAGACAGTCTTCGAACCTCTGCCTGTGGTGGATCGGGATGCAGGGTCACCCTCCACACCAGTCACTGATGTGCCTGGGCCATCACGTCGACGGGGGCATGTAGTCGTGCAGCCGCAGGCGGTGCCAACACAATGAGGATACCCAGTCCTTGGGTCCCGCAGGGGTCAAGCCCAGCAACGCGGTCGCCGCGCGCAACCGCTGTATACTGAGTGAGAGCAAGACATGACTGCCAATTCTGAACGGCAGGGGGCAGCAATGGAGAACATCGCTGAGAGCATGGAGCGTGTAGCCCAATCCGTGCTCCCCCCTGCTAGGCAGGTGCTTCTCCAGCAGCAGGCGGCACGGTCCACGGCCCGCTCGCTCAGGCTGGGCATGGCGGCCTCAGACAGGGCACGCCAGGCTGAAATGTCGTCTCTGCGTAAAGCAATTGCTGCTCACGCAGAGGCACACATGGAGGCCCTGAGGCAAGAGTATGCTTCCCTCAGACCCACTCTGGGTGTCCTTCTGATGTCCCAGAGGGAGCGGGCAGAGGAGAGGTTTGCGCAGCTTGAGTTTACCATCTCGGCTGAGCTACATGCTTGCCGGGAGGTGCAGCAGCTGTCCAGCCAGGCCTTGCAGGATGAACTCCGTGTTACACGTGCTACCTTGCAAGAGGAAGCACGTGTATCACGGGAGGTTCTGCATGCAGACCTACGTGTGATCGCCGCACAGAACCAGGCTCACCCGTCCGGCAGACTTGCTGCCGATGAGGGGCAAGCTGCGTCTAGGCGTGGTCAAGCTCCTGTGCCACGTCCTCCTTTCCAGGAAGAGACTCGGACAACAATCTATCTCTCACATAGGTCGGGCTGTGCAGGCGTTGAGCCCATGGAGGTTTTTTTTTTTCCTCAACATCATCGCATGTGGGTGTTGAACAGCACCCTATATCTCCACCCTCCTGAGTGCCTCCCCCCCCCCCGGGTCCTATGTGGCCATTTTTTATTTTTATTTTAGTTGAGTTAGTTTAGTTTCATTTTGATAGTTAGTTTAAATAGGTAATGTAGGTTTTTCATAGTTAGTGTAATTAGTTAATATAGTTTGAAATTGTTTGTCTATTGTGCTTTCATGTGACAGTGTGGTGCTTTGTGTCTTTTGAGAGCATACACTGCTGTTCCAGCTGGGCCCTTCAAGCTTGTCTTGTGTATGTGTTTGCAGCTTGGGGTCCTTGACTCACATATGCCGCTCCTGCTTCCCTTATCCATGGGCTCGCAAGGATGTTTCGGTGTAACAACCTATTACACAAGGGCTCTGGACTGTCATATCTGTGGCCTGTCTGATGCTGTGAAACTTGTGTTAACACCCCTAGTGGGGATGATAGGGGTGTTATTGACCACTGTTCTTCATTCGCTAGATGGGGGTTTCATGATTGATGTGTACATTCATTGATACTCATTGAGTAGTATGTTTATTATCTACACTGTTCATGTGCTTGTTGCAATTCATGGCGTAGATGGTGTGTTCAACAGTTTGCCTGTGAAAGACGGACTGATGGTGTGATTTGTGTTGTACGTCTCTGACATGGTCCAGTCATGTAATGCCTGAAGAGACACACACAGATGATATTAAAGCATTAATCATGTGTTTCACGCCCTTTCTGCAGGGGGATGAGCCTCCAGACCCTCTTTGCCAGCAGAAATGGGCCATTGGATGTCTGGAAGCTGGACACGTTTGGTGGTGCCGACATGCGCATGTGTGCGCAAGCGGAGGCACAGGGATTGCGCTCATACATCCGAAAACAGCTGGCGTATTTCAAGGGACTCCAGGCAAGGTGAGCAGGACAAGGGGGCCACAACGCAGCAGACCTTCCACCTGGCCAGTTGCACATGCATGCTTAGTAGCAGCACTGACGGTGAGCTTGGACAAATATTGGTGTTGAAGCACACAATACAGCTGAGATGCGTTGGTGGACTAATGGCTAGTTGATGGGAAAGTTGTCTGGGGCACCTGCAGGGCCAGTGGCACATACCCTCCCGTCCACCATGGTCCATTGAGGCACTTGTATTAGCCATGTAGCATTCCGAGACATGGAAAGAAGCAGCTCACAGGGACAGAAAGCAAGGGGCAGACTCATGCTCAGTGCATTTCATTACCATGTAGAATTTGACACATGCATTACCTACTTTTTTGGGTCATGGTGGAACACGACTTGTTCTGAAGTCATTCCTTGCTATATGCGTCTGGCTGCTTACCCACAGAACATTGCATGTTGTGTGATTCGTGACACATTGGTCTTCCATTTGCAATGCACACAGCGGCGCATGACTTACCGCATTGACTGTGTATGAACCATCACAGGGGTAATGTTACGTATGGGTGCAAAGCATCCACACCAGATTGTTTGTTTGTAGAGTATTTTGTTACTTTGGGGCATATATGGTGGTGTGTTTGTGTGTTATAGGCACGCACAGATTAGTAACTGTGGCTCTCTTTGCAGCATTAAACTGCTCCTGTTACCGGACCTGAGAGTGCGCAGGCAGGAGGCCAGCACTCACCCCAGAGATAAGTTTCTGTTTGTCTTCCATTTGAGTAATTTGTTACTATGTGCATGATGATCAGGTTTGGTGTACTTGTGTATGTGTTAATGTGAGTGGTACAGTTTTGTGCATTTCCTACTTTCCCATGTGAATCCTACTCCCCTCTCCTGGACTTCATTCCGGTTATCCAGTATAGCAATGCCTGTCCCGACTGCATATCCCTAACCCTCCTTCCCCACCAGGGTCTTTGAGGCCTGTGTGAGTTTGACCTTGCAGGCACCCAGCCACGGTGGGGGTGGTTGGTTCGTGCCACTCCTGCACCTGTACACGGGAGCAGTGAAAGTACACATCAGTTCATGGTGCATTATTCTGTTATGTACCACACATGGTACACATCCTGTTGTGAAATTGTTTTACTGTGCTACCTTGGTTGTTACGTCATTGTGGTAGTACTTTGGCTTTGTGATGTACTGCTATTTCAAGTCATCTACTGGAGGGTCTTCTGGTTTGTTTTGCTGCCTGCAGGCTTTTTGCTTGGCTTCTGTGTTGGCCTGCTTTTAGTTCTCTTTGATGTGGTGTTTTTGCAAGTCAAGGTGGCCTCTGAGGGTGCTGGACACTTTTTGCACACAAGGTGGGAGATGGTGACAAAGGGGAAGGGTAATCCGGTGGCCAGGTGAACTTCAAGGATGAAGGCTAGATAACCCAGGTGCAGTTGTTCAGTGGGTCATGGTGATTTGTGAGGGGGGGGGTTTGTTGTTGACAGTTGCCTTGCCCTACAGTGTGATGCACACCCTGACATTGTAATTGCAGTATCCTATGTACATGATGTATTCTGCTGATCAATGCCTGTTCATGTGTTGTGTTTACCTTTCAGGGGTGAGGGAATAGTTGTGGCTTGACATGCTGGGGTGTACACATGGTGAATGTTCACATGTGATGTGTAGAGGAAACTGATGGTCACTTGATTGTACATGCATATATTGAGTGCATGTCCATACTGACCCACACACTCGCTTTATGATCCACTACATGTACAACCACCCTTCCATGTCCACATGTACACTCTGTTTGCCTTCTGGTGCCCACTGTGGCCCTGCAGCACATGATCTATGACCAATTGTGGAACCTGTAAATGCGTAATTTGCTTTTTGATGTATTTTGTCGCTTGGATGTGATGCTCAGGGTGTGCGTCACATACAATGGCTGTTCACTATGCTGTGCGCTGAGCAGTGTGTTGCATGAGGTGGGCATGGCACACAGAGCTGCAGTGTTGATTTTGCAATGCACAATCATGCAATTCATTGTTATGTTACAACTACAACTGTTGGAATGTATTTTGGTATGACTTCTTTTGGGTGGGAGGTTGTTGGTCAGTCATTTCATCTGATTCCATGTCAGGCATCATTGTGTGATGCCACTTTACATTTTTCACATGTCAATGTGTACCTTATTGGTACTGTGTTGGTGTATAGCTATTGCTTGCCATGTCATGTTGTGGTTTGGGAGGGTTTAGGTGACATAGCAGTGATAGTCATGGCCTGTTTTGCAGGTCTGTGTGATTCACACCTTGCATGTGTGCCTTTTGGTCACACAGGATTGCTTATGTTTAAGGAGCTAGGGATGCACACAATGTGGCACTTGCATGGCAACATTCTCAGGGTGGTAAGGTTGTGACAGTTCACTGTCTCTTTGTCATCATCGATTGTCACCTGTTATGTGCCAGGCCTGTGTGCACTCTGCAGGGGTGGGAGTTTAGGTGAAAAATGTGGCCACAAGCTGGGTCCGGGCTGCCTCGCCATGTGCCCTGTCCCCTCCCATGGGCAGCGCCTGTGCCTGTGGTTGGGCATGTGAGGGCACCACCATGTCCACCGGTACGCCCTGCCGTGTTGCAACATTGTGCAGGACACATGCTGCCACAATGATCCTGCACACTACTGGGGGTGCATAGAGTAGCTGCCCGCCAGAGCGGTCAAGGGAGCGGAAGCGTGACTTGAGCACTCTGAATGTGCGCTCCACTATGGCCCTGGTTGCAATATGGGCAACGTATCTTACCTGGGGTGGTGTGGTGGGGTTCCGGATTGGCGTCATCATGTGGTTGCACAGAGGCACTGTCCCCTGTAGAGGTGATGATGGTTGTGATTATTGGGCTTTGTGTATTTGTGTGTGTGTGTGACATGCATGCATGTGCACAGGCATTTGTACTCACCTAGGAGCCATGTGTCGCCATGCTGCCCAGCTTCCAGGGCCCGGCTCAGGGTGGACATTCTGTATATGAAACTGTCATGGGTGGAGTCAGGGTAGTTTGCATAGACAGAGGTGATGATTCCCTTTGCATCGCATACCACCTGCACGTTGATGGAATGCCAGTGTTTGCGGTTTTGGTAGATGTGCTCAGTGGCCCTAGGTGGACGTAGGGCCACATGGGTGCAATCTATGCCACTGAGCACTTTGGGGAAGTGTGCCACCCTGCAAAAGTCCTGGACAACGGCCTGCCTTTCTGCGGGTGTTCTGGGCATGTATATGTGCCTGCGGACTGAGGGGCGTGCTGTCATGATTGCCAAGACCTGGTGTAGGCAGCGTGACTGCGTGGCCTGTGAGACCTCTCCCCACTATGGCAGTAGTCCGACGAAATGACCCAGTGGCCAAAAAATGCAGGACATTGAGCACCTTCTCCAAGGGGCTCAATGCTTGGGAGCAGAGGGTGGGGGATGTAAGGTCATCTTCCCACTCCCTGACCAGATCTAGGATGATACGAGGTGGAAACCTATACCTGCCGTAGACCTGGTCATCAGGCATCCCTAAAAGGCTTGTCCGGGGTGAAAAAATGCGTGCCCTGGCTATTCTCCTCCTCCTGCTGTGTCCCACGATCAGTGCTGCGACAAATGGGTCATTCATCGTAGCGGTATATACGTGTTTGTTGTTTGCGCACACGTTTATACTGTGCGCTGGGACGCTTCCGCCTGCCTTCCTGTGGCGGATGCGTTGACGCCTGTGCGCGTCTTTTGCCGTGCGCAGGTTGCCCGTATTCGCATCCATGAATACGGGTTGTTCGTGTGCGTGTGTGCGTTCCGTGTAGTTCCCTGCAGTACTTCCCCAGTGACGCCTTCTTTTTCACATGTTATTCCCCATTCCGCGTGTTACGCCCACTGTTCCACCCACTTTTGTTGTGTGCGCCGCGCAATGTGCACTTTCGCTGTGCACGTAGCGCATGCCGTTTGATGGCGTGTGGGCCCGCGTGCGCCACGCACGGATTTGGCGCACAACCAGTGGTATACACGTGCAGCGCCTTGCTTGAATCGCACGCGTGCGCATGCGCTTGCTTTCTCACGCTTGCGCCACCTTGCGCATGCTTGCGCTGGGATTTTCGGCACACGTTTGTTCCATGAATCGGCCTCTATGTCTTTTGGGGGTTACGTGTCATCCACAAAGATTGCCCTCATTCTTGTGCACATCACCTGAAATGAGAAGAAGTACATTTGACAGTTAGCAGACTTTACAGTTATGTTAAGTTTCATACTTTGGTGTGGTCATATGCTACATACGGTGGGTGCTTGAGCAAATGATAAACATTACTTTTTCCACTCCAGGCATTCAACACATCTAAAAAGACACAGCTCTGTCACCACGTTCACCTTTGTTTGCTACAGAAACTGAATTCTACTGCTAGACTAAATTCAAAGACATTGGGCCTCATTATGACATCGGCAGTAGCCAGACAGGTAATAGCCCATTTGCGGGCCCCGGAAAAAGGATGCTCCCCATTCCCTTTCGGCCCCCTAGGGCTGAATGGGAATGGGGAGGTCGGATACACCGGCAACGTTTATAATGGTGCCGGTTCATCCGACATGCTGTGCTCGCAGGTGCCTTTCTGCCCGCCAGAAAGGCACCCACGAGCACAACTCGTAGTTTGCCGGTCTGGGAACTACGGTACCGTCATGCTTACTGGTACCGTAGTTCCCAGACCGGCAAACTTATAATGAGGCTCATTCTCTCACTCAGGATTTACCCAATGTTGTACATTCCGACCTACTGTGCTCCATCACTTCTTCAAATGTTTAGAAAACAGTTTAACAATGTTTTCACAAAATGAAAAGTGCCACCAGTTATTCGTTAAGTGTCTCCCACGTCCCAATCATTGGCTGAAGGATACACTGGTGCAGAGTTGCCAGCCAGACCATTGCCCTACTGATGAGCAAGTCCTGGCTTTTTAGCCAGCTACATTTGAGTTTCTCCAGGATAAATGTTGGCCTCCAAGCATCAGCAGCCACTGTTCAGCTGGCTTAAAATAAAACAGGACTGCCTGAAGGTGACACACATGAGTGCCAAGCAATAACTGGGTGCATGTTTCATACACATATTGTAAAATGCTCCTGTGTACTGTTGATGACATGGCATCTATTGGATGTTTTTAATGTGTCACCCTCCTGAACCAATTGTAAATTGGGTGGCTTTTTGGCCCATTTTTCAAACATATTGTGCTATAAAGTGCACTATTTCAGCCCTCTATTTGTACTCCCTAAAACCCGCCATATTATTGGTACTTGCTCGATGAGTCACTCTGTGTTGGACACATGTCGGGCATGAGCTATAATGAAAAATAAGAAGTGAAGAGACACACACGCTGAACCAGGCTGAGTGATGAACAAGTGTATTCTTAGGCACACATGACAGCTGAGATTTGGAGAGAGTGTCATAGCAAGTCTCTCAGCATTGCCAGAACCATCTCTGCAGATTACACAGAGGGATCAGTTTATATGAACAGATCAAAAATATGAAATGCCATTGACCCGATTCCAGGTATTGCTTTGCATAATGGCAACGGTTCCTTACAACAAATGGCGTCAGAAGGGCAGTTAGCCTTGCAGTTGCTGCCTTTTCGTAGCTGTGTGGTTGGCTGGCATAGCATCTGCATCACTTCTCTGCAAAATAACATACTAGCAGCGGTACACCAAATAAGGTAACGGTAGAAGAAGAAGAAGAGTGAAGTGTGACGTCAGGCTGCTGGGGCTTCAGAAAGGTCTGCCAGGGCTGCAGTTTTGTGTGCATTGTGTAAAGATGGTTATACATGGCTACACAGAATGGGCCTAGTAAAAGCAATTGGCAGAATGTGGATATTCTGCCACAAAATAAATTCAGGAGAAATATGAAGGCCCCTCCACTGAAAATGTTCACCAGCCGCCAATGACATGGAATCATCTAAAATTCTCCTGCCTACCAAGGAGCCACCTCCCGCCTCGGGTGACCAGACGTCCGGGTTTTCGACCCGGGAGTTTTTTCATTTTTAAAACCCTGACCGGGGTTTGCATGTTTGGGGGGCTATGGTAATTAAAACCATAATTATTTTTCACAACACTTTCAGAATTTTGAAGGTGGAGGTTTGGCTCGAACCCCAACCTCTCAGGTACAAGTCAGAACACTTACTGACTGTGCCACAGAGACTGGCTTGGAAAGTATTGTACGGCAAGCCATGTAATATCAATTAGTACTCACGATCATTTTGAATTAACATGCCACGATTCACAGACAAAACTGCACAAATGAGATTATATACAGTTTATAGAAAGGAGAGGTGCTGGAAATATGGTTGGGGGGTGGTTGTGGGGGCGTGTTGGGGGAGGGGTGGTAATTGGTGGGCTGCAATGGGGTAGTCCCTCTTTTATGTTGTTGGCCGTCCCGGTTTTTTGTTTTGAAAATCTGGTCTCCCTACTCCCGCCCCATCACTCACCACTAAAAGTTGCCTCTGCCCCTGTTTGGGTAGGATACAGGAGTGTCATACAACTTTAATTCATCTTCTAATACTTCTATGCCTCCATCACCAGACCCTTACGTATTCAAATTCATTCATCCACATCCCCTGCACATTCTCTCCACTCAGTCTACGTTCCCCTTGGCATATTCCTCATCTGCCTAAGTGCGTCTATGTGCAAGAACTCAGAACATGTTTTTAACCACACAACAGCAACATCTATTGGCTTGTAAATATCTGTTCCTATAGTGGCAACATTATGTTTCAAGTGAACAATTTGTTTATTTTGCTTTTTCTAAGGAACTGTGAAGGGAATCATTCTTAGGCCTTCCATTACATCCAACTTCTTCACACTCCCCGCTTCACGGGAAGCACAAAGCTCACAATTCGATTTTTCTCCCTGTTCAGGACATCAAAATCACCCTTCATTGGGGCTGAGGAAATAGAATGGTGTTTATTCTGGATGACAAAAGCAGTTTTGCACAGCTGGGCGCAGCACTGTTGCCCTGCTGCCCTGTAACTTGTGTTAAATCAACAAGCAGTGGCATTCAGGTTGGTGGTCTCAAAATTATCCAAGGGAGGTTTTGAAAACGTGCTTAACAAGTATCATATGATATGACATGATATGATATGTCATTTATAACCCACCTGTACACAAGTGGTTCTAGGTGCGACAAGACAAGGGAGGGAAGACAGAGGGAGGACAACACAAACAATCTTACTAGGCCTTGTGTCATTCAAATTGTGCAAGTGCGACAACGCAAAGTGCAGGGGGAAGGGAGAGGGGGAGTGCCAGGGAAAGGGGAGTGTAATCAGGGCAGCGTTGCTCAGAGTAAGTGCAGCCAGGACAACAGAGCTCTGGGTAATTGCAGGGAGGCAGGGGACTGTAGAGGTTACAGTTACAGCCCCTAAGTGCGCGGTAGGCCCGGAGACAGTGCAGAGGAGACTGATCATGGAGGAGCCTGGTACCCAGTGAGACTCTGAGGGTAGCCAAGCAACCAGTCGGTGCAGCAGGCAGGATGGTCAGCAGGGGAGGGAGAGATAGAAAACAGAGGAGAAAAGGAAGGTCTTGAGCTGCTTCCTGAACTTCTGGTGGTCCAGCTCAAGTTTGAGAGGGGCATGGCGGCCATTCCAGAGGGAGGCAGCTGCAGAAGAGAGAGATCTACTCCCCACTCTCTGCCTGGGGAAGCGTCTGAACCTTAGTGAGTTAGAGGTCGCTGAACGAAGGGCTCGAGAAGGAAGGTATTTAGGAAGAGAGAGTTGGACGTATTGGCAAAGCCAGCAGTTTAAGCTCCTGTATAGGTATTAGATAGGCATTTTCCAAGCACTGAGATCATATGCCCAGGTAAAAACACAATTTTTCAGGCGTTTCCATCTTATGAACAGGTAGCACTGATAGGCAGTGCCTGGCAAATGTTTAGCCAATGCCTACAGAAAAGCTAAAACTGTTGTTTTTCGCAAATCTTGTTTTTCATTTTATGTCTGCTTCACAATTACCCCAAATGCAGGGAAACTGCATTTCAAAGGTCTCAAGAGAAAAAAGACCTTTACAATGCTGGTTTTCCGATCAAAAGAAAATCGGTCAAAGAGAATCGGCCTTTTTCTCTTGAGATATAACCGCTGCCCCAGCACATATCCATTGAAAATATTAGATGCTTGCATTGACAATACAGGCCCTTCACTTTTGGAGCCTCACAAGGCCTTCCAAGTACATTGCCTTTGCCCTGATCAGGAGTTGTGTACAATTTTAAAACATGCTAGCAATTAGAAGCTGCCTTTATTAGCTGTAAACACTATACAAATAGGAACTTGTCTGTATACCACAATTGTTAACAAAAAAGAAGCACGAAGATATCAGTTTCCTGTTGCGGTGCTCACTGCATGATTAGTAAAACCAGGATTCTGTCCCAGGTGATGTAATAAACTTGACCACATATCTTCCCAGGTATACTTCATATCAGTATTTATAAGACGTGGTAATCAAAACGGTAAATCATTATTTGTCCAGCAATGCCTTGGAAAGTGCACAAATCACATAATAAATTAACCTGACAATATATATACATTATAAAAACAGGATAATCAAAACAATTTGATTATACATTTATTTATTTGCATTTTTAAAGTGCACACACATCCCGGGGACAATGTTTCTTAGTTGCATATTTAAAACGCACATAATACCGAGAGGTTTCTAAGCACAGACTGGAAATCAAACCTGTGTTGCTTCATGTCATCTTGTTTCCAAGGCAAGCACGTTGCCGCTGAGCTACCCTCCAGGGACATTATTTTCCCCATCCGGGATGCCAGGTTTTCCTGTGTAAATCAAGAGAATTTTGTGGTGTGCAATATATGAAAGGACACTTTATTATTGACGTCTTCTCATTGCATTATTTTATGAAGCTTAGCTGTCAATTGTGTTTTTACTTCATTTATTGCACAAGAATGTCTATAAAGGAACTGTTTTTATTTTTTGCGCAATACTGAATTTAATACACTGTGACGTGTACTTTTTAAATACATCTTTCGACAAGATTTTGTACTTTTGTTAAGCATTTCCACAGTTGTAATTACAAACATTGGATCCAACTAGCTTTCTTGGAGACATTTTTCTAGGAAATTGTGTAGTCTTCATAAGCTTTCATTCTCTTTCGCCCTTAGCCTTGAAACATGTTCATTTCCAACACTGGTTTCAGGTTTGATCCTCCAATATTAACATTGATAGCAAAGCCTGCAGAGGAGGCCCAGCTGTTTCCAGTTAGTCAGACCCTTAGACACAGGTAACTGTAATAAAGACAACTTTATAAAAAATTGCTTTTGTCCCTAAAGTTCGCCATTGTGCACTCGTGACCACAATTGACTACGCCCACCCTAAGCTCCACCTCCTTGACCCGCCCACCTAGGGCCCTGTGTCAGGTGCTGCCCACGGGGCCCTTTGCCTTAAATCTGCCACTGAGTTACGCCTATGTAGTATTGAGAGATATCACAGCTGTTTTCTTTAACGATTCGCAGCTCGCGCTCCAAAAGGCTCCCTTTAACTTCAGTGCGTGTCCCTTGCAGAATTCGCTTTAATATACAAGCCATTCTACTACATATAAATGATGATTCCAGGGCTGGAAAACAGTTCATTTCAGCACTGACTGATGGAAAGTAATTATTTGGAAAGATATACGTTTATGTTAAAGCGACATTAACACAGCCTTTTCACAGCGACCTTTGTCATGGCCACTTTATTTCAGGGACATTTTAACATAGAACCATCAGATGTCATCTTTCTCATAGCTGTACAGCAACTAATAGTTAAAGCATATAGGTGGCACTTTATTTTGCCACCTAATAGCCAAAACTAAAAATAAATGTATCTTGCCCTGAATCAAATTCAAAAACCTTCCATTTAGTATTTCAGATATGTGATTTGCATATGTAAGTCCCCTGGACCAGCGCCTCGATGCCTCTGGGCTGCTAGTGTCAATTTGCATAATTAAGTAACTTTGGGTCTCACCCTAAGTTACTAGGGGAATCCAGACGTGGACCCCTTGCTCACTATTCTTAGAGAGGCACAGCTCCTCCCTACTGATGTGGTCCAACCAGACTGAAATACGTGTCTTGGGATGCTGTTGGTACTCTTGTTCAGAGGAGAATTGCCTAGTATTTCGGTGATGGACTACCCCAGGGCAGGACAAAGACTGATATGTTTGGGATATTTCTTCTCTGTGAAAGATAGTGAGCTAAAGACTCTGGGTAAGTCCCTCGTAACCAGGACTAATGTCTGGCAGAGGGACTCCCAGGACCCCCTTGTCAATTTGCATAATTAAGTAACTTTGGATCTCACCCTAAGTTATTAGGGGAATCCAAACGTGGACCCCATGCTCACTATTCTTAGAGAGGCACAGCTGCTCCCTACTGATGAGGTCCAACCAGACCGAAACACGTGTCTGTGGATGCTGTTGGTACTCTTGTTCAGAGGAGAATTGCCTAGCATTTCGGTGATGGACTGAACCAGGGCAGAAAAAAGACTGATATGTTTGGGATATTTCTTCTCTGTGAAAGATAGTGAGCTAAAGACTCTGGGTAAGTCGCTCGTAACCAGGACTAATGTCTGGCAGAGGGACTCCCAGGATCCCCCTTGTCAATTAGTGTTTTTATACATTCACATAAATAAATAAATACATTTTACTTGGCTTCAACACCACAGGGAAAAACAATTCTCCCAACGCCCACTTGTACCCCTACCACAGCAATGTTTTCCTGAGGTTTCACAGATATTGTTACCGTTTTTCCAAGCGCCTGAACACACCATGTCTTGCCTATTCTTCCGCTGGCACTTCAAGGTTTACCTTACAAGGTCAGTAGCTTCCCAAAATCAGCTAAAAATGTAGTATTTAAATTAGCCCAGTGCTCATCAGTGTGTCATTCGGACCAACAGGAGATTTTCTGCTGCATCTTGGTCCTCTTGGACTTCGTACCAGATTCCACCTCAGGAGCTGGCAATTTGAATGTGTCGCCGCACAGGGACTGGCCATTTACAGGGTTGCGTGGGCATCATTGTAAAGACTGGTAGGGGGTGTCTGTACTTGCGCTCTCTATATGGTAGAGGAGAGGCACAGGAGACCCCAGCCAAGATTCTCTATTACGGTAGCAATGGACGAGCAATCAAGGCCTAGCTTCTCAGGAGGTGATGCAGGCTGGTTCTTAAGTACAGTGTAGTCCCCGAACCCCCACAAAGGAATGTCCACACACTGTATCACTGAAAACACAGTCTATATATAATTAATATTCAAAGGTATGTACACATTCACAATAATGCACTTTGTACTCGGAAGTCAATAATGATAAATATATACAATTCTAAAGTGGTACCACCAATGTTATCGAATCTCATTAAAGTGCATCAACTGTACAGTTAAAATGTCACACAGATCAATAACGAGTAAACCAGCAATAGAGATAGGAAGTAATGCAAGATGGTTGAAACAATAGGCAGAATGCTGACCCCTACCACTAGGCACAGTTCTGTGTGGAGATCCCCCCCACCTGGGCAACCTGTAAAATAAGGATATATCGCACAAGCCCAGTCCATATGTTCAATAGTCTCACTTCTTCCTATTAAGGTTTTACCCCCCCAATGTACCTGGTGGAGTAGAGTTCTCCGACGATGCGTCGACCGATCCTTCTTGAGTGCCTCCCTTTCAGGCGGGAGCCACGGATGGTCGAGAGGTGTCGGGGAACTTGGCGTTCGGTGTCGGGGAATCGACGGCCCTTCTTGAGTGCCCTCCCTTTAAGGCGGGAGTCACGGGTCGTCGAACATGCGACGGTGAACAGGTTGAACTACGGCAGGGAAGTGGCAGCTTCGTTCCTAGCGGTGCTCGTCGACGACAGAGCGTTGGTGTCCTGCAAGGAAGAGGCGTGCGGGGCACCTCAGTGACGATAGTTCTGGACCGCAAAGAGATGATGAAGAACTGTGGCCCAGCAAGGGCGTCGAGTCGTCGGCGTCTTTGTGGTCTTTAGGTGGCGGGAAACCCACCGATGGATGCTCCTCGGCGTGCCGACGGTCGGGCCTTCTCCAGCGGGAGACAAGTGGGTGACGATGCAGAAGAGAGCGTCCGATGATCAATTGAAGTTCTCAGGCAAACGGGAGAACAGCGGCTCCGGTCGACGACGGCGGTCATCGACAGTGGCAGACAACAGTCCGAGTGCTTCCCCTTGGAGTTCCGCAGCAGTCCCCGTATCGGGTCGGCAACCTGTCGGAGGTCTGTCTACCAGGGAGTGTTGGCAAAGATCAGCAGTGCACGATGGTCCCTCGTAGCTCGGGAAGAGGGCGCCTTACCAGGTCCTCTCTGGGTCAGTCCTTGGAGGCACAGCAGCTTTCAGATTGTGAAGAAGAGCCACAGCAATTCTTCTCGTCCAGCAGGGCTTCAAGGTCAAGCGTCAGTTACTCCAGTTACTCGTCGTAGTGGACTTCAGCTTCTGAACACGATTCCTAGCAGTGAGAGGTCCCCAGATATACTGTTGATCTCCCATTCATTCCGGTGGGTCACACTCAAGCATCCAATCACGACTACGGGCATTCATGCAGGCAGGCCGCCAATCAGGCACACGAGGTATTCAGGCCATTCACTTCTCTCCAGACACTCACAACAAGTTATGTGTATTGGGACAAGTACCGAGCCATTCAACACTCCAAGCTGCATTCAAACCGGTTTCGGGCAGGGTTGTCTCAGTCATTGTGTCAACCACCAGATACTAGACACCCACAACACAGAATGCATATTCGTCACACACTCTATTCACCCAGGTCCCACCCACAGGAGGTACCCACAACATACATCACCGGGAAGGCTCCAGCTAGTCTGGCCGGGCCTTCACAACAACACCATATATGGCATTTCCACCCAACAGCCAGTCAGGGGGAAGGGACAGAGTCAGGGCTTCCCAGGACTTTGGGAAAACAAGGTAATGGGTAATAGAAAGCAAGAGGCCACCGGGGCCATCTTGTTTTCCATCAGGAATCAACGGATCCCAATGGCAGGGCCGGGGTATCCCAAAATGGAGGATACTCCGTGCACCTGTCAATTTCAGCATGGAGCTGCCATCAGCCCATACCCTGCTCTGCGGGCCACCCACAGGTGCCCAAAAACATACACTAGGGGCACAGGGTTGCACCCCCACCCATGAGTGCCATAAGGGTATCCCACGGGTCAGTTCACCAAACCAAAAGAGAGAGAGCTGCACCGCCAGGAGTCCCACATGAACTCCTGCGCGGAAAACACAACAGAACACACGATAAAAAGCAGTAAAGGACAAGGATACGGAGGCCCTGTCCCTCCGATGCATTTCCAGCATCACAGTCGCCCCCCAGACTGAGGTGGAGGGTGCCTAATCTCCCACGGGATAGACACCCTTATCCAGACGGTCAACATACCTTCTGGAAAGGCCATCTGCATTATCGTGACTCTTCCCTGGTCTGTGCTCTATGGTGAAGTCTAGCCCTTGCAGGCTAATGGACCAACTGAGCAGTTTCGGGTTTTCACCCTTCATCTGCATAAACCACTTCAGGGGCTTATGATCTGTTTGGACCTTAAAGGTAGACCCCGTAAGGTAGGGCCTAAAACGCCTAAGGCTCCAAACTATACTAAAACATTCCTTTTCAACAGTAGCCCACAGAAGTTCTCTACCCTTGAGTTGTCTACTGATGAATATGATAGGATGTTCGCTCCCTTTGTCATCTAACTGGGACAAGACAGCTCCAATTCCGGTGTCGCAGGCATCCGTCTGGACGATAAAGGGTCGGCTGTAGTCAGGCGCACACAACACGGGTGCCCGACACAGACTTTCTTTCAAGCCATCAAAGGCCCTCTGACAGTCTTCAGTCCAATTAACCTTCCTAGGCTGCTTGGGTGAAGTCAGAGCTGTCAGTGGTGCAGCTATGGTTCCATAGTCCGCCATGAAATTGCGATAGTACCCGGTGAGGCCCAAAAAGGCTCTCACCTGGGTTTGAGTAGTGGGAGTCTCCCAGTCCTGTACATCCTGTACCTTACTGGGGAGAGGTTGGATTTGACCCCCTCCTACCTCATGACCAAGATACGTGACTTTCCCCTGAGCTATCTGGCACTTGGTGGCCTTGATAGAGAGGTTAGCCTTTTTTAAGGCCTGCAACACTCTACCCAGATGTGTCAAGTGCTCTTCCCAGGTGGAACTGTGGACGGCAATGTCGTCTAGATAAGCCACACAAAAGGCTTCCAGCCCACTGAGAGCATGATTGACCAATCACTGGAAGGTGGCAGGGGCATTCTTCAACCCAAAAGGCATGACCCTAAACTGGTAGAGTCCCTCTGGTGTTGAGAACGCCGTCTTTTTCTTGGCATGGTCCGTCAGAGCTATTTGCCAATAGCCTGAGGTGAGGTCAAAGGAGCTCACAAATTTGGCAGCACCTATGGTGTCCACAAGCTCATCAGCCCGTGGCAATGGGTGCGCGTCAGTTTTGGTGACGGCATTGACTCCTCGGTAGTCCACACAGAACCTCCAATCCTTGGTACCTACCTGGGAACTTGCCTTGGTGACAAGGACCACGGGACTGGACCAGGGACTGGTTGAGGGTTCAATAACACCCAGATCCAACATCTTGGCGACCTCAGCCGGGATGTGGTTCTTAACCGTATCTGCCATTCGGTAGCTCCTGCTCTTGAGAGGCACGCTGTCACCAGTGTCAATCTCGTGTTTACACCACGGTGTAAGGCCTGGCGTCAGCGAAAACAGAGAGGCATACTGCTGGTGCAAAGTCCTGCAGGCCCTCTGCTGCTCGGTTGTCAAATCTGGAGAGAGATGCACTCCCTCCACTGAGCCATCCTGAGGGTTGCTATGCAGCAAATCAGGAAGGGGCTCGCTCTCATCCTCTTCTTGCTCTGAAGCTAGCAAGAGACATGAGACTTCTGCTCGCCTGTGAAAGGCTTGAGCCTATTAACATGGAATACCTGAGGTGCTACCCCTGGGATTCCCATGTCAACCAGGTAATTGACCTCGCCCATCTTGGAGATTATCCTGAAGGGTCCAGTCCATTTATCTGCTAATGCCCGAGGCTTGGTAGGCTCTATCACGAGGACCTCCTGTCCCGGTGTCCAATCCACTTGCAACGCTTTAAGGTCATGCCAGTATTTGTTCAATTCCTGGCTGGCCTTGAGATTCGCCGTTGCTTGACCCATCATCTGTGTCATCCTCCGTCTGAGGCCTAACACATAGTCCCCCACTTGCTTGGCGGGCCCGGGAGGTGTGGCTTCTAAACCTTCTCAGATCAAGGCGAGGGGCCCCCTCACGGGGTTCCAAAGAGTAACTCAAAGGGGCTGAAACCAATGCCTTCTTGAGGTACCTCTCTGTAAGCAAACAGCAGGCATGGCAGGAGGAGATCCCATTTCCTCCTTAGGGGCTCTTCCAAAGCACCTAGCATGCCCTTGAGAGTTTTATTAAATCTCTCAACCAGACCATTGGTCTGGGGGTGGTAAGAAGTGGAGAACTTGTAGGTTACCCTGCACTCTTTCCACATGGTTTTCATGTAACTAGACATGAAGTTGGATCCTCGGTCAGAGACAACCTCCTTGGGGAATCCAACACGGGTGAAAAGGCCCAGGAGAGCCCGGGCAACCACTTTGGCCGTAACAGTCCGAAGGGGTATAGCCTCAGGGTACCTGGTGGCATGATCTACCAAAACCAGGATGAACCGATGTCCACCTGACGTGGGAGGGTCAAGGGGACCGACGATGTTGATGCCCACCCTCTCAAACAGTGTGCCAACCACTGGCAATGGCTCCAGTGGGGCAATGACACTGCCTCCAGTCTTGCCAGACAACTGACAAGTTGGGCAGGTCCTGCAGTGGGACTCCACTTCTACTCCCATCCGAGGCCAGTAGAAATGGGCAGAGAGCCTCTGCTTAGTCTTCTTGGTACCAAGATGACCAGCCAAGGGCACCTCATGCGCCAACTGCAGTAGGAAGGGCCTGTAAACCTGGGGTACCACCAACCTCTTGAGGGCACCAGGTTCAGGCTTAGTGGGCTCACTAACAAGGAGCTCACCCTCCCAATAAATCCGGAAAGTCCTAGGCACTTCTCCTTGTGCCTGGGACAGGGCCTGTTTCCTCAGACCTTCGAGAGAGGGACACTCTCTCTGTCCTTTACAGAAGTCTGCCCGGGAGGGTCCCCCTTCAGCTAACAAGCATTGAAGATCGGGATGATCCTCTGGGTTGAGAACCTCTCCCACAGGAGAGTCTTCTGGCTCTTCTCTCACAGGAGTTGAGACAGGGTTTACCACTGGACCCAGCCCGTCCGGAGCATGGATCCCAATGGGTGCTGTAGGAACAGCAGGAAGAGAAGGAGCTCTCTCCACAGAGGTGGCCTTCTTGCTCTTCCTTCGTCGTGCCTTAGGCCGCGCCTTCGGCTCGGGTACCTGACTTCCAGCCAGACCCGGTGTCACCTGTGATCTAGTTACCGCGGCAGCAGTCATGGGAAGACCATCCGCGATCAATCCCAACTCGACTAGATCGTTACCTAACAGAATGTTAGCAGGGACATTGCCCTGAACCAGGACAGGAAGCTTTGCTGTCTTGTCTCCAATTACGAGTGTGACTCGGGCTACAGGCGGTAATTTGGGAAGCCCACCAGCTAACCTGGTGGTTCTCAGAGGAGCATCTACATAGTCCTCTGGCTTGAGCAGGGTCCTGTCCACCACTGTCATGCTTGCCCCAGAGTCTCTCAAACCAGTAGAAGGCTGGTCATTCAGGAGGACACTTCTCAAAAATCTACGGGTGTTCTGTGGGATAGTCGCCAGTACTTCCACGTACTGGTAACAGGCCCCAAAGGACACTAAGAAAATCTCTACGGGAGCACCAAAGGTGATCCCTGTAGAGGAGGGGAGGACAGTGGCCTCCACCTCAGACATGGGGTAAGGGTAGGTCAGGCTGACAGCCTGTACTCCAAGTGCCTTACCTTTACACTTGGAGTCACCCTTTTTGTGATCCAGAGCCCCACAGTCCCAACAAGTGCCGGGAGTGCGGGGTACGGTACTGGAACCACCGGGAGCCTGCTTTGCAGCAGGTGGACCACTACTCTTATTCCCGCCCACAGATGACTTATCCCCACTAGATTTTTGGGTCTTAAGAGAGGAGGGTTTAGGTGTATTCGACTGTGACTGCTTTTGGGACTCCTCTGCTTTCTGAGAGGCCCCTTTTTCTTTGTCCTTGTCCTTCACACTGGAGTCCTTAGGGGACACCCGGCGGGAGACCCACTTGTCAGCCAACCTAGCCAGCTTAAAGGGATCCAAAATGTTCTGGTTAGCAACATACTTACGCAGCTCCGGTGAACAGGCTTCAGAAAAATGCTCAAAAAACAATAGGTGGGACAATTCAACTAAAGTTTTCACCTTGTAACCATCAATCCACCCCATCATATTCATGTGCGCAGCACTCACCCAGTCAACCCAAGACACATTCTCTCTTTTCTTAAAATCGCTGAACCTTTTAAGGTATTGGGTAGGCGTCTTGCCAAACTTGGCAATCAAAGCAGATTTCATACACTCATACTGACCCCTTTCTTCCACACTCAGCTTCAGAATACAGTCATATCCAGTTTGAGGCACTCTGCTTAGCAAACACTTAGCCCAATCTCTTTTGTCAACATCATGAATTGCACAAACCATTTCAAACGCTTCAATCCATTGGAGGATATCAGAACCCTCCGAAAACACACCAACCAAATCCTTCATAAATTTAGTTGCTGGGGACTTGACACTCTCACTGGATTTCGCTGAAGTCTCCACTGGAGCTTTCTCTAGCTGGATTCTCTGACATTCAGTGTCCTTGTCTTTGAGTTCAAGACCCCTATTCTTGAGTTCAACTTGTTGAGCCAGCTCCTCCTTCTTAAGCTCAACATCTATTTCCAACTTGCGATATTCAAAGACCAATTTCATCCTTAATAACTCAAGTTCCAAGGAATTGCTGGGGTTCGGAACAGAGGCAGCAGGAATGGCGGCATTCCCAGAAACAGATTCAGTAGAACCCCCAGGGGCAGAGTCCTCATTGGTTGCATTCCCCCCCTCATCAAGAGTTTCACCATCGGTCTGGTAGTCCACCAGGGCAGCTATCAGCTCAGCCCTAGACTTATCCACAAAGTCTAACTCCCTGGCTTCACAAGCACTCTGGAGAGCCTCTAAGCTCATCCAAGTCAATTTACCATCCGCAATAGACTCCATTGCTTGTAATGCAGTTATTTTGTACACACCCAAACCTTAATCTAATAAAGTGCAGATATTTTGTAAGTGGCACGGTTATACACTGATTCTTAAAACCATAAGCATCCCACCGCTGCCACCAGTGTAAAGACTGGTAGGGGGTGTCTGTACTTCCGCTCTCTATATGGTAGAGGAGAGGCACAGGAGACCCCAGCCAAGATTCTCTATAACGGTAGCAATGGACGAGCAATCAAGGCCTAGCTTCTCAGGAGGTGATGCAGGCTGGTTCTTAAGTACAGATTAGCCCTCGAACCCTCACAAAGGAATGTCCACACACTGTATTACTGAAAACACAGTCTTTATATAATTAATAATTCAAAGGTATGTACACGATCACTATAAAGCACTTTGTACTCGGAAGTCAATAATGATAAATATATACAATTCTAAAGTTGTACCACCAATGTTATCGAATCTCATTAAAGTGCATCAACTGTACGGTTAAAATGTCACACAGATCAATAACGAGTAAACCAGCAATAGAAATAGGAAGGAATGCAAGATGGTTGAAACAATAGGCAGAATGCTGACCCCTACCACTAGGCACAGTTCTGTGTGGAGATCCCCCCACCTGGGCAACCTGTAAAATAAGGATATATCGCACAAGCCCAGTCCATATGTTCAATAGTCTCACTTCTTCCTATTAAGGTTTTACCCCCCCAATGTACCTGGTGGAGTAGAGTTCTCCGATGATGCGTCGACTGATCCTTCTTGAGTGCCTCCCTTTCAGGCGGGAGCCACGGATCGTCGAGAGGTGTCGGGGAACTTGGCGTTCGGTGTCGGGGAATCGACGGCCCTTCTTGAGTGCCCTCCCTTTAAGGCGGGAGTCACGGGTCGTCGAACGTCCGACGGTGAACAGGTTGAACTATGGCAGGGAAGTGGCAGCTTCGTTCCGAGCGGTGCTCGTAAACGACAGAGCGTTGGCATCCTGCAAGGAAGAGGCGTGCGGGGCACCTCGGTGACGATAGTTCTGGACCGCAAAGAGATGATGAAGAACTGTGGCCCAGCAAAGGAGTCGAGTCGTCGGCGTCAATGTGGTCTTTAGGTGGCGGGAAACCCACCGGTGGATGCTCCTCAGTGCGTCGACGGTCAGGCCTTCTCCAGCGGGAGACAAGCGGGTGACGATGCAAACGAGAGTGTCCGATGATCAATTGAAGTTCTTAGGCAAACGGGAGCACGGCGGCTCCGGTCGGCGATGGCAGTCGTCGACAGTGGCAGACAACAGTCCGAGTGCTTCTCCTTGGAGTTCCACAGCAGTCCCCGTATCGGGTCGGCAGCCTGTCGAAGGTCTGTCTACCAGGGAGCGTTGGCAAAGATCAGCGGTGCACAATGGTCCCTCTTAGCTCGGGAAGAGGGCGCCTTACCAGGTCCTCCCTGGGTCAGTCCTTGGAGGGACAGCAGCTTTCAGATTGTGAAGAAGAGCCACAGCAATTCTTCTCGTCCAGCAGGGCTTCAAGGTCAAGCGTCAGTTACTCCAGTTACTCGTCGTAGTGGACTTCAGCTTCTGAACACGATTCCTAGCAGTGAGAGGTCCCCAGATATACTGTTGATCTCCCATTCATTCCGCTGGGTCACACTCAAGCATCCAATCACGACTACGGGCATTCATGCAGGCAGGCCGCCAATCAGGCACACAAGGTATTCAGGCCATTCACTTCTCTCCAGACACTCACAACAAGTTATGTGTATTGGGACAAGTACCGAGCCATTCAACACTCCAAGCTGCATTCATACCGGTTTCGGGCAGGGTTGTCTCAGTCATTGTGTCAACCACCAGATACTAGACACCCACAACACAAAATGCATATTCGTCACACACTCTATTCACCCAGGTCCCACCCACAGGAGGTACCCACAACATACATCACCGGGAAGGCTCCAGCTAGTCTGGCCGGGCCTTCACAATAACACCATATATGGCATTTCCACCCAACAGCCAGTCAGGGGGAAGGTACAGAGCCAGGGCTTCCCAGGACTTTGGGAAAACAAGGTAATGGGTAATAGAAGGCAAGAGGGCACCGGGGCCATCTTGTTTTCCATCAGGAATCAACGAATCCCAATGGCAGGGCCGGGGTATCCCAAAATGGAGGATGCTCCGTGCACCTGTCAAGTTCAGCATGGAGCTGCCACCAGCCCATACCCTGCTCTGCGGGCCACCCACAGGTGCCCAAAAACATACACTAGGGGCACAGGGTTGTACCCCCACCCATGGGTGCCATAAGGGTATCCCACGGGTCAGTTCACCAAACCAAAAGAGAGAGAGCTGCACCGCCAGGAGTCCTACATGAACTCCTGCGCGGAAAACACACGATAATAATCAGTAAAGGACAAGGATACGGAGGCCCTGTCCCTCCGATGCATTTCCAGCATCACAATCATCCATTTTGTTTCTTTTTCCTCTAGGACGGCCACTGAGAAAGTATAAAAACACAGAGGTTCCCTCAATCATCCTTATGCTAAAGAGCAGCTGGCTCCTTTATTTCTCACCCCACAAGCTAGTGTGTGTGTAAATGAAGCAGGCATGGAAGCACTTCTCACAATTAGGAGTAATGTACGACAAGGATGCTCCACTAGCTTGGGCCAGCCCCCGTTGGTCCCGCCTTCCTGCCTATGTTCAGCTGTTTTCGGGGGAGAGATCGGAGGAGGTTCCCCACTGATACGTCCCCAAGGGGAGCACAAACACCTACTAAAGTTCCATGAATGTCTGTGGAACACGGTTTCCCCCCTGACGATCTATCATCGCCCTTTTACTCCTTCTTCGACATCCCACGAGGGTCTTTTAACGCCATCCCACCAGGTGAGGCAAAGGTCACTAGTGCCCAGGAATTTTTCCTGTAAACAACATTGCAGAAAGCAACTGGTGTTACCGGAAAACAGCCACAACTGAAAAATGTGAATGCACTGGGAAGAACTCGATTTGTTTTCATGGATTTTGGAAAGCCCATATGAGGTCAGATTTAACAATGGATATGTTTTGTTAAAGCTATTTACAGGAAAACACTAGACACTTTTTTTTTACACTTTTGTTTTACTTTTTCAAAAATAAATAATGCTGCCATACGTTGATCATATTCTTGCACTCCTCAAAAGAAAATCACCAGTCTCGGGTATCAATGGAAGAGTCATCTAATGGTAGGAAAGGGTGCAGGTTCGGCCTGGTTATCATTTATAATTAAAAGTTATGAATGCTTGAAGAAGGACATGCCTAAATGCAAACAAGCATTGCCAGTGGCAGTAGTTTTGGCGTTTTTTACTGCTGTTCTTTGAATTTTGCATTTATAGGCACCAGGGTGCAAGGGGGAGATTGAAAAGTTTCAAAGGATGCAAAAAAGGGTGCAGGTGTGCAATAACACGACACGGGAGTAGACCAAGGGAGGAAGCCATTGATTGAGGGTGCCCATTGATAGAGGGTCCCATTGACGATTACCAAGAGGAAATATGAGCGAGAAAGCGTCAGAGTGAGATTGTGAGAAAGTGAGAGCGTGAGAGGAAAGATGAGAGGGGGATTAGAGGGGGTAAGGTGGGTGGGTGAGAAAACAGAGGGGGTTTGGTGGGGTAGGGTGAGTGAGTGGAGGAGTAAAGGGCGTATCATAGGTGGGGGTAAAGATATAGGGGGTAGGGTTGTATAGAGAAAGAGGGGGTAGGATGCGTGGTGGTAGAGAGAGGTTGTAGGGTGGGTGTATGGGGTAGAGGGAGACAGGAGTGGACTGGGGACCAAAAAGTGTCTCTGGAAATAATTTTCAAAGTGGCCCCATTTTCAGCAAGCCCAACACATTTCCTATGAGAACACATGGAAATAAAATAGATTACCACACCAAAGGGACCCAGGGTGCAGAAGCCTACCTGGAAGTCTCCAGAGTTTCCTATAGACCAGTCCACCCCTGGGGAGAGAGGGAGTAGGGTGGGTAGAGAGAGAGGGGGTTGGGTAGGTTGGTGGGGTAGAGAGGCTGAGTGTAAGGTAGGGTCGGGGGTGGTAGAGAGAGTTGGTAGAGTGGGTGGACTGGGGTAGAGAGTGTTGGTAAGGCGGATGGATAGGGTAGAGAGAGTTGGTGGGCCTGGTGGGTGAGGGTAGAGAGAGTTGAGTAAGGTGCCTGAGGTCGAGATAGTGTGTGTAGGGTGGGTGGGGGTAGAGACAGTATGAGTAGGTTGGGTGGGTGGGGCTAGACATAGGGGCTAGGGTGGGTGGACAGTGGAGCTAGGTTGGGTGAGGGTAGGGAAAGTGGGGGTAGGTTGGATGGGTGGGTGTAGACAGAGTGGGGTTGGGTTGGTTGAGATATAGAGTGTCTGGGTAGGGCAGGGTGGGTGGGGTAGAGAGCATGGGGATAGGGTGGTTGAGGGTAGAGAGAGTGGAGGTAAGATGGGGGTTGTGAATGTGGGGCTAGGTTTGGTTGGTGGTGGTAGACAGAGTGGGGGTATGGTTTGGTGGGAATTAGAGAGAGTGGGGATAGGGTGGGTGGGGTAGAGAGAGTGGGGGGATTGGTGGGTGGGATAGAGAGAGTGGGGTTAATGTGGTAGGGTAAAGAGAGTGCGAGTTGGGTGGGTGGGTGTAGAGAGAGTGGCAGTAGGTTGGGTGGGTGACAGTAGAGAGATTGAGGGTAGGGTGGGTGGGGGTAGAATGAGTAGGGATACGGTGGGTGAGTGGGTGGGGTATAGGGAGTAGGGTGGGTGAGTAGGGGTAGAGAGAGTGGGGGTAGGGTTGGTAGGTAGGGATATAGAGAGTGGGTGGGTGGGGATAGAGAGACTGTGGATGGGGTAAAGAAAGCGGGGGTAGGGAGGGTGGGGTTGAGAGAGCAGTGTTGGGTGGGTAAGGGCATGTGGGTTGACAGAGTGTGGGTCGGGTAGGTGTGGCTATGGTTGGTGGGTATAGAGAGAGTGGAGGGTGGGTTGCCTGAGTGTATGAGGGTGGAAAGTGGGGCGGTGGGGTGGCTGAGGAGTAGTAGGTCGTTGGGGCAGGAAACATGAACAACAAAGAAGCCTCAGGAGGACTTACCAAATGTAGCCCGAAATAGCCCAGTGGGGTAGAGAGAGTGGGGAAGGGGGTAGAGAGAGTGGGCATAGGGTGGGTGGGGTGATAGTAGAGAGACAGTCTCGGGGGGAATTAAATAGATTGCTGCCAAAAGTAGCCCAAAATAACCCAATTGAACCAGAAACAGCCCAAATTAGCCCAGCAAGGCAAATCACTACGCAGCTGGGAAATGGAAAGGCTGGCTGACTTGCTTCTTACAGTGCTGCTAATTGGAGCAAAATAGTGTTAGGGAGCTCCGCAAAGGGTCAAACCGCAGAGTAGTTTGAATAAATAAATGGTATTCTGTTGCTATGCCATTCAGATATTCTCAGTTCAGAACCTCAATTCCCTCTCGCTCTCTTTTGTAACAATGGTTTGGGAAAATTTGTGGCTTCCGCCACAAAAATTCGCAAAAACCAAAAAGGGCTTTGGATTGGGGCTGTTAAGTAAGTACCTCAAGAAAAAACACCAAACAAGATCTACAGATGTGTATCATTTTTCAAATCAAAGAAAGCCACTTCACTGGTCAAGCTGCAAATACGACCATATTTAAAAAAAAATGCTCAACCAGCGCAATTCTAAATGAAACCTGTTTCTGATGCGATACTGCATTGCTTCTTTTTGTGCATCACATAACATATTTCGGTCCTTTAGAAGTAGATCAATTCCATAGAATCCACAGAAAACGTGGTCCTTCAAGCATCCCCTATGGGCGGTGATTTATGGCCTTTTCACCTAAAAGGGCTGCAATGGTTTCACCTCCACCATTTTTAAAGTGGACTGTGTGATCCTGGCAATTATATTGCCAGGCATGATAGACCTATACTTTGATAGTGAGTTGGTTTTATACAGGGGTGAGACAAAGTGGGGAGTGGATGGGAACCCACATAAACCAAGGCATTGGCACCAGTTAAAAATGAAATGTGTTATTTAGTGCCCTAACTGCCTATGTTATGGTCACTTGTCCCCTTGCTACTTATTGCTCTTCGTCGGCTAAACCAAATGTTTGGTCGTGTTACCCGTGAGTGTCGGGAGGATAGCTCAGGGGAAACGTGCTCTCCTTGGAAACAAGACGACACAGAGCAAACGTGCTCTCCTTGGAAACAAGACGACACAGAGCAACACAGGTTTGATCCCCGTGTCCGCGCTTAGAAACCTCTGGGTATTAAGCGCGTGATAAATAACCTATCATATCATACCCCTACACTTGGGCCACATCACTTTGCAAAAAGGGCAGTAAATGAGAAAATGTAATGATAGCAAGAAAAGCACCATGCCACAATTGATTTTTTTACATGTGGAAATGCCACTGAGAAAATAGGCAGAAACTGGCATCTCATGTCCGCTACATCATAGAGGTGAACCCCAAACAAGACAAAACGTACCTGTGATTACAATATCATATGTGAATGCACCGCAGTGCTTGTCTGCGGTCCCCGGCGCCCCCACGTCTGCCTCCATTTGCTCTCTGCTCGACCTATTCAACGAGAGTCAGGGAGCCATGTCTAGCTGCAGTTCACCCCATTTTCCAGATGTGTGCCATGCTCACTTATGTGGTCATTTTTTGAACACAACCTTTATTTCCATACTACTTTACCAGTTCCTTCCGAAGACACTAGCGTAGTGGGGGGCGGGGGGGCTGCAACTCTTGCAGTCTGGGGTCCCGCCACTAAATGTCCTGGAGGGGCTTAATTATTCCTAGTCCTACTTTTCCTCGACCCAGTACTTGTGTATCGGGCACCTCGTCACATCCACAAGTACTGGGACGAGAAAAGTGGACGTGGGGGTAATAACTGGCTTAGTTGCTGGTAATCTTCATTACTCCTGGTCCTACTCTTCCTTGTCCCAGTACTCACATATGAGGCAAGTGCACCAACCGCGGCCCCGCCCACCCCACTGATCCCCTCACCCTATCACCCACCTACCGCAACCCCCAAAATCAGCTCCTCAGCCAGGCACTACCTCCACCTGCCTCTTCCTCATCCTAGTTCTTATCTCTTGTTGGCTTTGCCACTACTGCCAGTAAAAATCTCCTGCCAGAGGAAGAAAGCATGCTATTGCTGGCTGCACCAATGCCTGCTCAACTCCCACACCACCATGTAAGGATGCTTTTCAAGTTGAATTTGCCCGCAACAATAGTAAAACCTGCAATGCTACAGTAAGGAAACATTTTGCTATACACTATTAACCTATTAACTATTATCTAAGATAAGAACTAGGATGAGGAAGAGGCAGGTGGAGGTAGTGCCTGGCTGAGGAGCTGATTTTGGGGGTTGCGGTAGGTGGGTGATAGGGTGAGGGGATCAGTGGGGTGGGCGGGGCCGCGGTTGGTGCGTTAAATTGTAATGGACATCCATGATAAAGCAGGCATGATATTTGTTATTAGTGGCTGGACTGGCATTTGGGTGCAGCCAGTCTAGGTATGTCTTACTGTGGTGACTTACATATATTGGATTTTTGGTTTGGAGTTACCCTACAAAAACAATTGCAAACAGTCTGGCTTTTTACCAAATTTTGCCAGAAAGTGTGCTGAATAATGCATCATTTTAAACCATTATTCAAACATTTATCTTTGGAGGATTAGGGGTACGCCCTGCCCCTCCCTTGCATGGTATGGGCTCCTTGCTATGCTTGGTTCCTCTGGTCACTGTGGTATATTTATGGGAAATATTTATGCCCCTTCAATTAAAGAATTCACCAGCCACCACTGGGTGAGTGACTGAATTATGGGTGAATGGGTATAAATGTGAACATGCAAGCTTGGGGCCTGTGCAAGGGGCATTGGACCATGTTTTACTGGAATTTTTGGGCAGTCAAATGTATAAATGTTATTAAATGGAGTGGTTAATAGTGTATAGCAAAATGTTTCCTTACTGTAGCATTGCAGGTTTTACTATTGTTGCGGGCAAATTCAACTTGAAAAGCATCCTTACATGGTGGTGTGGGAGTTGAGCAGGCATTGGTGCAGCCAGCAATAGCATGCTTTCTTCCTCTGGCAGGAGATTATTACTGGCAGTAGTGGCAAAGCCAACAAGAGAATGTTTGTATATGGGGATCCTGGCAGAGGCAGCATAAACATATTTACTTATTATATCAATATTTTGCGTAATATTACTGGACAAGCACAGAGTTGACTGGTAGATTTGGGTGCCCGGAGCCAGGCACAGCCCCCTTGTTTCTACACTAGGTGAAAGATTTAAGATTTGATTAAAACACAGATTTATATATCTCCCCTAGTGCAGCGCACAGCGTACCCCTGCAGCAGCATGATCATCCTGCGTATTGCGCATGCGTGTAGGTTCAGTCATGGCCAGATTGTGGCATTATCCATGCTTTGTTGCTGAGCTTGGAGCACCCCCTCAGCATGGCTTGCAGGAGGCCCATGCATTGTGTTCTATGCCATTGTCTTAAGAATCTACAGTTCTCGAAGCAAACTCCCTATCACAGCCACCATGCTTGAAACAAGGCAGATGTGGGGGATGCTATGGTCAAGTTTCCTGTTTCACTTCTTGGCATTGTGGTCTCCTCTGCTCTACGCCATTGCCCCTCATCACGGCCAATGTTGCAAGATGGAAGGGACAGTATGGGTGGCAGTGGTGACAAAGGAGCCTGGGAAGGCATGTCCCACTCTTGCCAGAGCAGTTGCTTTCAGTGGTGCACACAGCATCCCTGCACCGACAGTTCACATGTGCGGGAGGAGAAGCGCACATGTAAGAGGCCACTCTATATAAGGTGCAGGCCCTAACATCTCGCAATTCGGGGCTGCATCATAGAATGCGGTATGATGACGTGTAAGCAGGCAAAGTCAGAATACTGAGGTGAGCCCTTTCTTCTCACAGGGGCAATGTGAAGAGAAAGGCTTGACCAGGCCTGTGCACAATGGCGAGAGTAGGCCAAAGACATGGCGTGTGAACAATTAGAGGGAAAGACTGTTTTAGGAACAGCTACAATTTAAATTGCCCATTGAAATGCATTAGACTGCAGAAATAATGTAGCAGGTCAAATTAGACATTTCTCGAATTAAACTGTATCTAACATGCTAGTCAGTCCCTACAAATGACACTTACTCGAGAATGCCATTATAAAATGCAAGGTCACAGCAGAAAAAAGGTCATTATTGACTGTAAAAACAAAGAGAAAACTGCTGTCCAGACCCACCAAACAAGGGTCACTTGACAGCATGTCTTTTGGGGAGACCAATCTCTGAGGTTGAAGGTAAACTGGAGAAAGTCCAGAATGCCCAGGAGGAGGGCCTAGGTGATAAAAGGCAGCAATGGAGATTATGGAAATGAAGTAATGGCAGCCACCAAAATAAAGGCAAAAAGGACATGGACATTCGGGGGAAATTTAAGGCAATGAAGAGGAATGGATTTGGTAACAGGATGTAGGTGAGAAGATAGGAGCGTTGAGTCAGTAGCACTACACATGGAGGGGACAGGTCATACGGCTGCCCACTCCCCTGCAGAGATAAGAGTAATGTCTGGTAGAATGGAATCTAGAGTCCCTCCCCCAGAAGTGCATCCAATTTCAGTAGAAAGCTTGCACGCTGGGCTTGGTATGGCACTGCCATCCCGGTCAATGGAAGAAGCATAGGGGAATAATTATTATTGATTGATTAGAGGAGAATGTGAACAAGAATGCCAGGAAGCCAACCATGCATTTGTTTCACAGGGTTGACTGGGGAGTGGTCAATCAGGAAATATGGCTGTGAGGTCAACATGAGTGTGACCTTGAGTCTTGATGGAGGATGGAGGAGGATTGTGAGGTTAACGAGCAGGACTTTCGTCCTGATGCTTGGCTGGGTACTGTGTGCTCCGGTAGTGGGAAAATAGGGAGGAAGACCATGAGGCCAGAAGGAAGAGGTTGTGAAGTCAATGAGGGATGGTTGATGTTGTTCTTAGGGGGGTTGAGCTGGTGAAGGAATCTTTAGGTTTGAAGGCTCTTTCACAAGTATACAGTAATAATGGCAACATCTTTACAGTATATGCTACGGACACTTTAGAAAAATCTTTTAATATTGGCCATCCTTGGCTAGAAAAATCACACGTGCCACTGCATTTAGAGTATTATCACCATTGCTTTGAGTCATCAGTGTTCTATACTGAGGGTGTTTTCTTCATGTGGCGTGCTAGAGTGAAAGTGTATTCCTCAAGTAATTGTTGCCATTATGATGAAATTGCAAAATAAAAAACAGATCTTAATCAATGTGTTTAACATAAAAAAAAACGCAATACTTCTTTCAAACTTGTTGCTTCAGAAAGTTCTAGTGGATTTGTAATGGGTGGATTTCTGTATGATGAAATGTGTTTGCCATTCTTTCAGAGTCGGTAACTTGTTCATTCGTTCCTATCGAGGACTTCCATTGAGCGTGTCAGGGACATGCTCCTTTTCAGAAGATTCTCTCTTGAGCAAGCTCCAGACATCAAGTTCTCTGGCCTTCCATGGGGGATGGAAGCTGTGGCTGAGGAGCCCACTTGGGGTGTAACCCCCAGGAAGTAAATGCTGAAGATGGTCCATTCTCCAAGTCCCATGCCCAAAACCTCCTTAATTTCACAGTTGTCGCTGTAGACAAGAGCCCGACCATTCAAGTTATGTTGCCTTAACTTGTCCTTGTAAGCGGGCACATTTTCTTTTATGAAGTCCAGCTTGTCCATCTGAAAAAAGAAAAGAACTTGTTTATGCCACCACAGTCCTCCAGCACCATCATTAACATGCATAGACAAATCCAATAACTGTGGCTTTCTTATAAGTGTTTGCCAGTAAATCAACAATTGGCCGAGTATTGGTAAACTGGGATGGGAAGTAAAAAAACAAATGTACAGTACAGCTGCAGCACACCTCCATCTTAAGTGTTGTACAACCATTCCTGCTCTCCCCATGCATTTGGGAACACGTACTCCTCAGCAATCCATTCTGCTTAGTATGCGTTTGCAGCACATTACTGTGGGCGTGGAATGAAATGTTTTGCATGTAGTGGATTTCCTACGCCCTCTACCAAGTACATAAACACTGTTGGAAATTGGTGGTTGTGCCACCAAAACGCCATAAATTGACCAACTGTAAAAAATCAAGGACAGGTTGACTTTCAGACACTTTGCAAAGTTAAGAGCTTGCCTCTCTGAAGGTCCCTCGGAAATGCCAGAGAAAGATTCACTAGAATGTAGGATTGCAACAGAGCATCCCCAAAAGCCTGGAGACATTGCTGCTTGGTCACATGGCTCTGCCATAAAGGACATCAAGGACTGGATGGGTTTTACAAGATATTTCTTGAAACAAAGAAGGACAAACATCGGTTTAAAGACTGAGGATTGTATTCAATCTTTATAAGACACTAAAACGCGTAGTATGTCGGGGGGGGCTCTCATCCACCCCCAAATATGGTTTGCCAAAACGTGATTCTGAGATTTGAAAGTACGTGTAGCACAAATGTTTTATTAGAATATTAAGGTAACCGTTATGGGACACTGGTTTTTACAAACTGAAGGCAAAACATTGAATGATGCAAGCACCTAGTTTTTTGGTGGAAACAGAATATCATGTTTTTCTTTGAGCTGTTTCATGTATTACTGCATTCCGCGTCGGAGCACTGGCAGAGCACTGGCAGTGCCATAGCTGGAATGTAAGAGAAAGTCACGAGCTGCAGGAAAGCGTCATTTAAATAAAGGAGCAGGTGCATAGGAAGCAAATCAAATGCAACTGGGTTGCATATTCAGTGGAATAAGGGCAAGGATTTGAAAGTGTGATTGATGCCATGTGCAACACAGGCAAAGCTAATTCCTGGAAAAGGAGTAGCATTTACATCTGTAACACTGCATCCCAATACTGTAGCATTTCATACCTACACATTTGGAGGGCATGCAAAAAACAATATGTTCAAGTGTTGTTTGATTTCACTTTCTCTAAAGCCTGCTCTTTCCTACAAACATGTTGACATGATCCCTCCAATGGCTGCATTGTCCTATTAATACTAGGCCGGGTGCCAGTTGATCAATGATGTGGAAGTTGGGTAGGCCTGTAGATAAGGGAGATGCATAAGAGAATGTCAGTAGCCCCCCCAAGTGAGGGATGTGTGGGGGCACACCTACATTTCCCTTGCCTTCCGTAAGTCTCAAAACCGCCCTGAGACGGGCCACCTATGCAGGCGTGATAGAAAGGAAATGTGCATAACGTATCCATTAGCCACTCAGCTAGATTGACGTGATTCGCAAAAATAAGTACTGGAAAAAACCATGAGATGCATGTGAGTATCTAAAATGTGCACCGCATGTGAGTTTATACCCAATTCTCAATGCCGAAAAGTGGAGCAAATATGGAGCTGTCTGGAGCATTGCTCAGGTATCCTTGAGCAACTCTATGGGACTCACATTTGCATGGTATCACCTCAAAGAGGTTCCAGACATATCCAGATTTCCTCCTGGTAGAGGTTTTAAGAAGCACCCCCTCATTTGCACCATGGACATTTTATTTCAGAAAATTCACCATGAGTGAATCATTCCGAATTTATGTACGTGGAGATGTCGACACTTAAACCTAGGAATGTTTTTCCTGATCGACCCCATACGCTTTACAATTACCTTAAAGACAATGGGCCTTATTATAAGTGTGCGGGTCTGGAAACAACAGTGCCGGTACACCTACCGGTACCGTTGTTTCCCAACCGGCACACTAAGACTCTGGTCAGACCTGGCGGGCAGAACAGCACCCACGGAAACACCATCACCGTTGTTAATGGTGCCGGTGTTTCCATGGGAATGGGGACTTACAAAATTACCGGGACTCAGGCACCGGTAATTCATTACGGGTCTGGCGGCAACCTGCTGGTTTTACCAGCATGGTTACCGTCAGATCCGTAATGAGGCCCAATGTTATAGGAGTTAGAATTTGCCACAAAGAAGGCTTAAACATTTATATTAAAATAGACTTCAGCCGTGATTCACAAACGTTTGCACTGGAGCAAATCAGCGATGCATGTGAGGATCTATGATCTGCTCCTGCCCTCTTTTACCAACTCACAAAGCCTACAACTGAAGCACATCTGCAGATGCCTGGGCATCTCTGAGGTGCCATAGGGACAATCCTAGTGAAACCCATTTGTACGTGAACATCACATAGATGTTTCCAGGCACATCAAGATATGCTCCGGTGGTAGCCTTTGTGTATCAGGTATGAGGTATCAGGTGCAAACCAGTGATGCTCATGGGCATCGTTGTTTTGCCCCAGTGCAAAGCTTTGAGCATCCGCCCCGTAGGTTTAGCGCTTCTCTGGCTTAGACAATTGGCCTCTTTAGTTAAAAATGATGAAAGGTAGTGCAAGAGTGGTGAGGGAGCAGTCTTCAAAAAAGAGGAATATTGGCATATACAGTCCAGATATTCGAAATTAAGAACCAAAATGACAATTAAATAAAGTACATTTTCATTTTTTTTTTTTACGAGGTAGTTTATTTATAAACTTTTTCATTTATTTTACAGTAAGCATAATAGATTTAAAAGCATTTAGGTTTTTTTCAGTGAGACTGAAGTTCAAGGATGTTTTGAAGAAACAGGGCAATTGTATAGATGTATTTGTTATTTTGCCCATTCAATAAAGTAGTCCATCTTTCTTCAGGGTCTATTTGTCGGGATGAAAGATCGAAAAAGGCACCGAAGCATTCTCTTTGGTTTGAGAGTAGGGTGCATTCCAAGACGAGATGGTATAAAGTTTCCGATTTATCTTTGTCTTTGCAGAATCGACAGAACTGTTCGGTTGAAGGTTGTGATGCTGGAAATGCATCGGAGGGACAGGGCCTCCGTATCCTTGTCCTTTACTGCTTTTTATCGTGTGTTCTGTCGTGTGTTCCACGCAGGAGTTCATGTGGGACTCCTGGCGGTGCAGCTCTCTCTCTTTTGGTTTGGTGAATGGACCCGTGGGATACCCTTATGGCACCCATGGGTGGGGGTACAACCCTGTGCCCCTAGTGTATGTTTTTGGGCACCTGTGGGTGGCCCACAGAGCAGGATATGGGCTGGTGGCAGCTCCATGCTGAAATTGACAGGTGCGCGGAGTATCCTCCATTTTGGGATACCCCGGCCCTGCCATTGGGATCAGTTGATTCCTGATGGAAAACAAGATGGCCCCTGTGGCCTCTTGGTTTCTATTATCCATTACCTTGTTTTCCCAAGCCCTGACTCTGTCTCTTCCCCCTGTCTGGCTGTTGGGTGGAAATGCCATATATGGTGTTGTTGTGAAGGCCCGGCCAGACTAGCTGGAGCCTTCCCAGCGATGTATGTTGTAGGTACCTCCTGTGGGTGGGACCTGGGTGAATAGAGTGTGTGACGAATATGCATTCTGTGTTGTGGATGTCTCGTATCTGGTGGTTGACACAATGACTGAGACAGCCCTGCCCGAAACCGGTATGAATGCAGCTTGGAGTGTTGAATGGCTTGGTACTTGTCCCAATACACATAACTTGTTGTGAGTGTCTGAGAGAAGTAAATGGCCTGAATACCTCGTGTGCCTGATTGGCTGCCTGCCTGCATTAATGCCCTTAGTCGTGATTGGATGCTTGAGTGTGACCCAGCGGAATGGGAGATCAACAGTATATCTGGGGACCTCTCACTGCTAGGAATCGTGTTCAGAATCTGAAGTCCACTACGACGAGTAACTGGTGTAACTGAAGCTTGACCTTGAAGCCCCGCTGGACGAGAAGAAGTGCTGTTGCTCTCCTTCTCAATCTGAAAGCTGCTGTGCCTCCAAGGACTGACCCAGAGAGGACCTGGTAAGGCGCCCTCTTCCCAAGCTATGAGGGACCATCATGCACAGCTGATCTTTGCCAAAGCTCCCTGGTAGACAGACCTTCGACAGGCTGCCGACCCGAGACGGGGACTGCCGCGGAATCTCAAAGAGAAGCACTCAGACTGTTGTCCGCTACTGTCGACGACCGCCGTCGCTGACCGGAGCCGCCGTGCTCCTGTTTGCCTAAGAACTTCAATTGATCATCGGACGCTCTCGTCTGCATCATCGCCTGCTTTTCTCCCGCTGGAGAAGGCCCGACCGTCGACGCACCGAGGAGCATCCGCCGGTGGGTTTCCCGCCACCTAAAGACCACAGAGACGCCGACGACTCGACGCCCTTGCTGGGCCACAGTTCTTCATCATCTCTTTGCGGTCCAGAACTATCATCACCGAGGTGCCTGGCACGCCTCTTCCTTGCAGGACACCAACGCTCTGTCGTCGACGAGCACCGCTAGGAACGAAGCTGCCACTTCACGGCCGTAGTTCAACCTGTTCGCCGTCAGACGTTCGACGACCCGTGACTCCTGCCTTAAAGGGAGGGCACTCAAGAAGGGCTGTCGATTCCCCGACACCGAACGCCGAGTTCCTTGACGCCTCTCGACGATCCGTGGCTCCTGCCTTAAAGGGAGTCACTCAAGAGGGATCGGTCGACACATCTTCGGAGAACTCTACTCCACCAGGTACATTGGGGGGTTAAAACCTTAATAGGAGGAAATAAGACTACTGTTTCAACCATTTTACGTTCCTGCCTATCTCTATTGCTGGTTTCCTCGTTATTGATCTGTGTGACATTTTAACCGTACAGTTGATGCACTTTAATGAGATTCAATAACATTGGTGGTACCACTTTAGAATTGTATATATTTATCATTATTGACGTCCGAGTACAAAGTGCGTTATTGTGATCGTGTACATACCTTTGAATATTAATTATATAAAGACTGTGTTTTCAGTAATATAGTGTGTGGACATTCCTTTGTGGGGGTTCGGGGACTACACTGTACTTAAGAACCAGCCTGCATCACCTCCTGAGAAGCTAGACCTTGATTGCTCGTCCATTGCTACCGTAATAGAGAATCTTGGCTGGGGTCTTCTGTGCCTCTCCTCTACCATATAGAGAGCGGAAGTACAGACACCCCCTACCAGTCTTTACAAAGGTATCAATCTGGCAGTGGCGGGATTAACTCTAGTTGGAATTCTATTTAGTCGTATTTTTAAGAAAATTGTCCTGATGTTGGTATCAGGAAAGGTGCTCAAATATTTGGGTAGTTCATTATTTGCTTGGATGTCTGTGATGCAATCGAGATTCTGTCGATAGGTTTTTTTGAGTTGGATCGTCTTTAGCCATCGTTGCACATTAGTTTGATTTTGGCGTGCTGCGGACGCAGACTTAAGAGTTCCTCTGAGATGTCTACTTTGACCATTTCTTGTAGAAGTTCGAGATTCCAGTCTTGCAAAACAGCATTGTTAAATGTGTCTGTATGGGCCCTCAGGATTTGTATGGCCGGAGTTCTGTGATCTGTAAGAATTTTGCAAAATATGTCCAGTCGCTTCCACAGTACAATGGACTCCAGTGATTGTGTAGCCATCTCATGTCTTATTCTCAGCAT